>NW_027223326.1:10038990-10638990 GCF_030449975.1 Polyergus mexicanus | reverse complement strand
AGTCTGAAATAAAAAACAATTCACGATAAAGTTTTGACTAACTCTGACTCGACACTTCTTCGGCAATCATTTTCCAAATTGCTTCATCAGATTTCCGAGAACTTGATCATGAGCTGCTTTTTCATTTAGTACAATTCATATTTCGACAATTTAAAATAATAAAACATTCATTATTGTCGGATTACGATATAATTGATCAATATTAATACTGAAAAAACCGTTTGTGTTATCAGAAAGACTACGAAAAGCCAAAGACTTTTCCGTCAAGAGTACACGTGCTCACGTGCAAAATTTCGTGTTTAGTAAGCTAAATATTTCTTCTATGCGAATATACGTTCTCGCGATTGTATCACGTACAATTCTCTGCGCCGACTGGATAAATCTCTAGGAACTCGATTAAGCGGTGAATCTATTGCGACAGTCATCATCCGACGAGATTCTCGAGTTTGAAATGTTTATTAGTATCGCGTCGGGGACCGTGTTTGAAGAAAGCAACGGATCGATCGCGATAAATAGAAAGAAAGCAAGCCAAACACATGAAACGTTCCTCCCCCCATCGTATATCATCGGCGAAAGAAATATTATGTGATTATGATAGAACTCTTGCGTTTTTTTTTTTTTTTCACTTCGCTTCATCATCGGCCATGACTTTCGAGAGTCATCTGCCTCCGGGTGGACGCAGCTGTCGGCGTTTTATAATTACTGCGCGGTCGAATAACGTTCCTCGCGCCTCGGGGAACACGATCGTCAACAATTGTCGACGAATGTGGCGGTGGATCCACTGGCAATCTCCGCGTATTCCTGTCTGCTGGCCGAGCAGAGCTTGCTGGTGAAATCCGTCTCCCGTTTTCTAAACACAAGCGAGAAACAAGATTAGATTATATACCAGAAAGATAGATCACCTTTGAGAAAATCGGCGCCGATCTTTCTCACGGAATGTCAGAACAATGATGGTACCAAACTTGGATGTGCGGATATGCTTTAATTTATAAACATGCGTTCTTGTAGCGAGAGATTATCGCACTTTCTTTCTTCATACGCGGTACCGCATTTTGAAGAATCTTGTGGACTATCATTCTTCTGACACCTTTGTATGTGCCCTCACCCTCTGCCCGGAAGGTCCATGGCGTCCACGTTGACGCTGTTGACATAAAGCCGGTCGTTGCACCAAAAGAAGCACAAGGATCTAGGTTGCAGCACATCCATATCGTACACCCAGGAGAGCTCGACCCGCCTGATTTTACCGATGTTGCCGATAGAACCGGTCGGATGGGCCACGACTATCCGCGCGGTCGTTCCGTGCTCCAGCTTCATGTAACCGCTGAAAGAGATGAACAACGGCACTATTAAGGCGTCTCGGAAGAAGGAGAGTCGTCGGATGCGAATTACATTTAGAAGTAGTAGTTTACAGAATATAATCTGCCGCGATTTCGACGTATCATCGAGCGGGGAAAATCCGTAAGAATGTGGTTTCTCGAAATACTGACAATATGCTTCGCTGACAATTGTTATTACTTACCTAGGCGTGAGATCCATGTTGCGTATCACGCCTTTGTCGGCGTGGAGAGTGACTTTCATGAAGCCTTGCACCCAGCTCTCCGCGGTCGGCGGTCGCGCGAGGTTGACGGTGATTCTGTAATGTCTCCCTGAAAGAACGGATTACAGATAAATATCGAAGAGTATTTCGAGATCGGAGAGACGCGTCGTCGCTTTTATCGTGCGCGGAGAAAGTCGCGATAGTGAAAAGCTGCATTGCTTGTCGCGTGTGACTGGTATATGTAGTAAAATAATATAGTGATGCGTCGTAACGGTATTTTCTTCTTTTTTTTCTCGCATCAAAGGATTAACGAATGTGCCTGTGTACGATAGATGGAATAAACATCGATTTACATTAACGTTTGCATATTATAATATGGAAAGCATTTTTAAAGCTTAGCGATATTCCTCGTTTGATACACGTTTTACGATGTCGTAATGCCGAGTTATAAGAGAACGGTGTAATGGAAAGCTAATACTCGATGATATTTCTAAATATAATGCTTACTATGTGTATATATATTGAAAAAAACAGCAGCTGTCATACATTTTAATTCCAAGACATAGTCGAGCATAAAATGATTGCACATCGCATAATTTTACATATCATATATCGGAAGGATTATGTAAGGTGTCATACTGGATGATAGGTTCTCTGGTTAATTTGGAATTTGGACTTTTTGATAACGAAAATATCGAGATATCAATAATATTCTAGTTTCAAATACGATTGAGAGAAAGAAATGTTTTTCGTCAACTGAATTTTGGAAAGAGCCGAACTTTAATTAATTTCAAGTGGAGTTTAATAAAATTTTTAATTCAAATTAAAACTTATAGTTACAAAAGAAAAATATGAATAAAAATTAAAAATAATGAAAAACCAAAATTGAGCAAAAAAAATCTATTGAATGAATATTTAATGGCTTAAAAGATTTTATATGGCTAGTTTGAATTATACATAACACGCGGACTTCGTACTTACTGCAATACGGATCCTCTTTGCCGGTCATGAAGAAGAACTTGGACCCGAGCAAGGACGAGACATCCTGTCCCATGGCCTGGCGTTTGACAAGCGCTGGACTGGTGTCGGCGTGATAGCCCATCACGCCGCAGCTTAGGCTGTTGTTGCTCTTGCAAGAGAAGCACTCGCCGCGCAGGAAGCTCGCGTAGCTCGAGCATTCGTGCGCCACGTACTGACACTTGGAATTGATGCTTTCGATGAAGAGCTTGAGCGCGCGCACGTGATTGCAGGCGACCAGGACGCGCGAAGCCTCCTCAAGACCCTCTCGTATTAAAGTCAGCGGCAACGACGGCGTAGTCTCGCTCAAATCCGTGCAGCCCGGCTGCTCCTTGCCGTTGTTCGGGTAGAAGTCCAAGTGCCCGCACGGTTGGCTCATACCGTACCCTGGAAGGCCTTGTTGTGTACTATACGTTAGTCTGGACAATTGTCATTCACGGTGGAAAGAGGAGCGAAACTTCAATTATTCGAGAGCATTTATTAAACCAATAATCATTTATTTTTAATCGATGAATATAATAAGACTAAACGGAAAAACCATCTTTGCTCGAAAGAATATTTCTCTTATTATTACATTTTGAAAGATCTATATATTCGGGCACATCTAGCTTTAATTTATGTATACTTAAATTTATTAATTTTTTTTTATAAAATTAACTTTTATTTGAATATATTTTTATTTCACGAGTATGAAAAATATTATTTATTCTATTCGTTTCTATATAGTTTTATGTATACGGTTGAGTTTAATGAGAATTACGTTTGAGAAACAATATAATGTTTACCTAAGAAAAAGATGCTCTTTCCGTCGGTGTGAATTACGTCTACTAATCGAGCGTCTGTGGGATCTAGGCGAAGGTGGTTTGGCATTCCTTGAAAGTACGGTTCCGCGGGATCCAAACCGGTGATGCGTCCGATATTACCGCCCAATTTTTCACCCGCGTAACCAGCCGTGTGAGCACCGAGGCTGTGCCCAATCAAGTGCACATCGTTCGGATTCATACCGTAGTTTGTCTAATATTTCATAAAAATAAGAAAAGAGAAAATTGATTTTTTTTTCTTCATTTTAGACAGTATCACGAATTTTTGCAAATATCGTTAATTTATTAATATCGTAGTCATATGGAGAAATTGTGAAAGAGAAAGAAAGAGAGAGAGAGGGGAAACATAATATTTTATATTTTTTTTAAATATTACGTTCTTGGTATTCAATTTCACAGTTGTGTTGAAAATATACCAAGTTGCCTAAAAAGAAATATATAAATCTCATTTAGCTGGAAAGGCGTGCGTTTCTTACTTGCAAGTGCTTAATGAGATGAGCTAACTCGAGCCCAACTAATCTTGTATTCGCTGTCGCTTGGGTGTACAAAGGTAAGCTCCCGCCTGCCCAATCGACCACGATAACATTGTAATTGCCATGCACTAACAACTCGCTCCTCATTTCCTGCGGGTGATATTTCGAGAATAAATACGGGTATAATTTTCGCCAATTGCTTAAGAGTTATCTAGGATATTGGATGTAACTATGTCATCAAGTCGCATAAATTTATTTGCAACGGTAACGCAATGTGTGTGGTAGAAAAATGCGTTTCCTTAGCAATTTAATCCAGCAGCTCGCGATGGATGATGTGATAATAAACCGAAGATGTATATGTGATTAATATTGTACGAAATATTTTTGATTGCGGCATGTAATGCAAGATTTCGATCAAAAATCCGGGATAAGTGATTATATATAAATAAAATAACGAACGAGATATACATATATATATAAATTAAGTAAACTTACCTTCACCCAATTGCTGAGTGGCGTGTCTATAAAACCGTGTATAATGAATTTGGTTTTTCGCTTAGGATTGAAATTGGAGTTTTCGATGGATTTATCCTTGGCCACTTTTAATATTTGACCCTGAAAAAATTATTAACGTTATTATTGAATCCTTTGTAATTCGATAGTCTATCAAAAAGTAGAATCGATCATCCAAGGTATTCAAGAGGCTTGTTCAGAAAAATAAGATTGTCTTTCGAAATATTTGATTTCGAAATAACGTATATAAATTTCGTTTTTATCAGTCTACTACGTTTAATAAAAAACACAAATTATTGCCATTTTTTTAGATGCATATATCATCAAGCAAAAAATGTAAATAAAAGAATTTCTTTATCAAATTTATTTTATCAAAAAGTATTGTGTATATAATATATGTATATAAAATTTACAAAAGTATTTCTTTCAATTTCATGATTTAGCGATTTTATGCGGGTATAGATATGTTATGCGGCAAAGGCGTGCGTGTTTTCATTGCTGTTGATATCATATTCGATACTTATCTCACAGTTTCCTTCTAGAATATTCATTAAATTACAAATCAAAGATTTTATCTTTTACGGATATGTATACAAAAAACGAACTGCCCTCGCACTCGCGCTCCGCGGAGTGCGTCACGTGTTCGCCAGCTGCATAATTTTGTTTAATTAATTGAGTTAATTAACATATTTCCACGGGGATTAAGCACCAGACAGTCTCGCTGGCCGCTCGCGATCGAACCGGGTACGATAAGATACTTGTTTCTCTCTCTTTCTCAGAAGGGAAAGAGTTTCTTAATTTCATTTCTATACGCGCCTCTCTGTCCAATTATTCCCGCGAGATGAAATCCGACAGGCTGCTAATGCAATTCATCGACGTATATAAGCGGTTACGCGTGCGGAAATATTATATGCCGTATCGGATATTTTTTCGAGAAATCCGTAATCGTAGAAGAATTTTTAATCTATCTCCTCTAGGTTTCGCTTCTGTTGCAAAATATTATTGACTGGCTTTCGACATTTATGTCGCGTGCACTTTTATTTAAAATATTTCCTCCACTTACGTCCAAGGGATTCTGATTCGTGTAAAGGATGAATCTGGTATTGATGACGTCCCGCGGCAGTGGGAAAACGTTGAGGGGTCGGTGAATAAGGTGGTACCAGCTCCTGGTAATGTTCAGGCAGCCAAGCTCATCATAGCAGCGCGTCTCGTTCTCGACTACAAAAGTATCATCCCTTCAATAACGCCTTACTCTTGTTAAGTTTTACTCGAATCGTGTAGTCTATTTTACGAGGTGAGGCTTCACGCGATTATTCTTTTTTAGACAAGTCTTGAAGAAATAAATGAACGCGTTTATCATTATCTGGTTAGTACTGTTTACACTGCGATTGAATTATCTACGATCAGTTGATATAATCATAATTACAAGGTAGCCAAGGTATATTGACTTCGATCCGATCGCTGCGCGCCCACTGCCAAGGGTCCAGAATTCCGGCGGAACAGATAACAGGAGTGAATGCGACGAGGAGTAGAACCAGTGCTCCTTCACCGTTGCCGCCGACTCCACGTCCGTTCATACCGCTCCTCCTCGTCCTGCGGAGAAACACAGGATGGGTCGATTTTATCATTGATATTCACGACTTGAAAACGACGATGATGTAAACTCACATACTGGCACTTCGGTCACGTGTAGTTGATTCTTTTAAATTCTCTTTTTTTTTTCTATCACGTCGGATGTAATATTCCTTTTTAAAATCAAAAGATTCTTATGGCGATAAATATAAATTAAAAATAAATTGAATATTCTTGCGTGAAAATGTTGCAGGCGCACCGAATCGGATATGATGAAACCGTTGAACGGATATTGACGATTTGCCAAGCCTATGTTGGACAAATGTCGTATCGCACACGGGGGTTGAACAGTCACTAAATATCTGAAAGAGGACAATCGTCGAATCTGAAAGAGTCGAGTGCGATATTGGTGGGGATTTTCGAGCTCTCGCGAGAGATGAAGATCCCAATTACATCGTTTATGAGAAAAAAAAGATGAATATCCAAGAAGGTCGTCCGCAATTCACACTATAATCACCTTGAAACATCGGCGTTTGCGAAAAAAAGAAACAAATCTCTTCTCGCGATTCGTCTCTCGAATGACACAGTTTCGCGCGAGTAGTTTTATCGAACTCTTACACAGAATCGGAAAAATATCGATTATATTTTTTAAGATTATATAATTGATGCAAGCAAATTTAATTGAAATTTTTTGGATTGACGATTAATTCGAGAAAAATTAATTGGAGATCGTTCAATGTGACCATTGATATAAGCGAGATTAATCGAAGCGCTTGTATGTGATTAACAATTTATAAACAAATTTAATTGAAATTTATTCGATTGATGATTAAAATAAGCGAATTCAATCAAAGGTCATTCTATGAACGATTAGTATGAACAAATTCAATTAAAAGTCATTTGATAGACTTATTAAACCGAGCATTTTAATCGAAGACTGTTTAATTGACAATTTATTTCAAAAATTCAATCAATAATGATAATAATAATAATAGATAATAATAATAGAATAATTAAATAGATAAATAGTGATAATTAAATGGACATATTATTTAAAATAATAAAAGTGATTTCGAGACAAAACACTATTGAGGATAGATTAACTTTAATGATATAAAATAATTTAAAGATAATACGAATTTTTCTCTCTTTGTTTTCCCTTTCTTTATATAACGTATTGTATTTCTAACAATGCCCGTTGTGAGATAAATCGCCATCGATAATAATTCTTGCCAGACGAGAGAATCTTCATCTGCCCGAATCGTCGTTAACATAATTGCATGATATGTATGGACATACCACGATTCGTACCGCGTGTGGCCAGCATGTAATGATACGTTGGTGGTCGCGACAATAGAATGAGGAACGGGAAGACAAAGCTTCGTTGAACATCTCGATTACATAATTGGTGTTTGTAAGAGTCTCGACGCCGTCTCTTTTCTATTTATCACGGTAGCGAATAATGCTATTAATTGCATTATACGCGATTAATGACAACGCGCGAACCCGCTTTAAGCAGTTTTTCGTCATAAAATTGTCGATTCTGAATATCGATAAAACGTTTTCTCGCTGTTCTAGTTCCTCAGCCTTCGTTGTCTTACGCAACGACGAGGAGCGAGACGTTATGTCACCGTGCATGAGTATCGCGCCTCATCGAACCTAGATTATGTCACACGCGCGTCGCACTTACGTAGAGAGGATTCACAAGTGCAGGGACATCTGCAAATATTCTGCAAGTATTTTTGAATGTGGCGTTATCTCACTAAAAAGTTGTCATTGATAATCGCGCTTTCACCAGGTCGCTTGTTCGTTCGTGACGGGAAACATCGCGGTTCGGACATGCGATGCCTCGTGACAATCGATCGGTTTAAGTGCATTCTTTGGTGAATAGATAGGTTGTTCCGAGTAGTTTTGAGATTCTCCAATCGGCGATAAACGCGGGAAAGTGCAACGTTATTTCCAGGTTTACTCTATAAAAATAACGCGTTACCGTTACTCGTTACTGATTTTAAAAAGTAACGCGTTACCGTTACCGTTACTTGGTAAGTAACGATTCGTTACTTTTTCGTTATATTTCTGTTCTTTTTTGTAATGCTAAAATAAGATATTAGATTATAAAATTATTTAACGATCAATATTAAATGTAATAATCTATGTTACAATTAAAAATTCTAAATTAGTCTCTATATAGCAAGCGTTTTTTATATGAAACATATTTAATGATTCTAATTTTTTATGTTAATATCTTTACTTTTTAATACACAATTATCTTTATAGGAATTTAAATTGTAATTTACAAATTTCAATTTTGTCGAAAATTTTTATCAAACATTGTTTTTATATATTGATAAGAGAAATATTGATATTATTAAGAGTGCATTCCAATATTCATTGCCATTATTGTAAAATCTATAATTTATATATTACTATAGATTTTCAATACTAGCAGTAACTATCAGAATGCAGCCTATGATAGAAGGCTACAAAATATTTTTCAAAAATCTACTATCATCTATTGAATAGATATAAGATAATAAAGAACCAAAAAATAACGATAAAATGTAACGGTAACGCGTTACTTTCCAACCCTGGTTATTTCTTATTCCGCAATACGGGAAATTACTATCGCAGTGATGATCGGTGGAAAATATCTTTGTCACACGAAACAGATTGATATATTTTCGTAAAATACGCTGAAACTCAAGCGAATTCTCAGCTTGACAATTTGGATTGCTTATGATTATATTAAGATTTTACAAAAATATATTATCGCAGAGCTAAGGCATTTGTGATAAAAAAATTTGAGAACCGATTATAAATACGAGTTGCCCATTTTTTCGTTTGTGATAAATGATTCGAGTTTAATCATTATTGGACGAGATCGGACGAAATGTGTCTTGGAAACGCTCGGAAGGATAAGTCGAGACTTGTCGCGGGACGAATATAGGCAACGGCTGCCGTGGAATATCGCGCGGGATATTTTCTGCATTCCAGCAGCGAGCAACTGCATACCAGCTGTATATCCAAGCTTTTCTCGCGAATGTGTTGAAAAGCATTTTGCCGGAACGGTTTATTATCCGTTTTCGTGATTATGGCAATTTCCCCGAATCGTCGTGTACCATTTTGTACCGAAGACAAGAGCCGCCTGATCAAACGTTCTCGGGCTTTCTGTTTTTGTGCTCTACCACTTTCCCCTAATGAATTTCTGTAATGAATATCCTAGAGGCAGAATCTCTCTCTCAAATGTTCGTTGTGCGTGCAATTATTTTCAGTCTTTCGTATCAAGCGGTTTGATTGACGCTGATTGTTGAAATTTGTTAGAAAATCGTTCGTTTTTATATCCGGTTATTTTTCAAAATGCTTCCCTATCATTTTCTCGACATTTTATTTATCATTCGTTCATATTCTACAATTTGGATAAGTCTAGATGATATTGGGCACATTTCAAATAGACTATCTAAAATAATTATTTACATATATGTATCAATAGTTTTGTTGAAACAAAATATTTTTGGGAAATTTATTGCATTTTACGTTTCATTTATATATGTCATTTAATAGAAAAATATTTCTTATTTCGCAAACATTATTTTTGGTCTATTTCTGTAACATAGGACAAATCAAGATAACGGATAAGGTATCGATAACCGCGATATCGATATCTTTCGATCAAACGAGCTTGCTCTTGGTTAAAAAATACAAGCCAGAACTGCTTTTGCGTTTCTTATTGCTCTCAATTCTCGAAAGGCGTCACGAGATAGACCGAAAGAGAACCGGTACTTTTCTCTTTCCGCCGGTTGGGTCCCCCGGATTTCGCCGTTGTGTGTGTTATGTGCTTCGGGTATTAAATAATCATTATTTCGCGAAAGCGAGAGTAATCGCGCGGTGTAACCGCGCGGCGCCAAGTCCCCAAGTCGAGGAAAGAGAAGCGCAACACGTCGGCCTCCGTGTAATTGTGGCCCAGATTCGGCGTCCTTCCCTGCGGCAATGCTGTACCACTTCCTGTATATTCCCCTCGCTCTCTCTCTCTCTCTCTCTCTCTTTCTCTCACCGCCTCTTTTTCTCTGCCACCGTTTGTCCGCAAGGCGAAACGTTCAGGAACGCAGCTCGTTCTTTTACCTGTTTTACCTGTTTTATATCTCCAGGCTCGATCTTGGGTCGATTCGTGTAAACAAGTTATGTCTTACGTTAAATTGCGCCTTTCTTGAAGAGATCTTTAAAATGCCTTGACGCTAATTCACGAAAAAATTAACACGATTTAATAAAACAAACGAGAGTCGAGCGTGCAATTTTTTTTTATATGCAAAACCTTGCAAAAATTATCTTATCTCTCTTTCATCTTTTTTTTTTTTTTTTAGACTAGTGCAACTGTGCAGTTTTCCTCTCTTACGCGAGCGAGTAACGCGTCGTTGCACTCCGCTTTGCCGTGACTAATTCTATAGGAAGAATGTACCGTACGTTCTGTTATCCTGCGGAAACACAGCATTTTCAGCGTTCTCTTCATCATCAAGCATTTTTTTTGCGACATATACCAACGTTAATTCAAATGTTAGTGCAAATTTGTTGATTTTAATTCAGATTGTATGAGAAAACACGACGTGTGAAATCTTCTCTCTGAAAGGTCGCATTGAAACGCTTCATTGGGATTCCAATTAAAAGAAATGCATCATCGTATATTATACATTTGAATGCAATTTTTCTAAAAGCGTAGAGAGACTGTATTTCTCATACAATGATGGAAACACTTCAAATGTGCAGACTATTAAAAACAATTATTTAAACAGTTTTGTTGTGATAAAAATATTAATTTTTTAAATTTATTTTCCATAAGAATAATATAGAGAGATATGACTACACGGGAACAATATTTATTTCAAATGCTGAAAGAAGTTGAATATCATAAAAGAAAAATAATATACACAGTGAGACACGCTTCTATTTGGTAAACCGTTACTTTTAGCTCTATCAACATTGATTACTCATCGATTACATATTCTAATTTAGAAAGATAATTTATCCGCAACATTCCTTTGTGTCTTCAAGATTCCTAATGAATAATTCACAGGAAGACAACTCTTTTAAATTCCGGTCAACTAGATATCACAATGATGACGACGATTCGCCGAAGGTCATTTCTGATATCCGGACGAAAGTATCGGCAGAGGAAATCGCGAGAGTGGCGATATAATACAAGCGTCATCGTCATGATCTAATCCAATCCCAGAGACGCGAGACAGGAGAAATTCTTCTTCCGATCTTTTGCTTACGCGCGACGTAATCGCACCTTTCTCTCTTACACACCTTCGGTCACTCTTGTTTTCATGCGTTACGCAACACACGCCACAAATTCACGCCGAGGCCCGGCATAAATTTCACCGGGTCTTTCTCGACTGGGGTCTGAGCGCCAGCGGCATCGTTGTGACGGCAATTCAAAAGAACAATTTCCATCCGTGTCGCGCCGTCACGTCTGACGTAATCCGAGATATCGCGTAATTCGACGAACGAAATACTCGTCGTTCGTTAGCGATTAATGTACGATGTACGAGGATCTTCCTTCTTTGTGAGAGAAGCTCGCAATTACACGCGGTATATAATAAAAATTTGTAACTTTAAAAAGACGGCTCCCCTCCTCGAATGAAATCGCGAGTCAGTTTAGGCAACGCTGACACACGTGAAACGTTACGTATTTTGACAGTTGCAATTGTTAATCGCGAAAAATATAATGATACATAAAAATATAAATACATAAGGATATAAAATATAAAAAAATTTTAACGTAACAATATAATAATTATCTCTAACTGTTCTGAAAAGAGAATAGTGAATTATTCTCGTAGTTATGTGAACTTCCTTGCTATACGGCGTAATTATGAAAGAATCACATATAATTGCATCCTTGTGTGTGTATGTGTGTGTGTGTGTGTGTATATTTGTTTCGTGTATACGCGGTCGAAAACCGCAACTTTGCGTGCACATGTGACCGCTGCTGCAAAAGAGAAGACACTTGTCCGTGTCCGGTGAAAATTGAGTTTTACGCGCGCATGAATTTCACCACGGACGTATATCTTTCGGCGATGATGCCGCAATCATCATCCGCATCTCGTTCGTCCCTAGCGATAAATCATAAAGATTTCGCGGCGTATCAAAGAGATATTTTTACGGTTTAAAACATGTCGTCGGACGGAAGCACACGGAAGTATAAGATAAGCTAAAAATATCTCGTCGCGGACACGCTAAAATAAAAATAATATGATTGTCAATTAACTTATTAGTATTTTAATGCTTTGCACAAAAACTGAGAATAGATTCTTTAATCCTTTATACAGAATGATCTATTAACTCTGTTTGTTCGAAACATTTGTTATTTTAAACAATAGACAAAAATTAAAATTTGAAGGTGTATTTCCGCTATACGATTTCGAGATATGGTGGCAATAGTTTCATTATGGATGGAAGCATGAAAGAAATTCGAAAATGAAAAATGTCAATTTCTTATATCTTCTTAAATCTCCAGACGTGAAACCATAAAGCCTAACATACCTTCAATTTCTTTCTATTATTTAAAATAGCGGAAATGTTTTAGATAGATGTAGCTAATGGATCATTTTGTACATATCAAAGAATGAAAAAATCAAATAAGATATTTGACAAAATAAAACTTGATAATCATAAAAATAAACCGCTTTTTTTTTATTATTATTATACATCAAATCTGAACATTTATTTTGCATAATGTTGAAATAATATAATTTTTTTTTTTTTGAAAGTACAATATATCTTTCAAAATTAAATGAAAATACTATTTATAAATTAATGCTTTTTAAATTTTGAAGTTCAGTACTCCTGTATATGTACATAAAAATGCACAATTTTCATAAAATCATTTTTGACAGTCTCTACAAAATATCGCATTTAATTTTGTCATATTTTCATGGTAAAAACGTCTGACTGTAGTTGTCAGCATTTATGACATACCAGCTTTCACAATGTTACTAAAAAAAGTGTTGAAATCTCCTAGATGTTGAGAAATATATGCCCCTAAATTACTTCTATACAATTCGCGATTTACTATTATTTTGGCGAATTTAATTGTGTCGCTTCTTTGCAGCGACTTGCCCTTAATTGCTTCAGCTTAATTAGATTCTTTTTCTCACATTGAGAAATCTGATCTCGTAACATCACGGTATTTATTCGTTTTTTGTACTTTTATCTGAAAGCCACAAAGCTATCGTTATCGTATCTACAATATGTGATATAAAAATCAGATTACGCGCGAAATTCTCTGACATTCACCATCCAATTTCTTTAACCCGGAATACAAAGATTCTTTTCTCGCATCGTGCACAATGAAACGCGTGGACATTTACGTGTGTATAATTACACGGTAGCCAGCTATTAATTATCTCCTTTTACTTGCGATATCTAAAGAAGGTGGAAACTGCTGCTTGAAGGTTCTAATTAAATATACTAGAAGATAAATCTCGATAATATATTTTTTTTTATAATCTTTTATCGGCAAAAATATATCACAATTTTTATTTAATCGGGAATACAATTTTTAACAATATAACATACTAACAATATACTACATGTATGTATATAATATTTAAATAATTAATAGATTCACACTTATATTTTTATACAATATTTAATTACAACATTTTTTATTAATATTTAAATAATTAATGTTTATCTATATTTTTTATATATGTATACATAATATATACCTACAATTTTTTTTTTATTCCTGAAAAATGCTTCCAAAAGTGATGTTTTCGCCTTTCCCTCTCTTTCCCTTTCCTCGTTATTTCTTTTCGTCTTTCGCGCGTGTGCGTGCACGCTCACCGCCACGATTGATACCGCTTTCCACACAGCGATCGGCCTTTACAATGACCTACATACTTGGCATAACAGTACTCGGCGGAATTACACTTGCGTCCATGTGTACCTTCATCGAAATCGGCTGCAATCGCGTGTATTGTATTCACGCGTGCGTCGTGCCGGCCTCTACCCAACGAGTATTTACGCGATCTCGCTTAGCGTTACTTCGCGAAGATGATTTGCAACGGATAGCACTTTGCGGTGAAGTTCTGTTGCACAAACATTGAAATAAAATAACGTTCGAGACACCGATAATATAGCGGTAGCGGTATGCAGTGAGAAAATCTCTCACGGAGAAATTCCGCCCGACGCAACGCCGTATTAAACACACATCGGGACACACGCCGTACCTTGCAACGTTATGCCATGCGTGTTAAACGAAGATTTTGCGACTAAGTCTCCCATTTCTAAATTATTAAATAATAGTTAATATATAATAATGAAAGAGCCACACCATTCTACTTCTTATCATTTGAATAATACTTATCATTTGAATAATATTATGTAATAAACTAGTCTCTCTTGGAATCCTTCGAATATAAGTATATGCAATGAAGATATTTACATTTCGTGTTTACATGTTGTTTTTAATGACGTATCAGATAAATTGACGTTTTCTGGAAAAAAGTTTCAAATCATTTAATCAAGTCGCAAGAAATCAAAGTCGTTCGGACTCTGTCAAGTTTCCACGTTTAAATCGAATCGTACAAGTTTCACGCCAGGAATTCATTCCAGTTATATTGCTCTAATTAGATAATCGTCGTGTTTTCTAGTTACAAACACGAGAGAAGGCACTTTGCTTCGCGCAATTTATTTGGATGAAAATTTACGGAAAACAAATTCTTTCCTTCTAATTGTTCAATTACGCGAAAAAAGCATTTTTCGCGTAATCGAAAAATTTTTGCGAAAGATAGTTAACGCAAATTCACTTATTTTTGAAATTTGCAAGACGGATCTGCGATATGAAATTTTAATTTTACAAAAATCTATCCTTTTATATAAATTCGGCAACAATCTATTGTATCTATATCTAAAAAGATAAATTAAATCGCAAAGATAAAATAAATGCTGATTTAATGGATTTTGTACTTCGAGACACATTCTTGCACATGTGAATTAAAACAAGTAATAAATAAATCTTTTGCTTTCGACATGAAATTTTCTCCGGTGTAATTGCAATTAAACATGCTGCAGTCTATTCATTGTAAATCAGTTTTCCCGTCATATTAATTACTTTCTAATATGAGGGGCCATCGCGATTTCCTGTTCACGTCTTTTGATTTCATCGATAAATCAACGCGCTACGATCGTTCCATCACGATTTCACCTACGATCCGTAAGATATACTGCGGAAATTCAATGTCGTGACATTCGCGTACGGTACTTGGACGATAGAAGTGCCGGAATTGAGCAATCGCTTCATTTTCCTAGTTTGCGGTTTCAGCGGAAGGACATGACTTCTGCACGAAACGCCCAATATAATAGCTAATCCCTGTACGTTTAAGGTAATTTCCTTAACAATTAACCATATGAGGCGCGGCAAAGCCGCCATTTTATTAACTGCGTAACATTATATCGTATATCATTACTAGCGATGGGTATATTTGAAGTGCGTACTATTGAAAATAATTATTTAAATAATTTGTGTTTTGCATTTAAATCAAATATTAAAAAAAAATATATATATATTTCTCAAATATTTATTCTTGATTCGTAAATCCTCTTAATTAAATATTTCAAATAGAATTTCAATTAATACAGAAGTGAATTATTTATTTAACACAACCTATTTCGAATTTAATAAGAAGAAGAGATAATAATGTAAAAAATGAATATTAAAAAAAAAACATTTTTATTTTTATTTGAAATACTAATTTGCTCACCTCTGACTACTACTACCGCGTGAATATGTATGCTTCAAAGATGATAACAGGATAATCTATCCGGAAGAGATTGTCCTATTGCTTCGTTAATTCGCAATTAGCACGAAATCGTAATCGTTTATCATATTAACGATAAAGACGACGAGATCACTTATCCGGTTCTTGAATGAACGTATATGATGTATCGTCTCACCGACGCGATATGCGCCTCTAATTGCGGCAGGCGCACGCCGTAATTTCGCTCTAACGGGAGATCCGGACGCGGAAACGAGAGATGATGCGCCTCTCTGCAACGAGAATGCAGATGCACCGATGCACGAGGCGATGCGATCGCGAAAGTTGCAGCGCCGACCCGCCGTCGAGTTTCTACGTAATGACTCGCGCGAGCCATGCGCTCGTTTTGCGCGCGTGATTTTTTCTCGATCAACGTTTCTCCGCTTCACACATACACGGCGACGATCGACGCGTTGCATCGCGTCACCTACCCCTCATATAGTGATTATCTTGATTTTACACTTCAATGTCGCGAGATCGTACGGGAAAAGGCGAGACGAAATAACACATGTGCAACTAGACCTGTAAATCTTCGCGAGAAGTAAATAGCCGGTTGTTAAGATGATTAGGCGAGGAACCGGTGCGATGATAGTATAAGGAAGGTACACATATATCCCACAATTTATATTATTATTTTTTAAATTTAGAAGAATATGTATGCTTTTAGCAGAATCTACTCTATGATTTTCGTCTGAAAAATTTTTGCGCGCGATTTCTCTTATCCCGAAAGCTTTAGAAATTTCGATCCGAAAGATTTCTTTGCGCGAAGAAAACATCCGATCAGATTCGCGTGCCAGCTCTTTTTCCGGTTGCATTTTTCCATCGAATCCGCTACGTTCAAGTGATAATTTATAATACACACACGTTTCCCGAGTGCGGCGAGCCAAGTCGTTAACATGCCGTATACCGGTATCACCGTTTTTACGGTTTTCGCGCAACATTCGCTTCGTTCAATGCGATTCGACACTTTTGCGCAATTTCATGGGGAGATCACGTTTTCTTGCGGAAATACGGTCGCGGAAAGACTATGTGCATATGTACGCGTTCTCTTTCGTTGCGTAAGTATGTATGTTTCGCTTCGCAAACGCCCTTCGTGATGACGCGACGACAGATAATGTATTGACTTACGAAAAGATCCATCTCTTGCAACATTCGCGGCTGCACTATGTTACGCAATGGCGGCACGAAGCGACGCATTCATTTTTTCTTTTACAGCATCACTCGCACAGCCTCTCTTGCGATAATATTCACATTTTGCGCGATAAAAAAATGAGCGGGTTTTAAAATTTTATATTCGTCTCTCGCGTATAAGAAACGAAATTATTTATTAAGGCAAAGGTGAATTAATCCCTTGTTCTGAGCTTGTAGCAAATACGTTCAATTTCGAATAATATAATGGAATTAAATATCTCTCTCTACGCGCGCGCCTTTTACAGTCATAATAAATTGCATTTAGAAGCAGGAAATCGAGATAAAGAGAAATTGCAATAATAATAATAATGATAATTAGGTAATAATTTTACCAAGTGATATTTTTTTCTTAAACCCGCTGGTTTCATAATTCGCGACAAAATCCGAGAAATCTATTTATAATTTTATATACCGTATATTCTAATATATGCGCGTACTTCGATATATATTCCGATAAAATACGTGCATTTTAATTTTTTCCACATTATACGACACATAAAATTATTATAAATAAATTTGTGTCGCGAATTCTAGATTGTCTAAAGTGGACTTTAATTCTCAGCACTTGATATCCAATGAAAAAAATATAATTTCCAATTGTTCTCAAACAACAGACTTTATCTATTGGAGTACTTTTTGGAGAACCACTGAATATTGAATTTGCAAATAGCAATAATCAAATAGCTGCGAAATTGTCGACTCCTCGCAATGAAACAGCAAGGTCGACTCCGTACAGGATATCTCTCTACCCGACGAGGAAGCGACGCTCGCAGAATGAGAGGCTGCGATAGTTTTCCCAGATAACGGCGAAGATAATCTCCTTAAATGATCGGGGTCTCGCGCAGCATTCTCCTTAGCGAGATGCACGCTTCGATGCATCTCGCGCCTGCATTCTTCGCCATCGACTTCCTCCTTCGTGCCGTTGCATCCTTGGTATTTTTTTTTCGAGAAACTACCTTCTCTTTTCTGAAAATACTCCCACGTCGCGGATCGAAAGTGCACGCAACGCCGAAATTATTAGCATATGAATTATTACATTGCGATGAAATACAATACCACTTTTCTCTTTCAGGAATTCTCGAACGTCGTCGTAGATATTTTCATTTAAACAACATTTTTCATCATGTCGTTAAAATATTTCAGATACACGAGGAGATTTTTTTCAGATTCTCTCTAGAACTTTCATCGCGGAGCTGGCGAGGATGAAAGCGACGAGAGTGTATCAATCTTTGCTATCGTGCTGTAGCAAACGCGAAGGTACGGCGGAACGTTTAACGTTAATTAAATGATATATCGCGCAGGACACGATCATTTTGCATTTGCAGAAAAAAAGAAGGCGATTTAGCGCGATACGTTTTTGCAAGCCGTATGATTAAAGACAGCTAATTGAGCGACAGTACGCGCAGATTCGGCGATCGGGATTTTCGCATGACCTCGGACTTTCCTGTCAGAAATCGTGGAATAAATTGGTCGTCGCTATTGTCAATTTACGCTCGAATTCGATTAGATTGATTCGGTAAAACGGTGGCAGGTCCACGTAGCTCACGCCCACGTATGCTACGCCGGCTTGTCTCCGGAGAAAGTTGACGCGTCTATAACTTGTCTGTCTATATAACCACCTGTTTTCTTTTTCCCCGCCGCGCGTGTATTTCCGAAATCCTCGACCGAATGCCTCGACAAAACTGCTCGATCCTCGCAATTCGGGATATTTATTCCATAAAGTTGCTACCTCGAAATATTGTATTTTTCAAGACGCATAAAGTTTTTGTGTCGAAATTAAAAAATGTTGTCAATCCTTGTTGTCAAAGGTTGTCAAATCCTTGTCTAAAAAAAGAATATTCTAGTATTCTATATATAAAAAAAATTTTAATGATAAGCGTCGAAAGAAGCGTCGAGAGAAGTGTCGAAAGGAGAGAAATTTTGGGCATCGAGGGCACGGAATCGGCGACGATTGCAGCGTTGCTTGAAAAGCGAATCGGTTGAACGTGTCGTGATTCCCAGCACGTGGCTTGAATCAAGAATCGTATTGCGAGCGACTCGCATCGCATAAACGGATTTTATAACGAGACACGAGCGATAAATGTCAAGAAAGAGTAAGAGTGACAAATGTTGCATCGCGCTACGAGGAATTACAACTTTTCAAATTTTTTTAGCTCGTCTCGAGCATCTCGCGTTGAATCGTTCGTTTGATTCCGCGGCTATTATTTTATCAAGGTCGTGAGAGCAGTGACATAGTCTGCTTTCGCGTCGGCTGAATGCACATAGCTAGAGGAAAAAACATTCTTGTAGATTTCTAGATTACGTCAAGCGAAGAATATAATATGTATAATTCCAAAGAAATTCAATTCTTTTTTTAATTCTCAATTGTCTCATATGAATAAACGTAAAGAGATCGTGACGCTAAAACTTACATTTTCTTTTTTTTGTCAAATATCACAGTTATTAAAAAATAATTTGTATCATCTACTTTGTGTTTGCACTATTGTCGTTTAATCTTACGTGAAGGTCAAGTTCTTTTTTCATCGTACGTTGAGTGCATTCAATTCTATGCTCACGCGATGCATTGGATGACGCATTCGCACGATCAACTCACATTTTCGAAGCCGCTCTTTCATGTCACGTGGCCGTCCCGCCGTCTACCGATCCATCGCAGAATTTCCCACGCAGTCGTTGATCGCGTATATCCACGTGATTCCCTCGACGTGCGCAAGATTCACGTACACCCTCCAGCGGATCACTCTCTGCGGCTTCGTATCTGCGGAGGATTCGTCCTGCGCAGGGCAGAAAACGTGCGAATTATCGTGGCTATTTTCAAGAACTGCACTCTCTCTCGAGGAAGAGAGAGAGAGAGAGACAAGGGGAGAGCTGCACCGAGAAAGGGAACGAAATGCTTCGCGGTGAGAGGCTGGCGCACGACTGCTTCGAATGCACGCAGCGGATTCCACTTGCTCCGGAATACCTGCCCACCACTGTCGTTTCGAGTTCTCGACTAGGAGTTACCTGGTGTCGGTGGATCGATTCGAGGATATTCTTGTAGGGATCCGTTGATTCTTGATCTAAGCCAACAATTGGCTCTGTGCGGGCATCGCAAGATCCCCGTTAGTTTCGGATCTCGTCAGAGAACTCTGAGAGATTATCAAGAGGTTTCAATCAGAAATAAAATGAGCTAGACGTAGATGACGGAGCAACGGAAAATGGTGAGATGAATGCGGAACTAACTAAGCGTCGTAATAATGATTTTGAATATTCTGATATTTTCCGCATATATAACTTATACTTTCTCGGTCGTTAATTTCATTTCTTATTTTTTTTTTTCTGACACACACACGCTAGCTCTCTTATTTCAAGTTTTCATCTTCCGTTCTGATAGTTTATTTGTAGAATATCGACACGCGTTTATTTTGCTTAACTTGATACTCAGGCCACGTGGCGAATGAAATAATTTATTCATAAATGTTATATTAAAGAACTGTATTTTATGTATGTACATTCGCGATTAAGAATAACTCTCTTAATTGAATCGCTTACGAGTTTATCATATATGGTATATGCCGAGTAATGGATTATTTGTATATAAATATGCGCTAGTTAGAAATTAAATAATTCTTATATCGAATTAAACTCTCCGCAACTTAGCTCATTGAGCTTAACTTAGAAATCTTCAGATCTTACTTCTTACATCACGGAGAAAACGCTAAATCTATCGATTATGAAA
The DNA here is from genome assembly GCF_030449975.1 of Polyergus mexicanus. Lineage (NCBI taxonomy): Eukaryota > Metazoa > Arthropoda > Insecta > Hymenoptera > Formicidae > Polyergus > Polyergus mexicanus. Next base: position 10,618,333 of record NW_027223326.1, on the reverse strand, counting down.
TCTCTCTCTCTCTCTCTCTCTCTCTCTCTCTCTCTCTGTCTCTTTCTCTTTCTCTGAGAATAGAAGCCAGATCCAAATCTAAAGGAATCGAAGGAGTCAAATTAGCTGATTCGTAGAATTCCTCGTAAACTCTTTGTGACTTATTTAGGATACAGAAAAATCGCGTTGCTCCCACCTCGCGTTTCGCAATTCACTGCGCGGCAAGAGAAATTGCGAAATTACCGGAATGTTATAACGGCTCATTGTAACGGAACAAACAAACACTCATTATATAATATTATCGCGTCCTTCGTCGAATTCGCGAATATGATGCATTATTTCTTGCACTCGAAAGTTTAATTCCTTTCTCTCTCTTCTCTTCGCGTCGGGACATCAAAATGTTCATCGCGTTATCAAGTGTCATTAATTACGCCATTATCGTCATTAGATTAGTCCCTCACGGCCGAACAAAGTGGAATTGATGCGCTTATGAACATAAATTATGGGGTCAGCGGCAATTTATCGGCGCGACGACGACGACAGCGTCGCATGAAAGCGAATGTCGGAGCAAAGGAGGGGAAGAGAGAGAGAAAGAAAGAGAGACCTCAGGCACATAATGACAGTGAAAGGATCGTGACTTTGCCATTGGTTGCGAGGGAAACCGGCGTGATTCGCGCGCGTTCGGCCTCGCTCAACGATCGGCTGTTCACCTATGACAGTCGCAAAATGAACAACTTGGATCGAATCGGAAACGCCAGAGTTTCCGGACATTAACTGTCATTCTGTGTGAAAGTAAAAAGTCTTGTGAAAATTGTAGACGTCGGCAAAATGACGCTGATTATATCTACAATTCTACGTTATACAACGATCTTTCAGTCGATATTGAAACATCGTGTCGAATGAAAGGATATTTTTTTTTACTGTCTCTAATTTTTACAAAAGCGTATATAATTGACTTTAGAACTTTCAAAATTTCTTCGCGCGAATGACAGTCAACGAGTATTATTTCGTAATAACGTGGTAGGATCGTCAACCTTTGTCATCGATTTCGTCGAGAGCATCCATTTGAAACGATAGTATAATTTCGATGATTTGAACTTTCTTATTATGCGGATAATATAAAATTCATTTTACGCTAATTTCCGTGGATAAGTATAGAGATCGCTTTCATCTGTAGTGTCGAAACCTGTCAAAAAATTTTACCAGTTTCAAGCAACGAGATCTAATCTTTGATTACGAGAAAGCACGTGTGGAGATTGATTCTTTACGTGGAGATCGTGTTGTGTTCCGCGTTGCGGCACTTTTCCACAGTCAGGATCTTTGGCTGGTTCGCGATCAGCGTTTTCGTATTATCCGGACACAGGGTGATTCTGAAAAACGGAAAAACCGAAGGATGAGTTTACGCAATGCGCGTAAGAGTCGATTACTTAACTATTGTATAATGATTTGTGATGCGTCTCTTTATGTTTACGTCTCTTTAAATGTCAATGGTTCGTTTGACTATTCATTCTGATTAATAAGTACTACTTCCTTTTCATTTCAAATGTCGCTGTCGAAACACTCGAATGTAATAAAGATATATAATGCGCGGATTGCATAGAAAACCAACTATGAAGCAATAAAATCATAAGAAATTATAAAAAGACAAAAAATAATGTTTGAAGTAAAATATAAACATATTTGGGCTATATATTTTTTGATAATGTTAATTTGCATAATGCACAAATATTTCCTATGCATTTGTAAGGAAAAAATAAATTTCCAAATAATATTTCCTTTTTAAACAAAATACTATTTAAATGATATATTTGCAATAATAAATGCGTGAAATATACTTATCACTAGCAATGAAAAATTATATGCAATTAAAATATTTATGACTTTCTAAAACTTGTCGCAAGGACATCGCGTGTATATGGATCTCGCGTGTTCAAGGATCTCGGGTAATCAGGCGCTTTCCGCTAGAGATATTACATCAGCGAAATGAAAATCGAGGTAAGAGATACGTAAAATTCCTACTCATGATCAGTTTCCAGACTTTTGATGGTCAACGAATCGATGTAGGCTCGCGGTGTGTGAAGCAGCCTCCACGTGAGCGGGTTGAAGACCGAAGTCTGATATTCCCAGGTGATCTCGACCGAGTTTGGTTTGCCCACGACGTCTCCGGGTAATACGATCGTGTGCGTACTACCGGGCTCGTAGTATTTCGAGGCCGAGCTCAACTGCATCTTCTCGGTTTTCTTGCCATTCGAGCCAATCGCGCGCACGATAAACATCCCGACCTCTCCGCCATATAACAAACTCTCATCTGTCTTGGAGATATTTATCGTCACCTTATAATGGCCCTCTGCAATCATTAGGAAATTAAATATATTATATATCTGTATTCCTTCTGCGATAATATAGCTACAAAATATCTTTATACTTTCTCTTTTTTACATTATGTATTAAATAATTTTTATGAAATTTCGAAAATGGGTAATCAATTTCGTGATATTAATTACAGCTGTTACAATCTTTGACAGTCTTAATTCATTTAGCTCGATACGATCAAAAATATAAGCGATTCGCGCACGTATATGTATAGTGATTTAATTAAATTCTATAATAATATAAATTAGCCATTACTAACTGCAGAACGGTCTGTCACGTCCGGTCATGAGATATACGGCCGCGTGATAGTTTCCGGGCTGAGCGTCCAGCCCGAATCTGGGACAATATTGGTTTACGCAATCGAAACAGCTGCCCTTCTGAAACTTATCCCAAGAATTACACGGCACAGCTAAGAACGGGCATGGACTGTTTATGCTCTCGATAAAGTATTCATAACTGCGGATATGGTTGCATCCGAGAAATCTCTTGATTCCTTAAAAGAAACATTTTAATCTCCCATTCATTTCTCTTCTCTTTCGTATATATGTATGCTGAAATATTATAGATATGAATTAAATAAGAAACCCACCTCGAAAAAAACTGCCGCGTTCCAAGGTGATGGAATTGAGTACACCCTCGTTACAGCCGGGCTGGTTGCGGCCACCGTTCGGATAGAAATCGATGTGCGCTACCGGTTGCGTAATCCCGAGGCCGCCGCTTATAAAAGGATTGCAATCCGTGTGAATGGCTGTCACGAATGTTGCATCCGTTGGATCCAGTCGGACCATCGGCGAGGTATTGCTGAAGTGTGGTTCCGCCGGATCAAGACCTTGTGAGTAAAATTGCGACGAGAAACATTAGCGAACATTATTTTTCGACGATCGTGCGATGCACGAATGTGGATGAGAATTTAAAATAAATGTGTAAAAAAAGGGAAAGTAAATTCTGTGTTGAAATCAGATATCGAAAGGAACGAACATCTAGGACTTCTTTAACAGACTTTAACAGAATTTTATTTTGTTTTACACATTCTTTTTCTTTTAAACAAATTTCACGATAAGATCGCGAGAAGATTGGTAAAAGATTCTCGACTTGTATTTTCGTGTCTTGCATCTTTTGTGTCTAATTAATTATCAATATATCCTCGATGAACGAAAAGCGACATTGATGCAATAAGTCAGCAATAACAATCGTTACGTGACTGTAACGACAAGAATTCTGAATCAATGTCTCGAGTAAAAATGTCAAGTCGAAGGCTATCATAGAATGACGTCTCAGAAATGACATATAACTTTTTACAAATCTTAACACATCTATACACACTGTCTCGTCCGACATACAAAACATACGCACGGTTTGTCTCATGTAAGGGTTACCGAACGTTTCGCCGTATAATATCGTATTATCGTATTGCATAAAGGCGGAAGTTATTTTGCGGTTTACTGAGAAACAATAAATTAATAATACGCGAAAGAACATCGTTCATTACATTCACACTTTCGCGTCAGTGCGTTTTTCGGATGAATATTCTCCTTAAAATTTTCGGGCGTACTTTATTAATGATACTCAGTCAGCGTATAAAAGAAATTCGTTTATACGCGACGATGACTCGATGGCGAACGATTCGATAATTTTCCCATACTTATTTATCAGCTTACGGCTGATAATATCCCATTATTTTCCTCGTTCTTGTTCGAAGACACGAGGCCTATTCTCCTGCTATCCTCCTCTGCCACTTCTTGGGACAACGTGCTCTCTTATTCCGGTTGTTTACCGCAATCTCGTCTCCGGACGAAGTGTCCAGGGGAGCACGTCTTCCTCGTCTCCATTCTTGATGAACGTCCTGCTTCTGTATACCGAGATAGGTATCCCTCATTTCTTCCCCTTGTTAGGGGATGTTTCTCTTCGCCAAGGGGTAAGCGCCGAGGCGGAGAGAAGGCGTCGATTCGCCAGCCCTCGGCGAATTCTGCGATCTCGCTTCGCAACCATGACGATTATAAACCCCACCGTCGTCCTAGTTAACACACTTCGCGTTTCCTTCTGTTATCCTGGTAGTTCCCGATGGGATCGATAGCTTACGTAACGACCAAACCCGTCCACCTCCAATCGGGCGCGTTCGATTCCATCGATTGCGACGGGAGAAATGGTGGAATTTCGCGAAGCTCCTTCCTTGAACGCGCTTTTGCATTTTGTTGTCAATTATGCAATAAGCAGGGTTGGGAAATAACGCGTTACTTGTAACGTCGTTACAGTTGCAGTTACTTTTTTTCGATAACGATTGTTATTTTTCTCTGTTTGTAATGGTAACATTGTTACATTTTTATAGTAACGGTAACAAATTAGCCGTCGCTTTCATCGTTATTTTTTGGTTCTCTATTATCTTATATCTATTCAATAGATAGATGTGTTTTTTGAAAAATATTTTGTAACCTTCTATCATAGGCCGCATTCTGATAGTCACTGCCAGTACTGAGAATCTATAGTAACGTAAATTAGATTTTACAATACTGGCAGTGAATATTGAAATACACTCTTAATAATATCAATATTTCTCTTATCAATATTTAAAAACAATGTTTGATAAAAATTTCCGACAAAATTGAAATTTGTAAATTACAATTTAAATTCCTATAAAGATAAGTGTATTAAAAAGTAAAGATATTAACATAAAAAATTTAAATCATTAAATAAGTTTAATATAAAAAACGCTTGCTATATATAGAGACTAATTTAGAATTTTTAATTGTAACATAGATTATTACATTTAATATTGATTATTAAATAATTTTATAATCTAATAGTTTATTTTAGCATTACAAAAAAAAACAGAAACATAACAAAAAAGTAACGCGAATCGATACTTTCCAAATAACGCGTTACTTTTATAAAATTTTGTTAGTTTAGGAAAATCTCTCGTTTTCAATTAATTATATACATATTCAATTAATATCACCATAATTATAAATAAAATACATAATTACTTATATATACATATTTATAACTTTTGTCTTTATATTTATTATTATTTTTATTTTTTGCGTTTTTATCGTAGTATCGTCTGCAGCTAGCAACAAAACCATAGTGAAATATAGCACCGAATCTATTACCAAAAACTAGCATGCTAGCACGCATAGCAACACGCAGCACATAATATTTCAAATTGCATAGCCATTATAATTGCTAACAAAATGTCTCGCATGCGATCTAGTACGCAAAATCGTACCGTGTGCCGCAGGCTTAAGTCACGCGTAAGAGAGAATGGAAATAATCGTTCCAGGTGACTATTTATACTCCGAACTTACGATTCCCTTAATTTTCGCATGTTATGGCGAATCGTTAAACGTGTCCCGACGAGCCTTTGTGCGATATCGCACGTTACATACATAAATTTATCGATGGCACGAGTCACGCAGGAAAGTACAACGAAAGTATTTTACGATCGTTGCTTTTACGATCGCTCGTCCTCTACTTGCCTGCTGCAGCGAATCGTATTGTAATTCTTCGCTCTTCGAGTCTTTGCTTGTTACGTTTGCAAAAATTTCACCGATCCTTTAAATGATAAATTCGTATAATGAAGACTCCGATAGAAAGTTGAAACGAACGTACGTTATACATGTACGCAATGTAACCGAATAGATAAACATTTTTTTAAATTCTTTCTCTTCATGTTTTGGCTAATCGTGGCTATTGTTATTTTTTTTCTTATCTATTATATGCTATAAAAATAAAATGACGAAAAGAAAAATCTTTCTTTTCGACTTTAGGTTTAAAAAAAATTAAAAGATAAAGTTATAGAGAGAGAGAGAGAGAGAGAGAAAGGAATATCAAATTTTTCATCATTATTATCAGAATTAATTATTTTTTTTATCAAGATTAATCAAACATCGGGACCAACTCGTCCAACTTTTTCGAGCGAGATACTCCTGCGACAACTGCTGTCCTGATCATCTGCGATTCAATCGGCTATCTTCGTAATGCTCCGAGCTGTTGCGACTGCAGGAGGGGACAAACGACCGCCTCCGACATTGATCGTCAGAAAAATGAGAGAAAGGAGAAAAAGAAAGGCATGTATGTGTTTGTGCGCGTACGCGGTTACGTCGCATTTCTTTTGCAAATTTACATACTTCTGTCACTCATTTCACTGAATTAATTTTCTTCCTCATCTCACGCTTTCCTGCGTTACGCACGCATCTTCTTAAGCCTCGCATAAAGAGACTCTCGACATCTCCTTCTGTCGCAATTGCTCGCGTAAAAATATATTACTTATTGCGCATATAATTTTTGAAGAGATTATTTAATCGATCATTTCTTTAGTTTCGCCTACGGATAATGTTTTGCTTGCGAATTGCCCACGATGTATGAATTCTCGGAGAGTCCGAAAAGAATTGACAGATGTATCAGATTTTCTCGCTCTTCTCAAGATTCGTGTCAAAAATTATGAACTGATGATTATTTGATTGTACCTGTAATCCGACCAAGCTTGTAGCCATATCGATTGCTCAAGGTGTAGCCAACATAGCCGCAAGTGTGAGCGCCTAGGCTATGTCCGATGCAGTGCATCCTCGAGGACGGTACCTCGCCGATTTCGATCAGCTGAGCCGCCAGACGAGCTGTCATTGCGCCCACGAGCCGCGTGTTGGCCACGGCCTGCGTGTAGGGTGGTCCTGCGCCGGCGAGCCAATTTACGATCATAACGTTGCAGTCCTCTCGTAGCAGCAGTTCCTTCATCGTCCTCTAGTCGAATAAGATGTTTAGGTTAATAAATATACAATCATATTAAGAAGGCGATAAATTTCTTTTCAGAGGTAACACGATTTTACAGATGAAAAGAGAATATATGATATATTTTGTTTTTGAGAATAATAAAAAGCTAATAAATAGATACAAATTTTTATCTATTAATATCTCCTTAATTCTCTTTCTAATATTTTTCATATAATGTGTTTTTTACATTTTTATAAAATTTGAATTTTCTTTCAAAATTTTGCGATTTGCTCACCAGAACCCAAGTCTTGTCGCCGTTATCAAGGAACCCATGGATGATGAAGTAAAAGTTGTTCTTCTTGTTCAAAGGCGTCTCTCGGATCGTCTCAAAGTCATCAATCTTCAACTCGTAGGTTTGATCGGCTTGTTTGCGCGTGTAGAGGGTATAACGGGGATTGATGCTGTCCGGGCGTGCCGGAAACGTGGATACTGGTCGGTTTTCTCCGGACCAGGGTGCTCCGATATAGAAGCAACCGTATGGCTCGAAGCATCGCCACATGTACCATTCTGATTAAACAAACACCTTTTCACTCTTTATTTATGGCTATATTGAAAGATTCAATGAAATCTAAATTTAATATATTTAATCCGAAGATGAATGTTTTTAAATTCTCTAAATGAAATATAAAATTATCATACTTTTAAAATTAATTCAATATTATATAAAAAATACGATTATAAATAACAAAATGTTTTTTGATGGCGTTTTTAGATTAAATAATATGCATATATTTAGCCACCATGCTCCAAGTACTCTGTATTTATCTTTTATCATTTTTGTAAATTTTAATAGGTATGCATAACTTACAAAGAAGATCCTGTAAAGTACATTTAAAATTCTATTCAACGTATTTCAAAGTTTTGCGATTCATTTGCATTTCAATCAAATGCGTTGAAGAAACCGTCAAAAACAAGAAAAGAGAAATCCACAATGTTCTACATAAATTTCGAAGAAACCGATCGAAGAATCGGCCAAAGCTTCTCGTTAAGAATTTCGCGTTACCCTATATAAAATTTCGGCACAGATAATACGTCACGAATAAACATACGTATCCAACTGATTTGTTCGCCGTCCTTTACTATATAGACCAAAGAGTTTCGAGCGACGAGAAAACGCTACTACGAATTACTCTCTCAGGGGTTATCAGGCACGTTCACGATATATCTCCGCGCGCAACTCTATCAGTTCCTCGAAAACTCTGTTTTGTCTTCGTATCCGGATCAGCAATTAATACGATCGCACGTGACAGTAAGGATAGTAAGCCTCATTTTCTTTATTAGGGTGATTACCTTCCGACAAGGAGGACTGTGATTATTATCTTAATTCTCTGCTCACAAGCTTGATATAATTTTTTAAATATAATACATTATTTTATTATCGCGAAAAAAAAACAACAAACATTATTCTCTTTTTATCTTTTATTGTCCATTAACGGATAATAAAAGATCAAACAAATTTTTTAGAACCGAAGCTGACACTTACGATCGTCCAGATCGAATTTGTTCTCTTTCTCTTCTGGCGACAAGGTTGTGGTGGTGATATTCTCGGCTACACTGACGTTTTTCACATCTGTTTTCTCGGGCAAGGTGGCCATTATGTTGGCAGTATACGCCAGCACGAACAGGGTCTCGTTGAGGAACATGTTGAAATATTCTTCGTGTTGACAAGCGTTAACACTATATTGGTCGGTTTATAACTTGAGCGATTCCAACGGTGTAACTTGCTTTCTTGTGTATGATGATAGATATTAGATGCCGAATGTTTGATATAACAATCGGCATGAAAGTGAACGAAGAATGTTTTGCCGATGAAAAATATATATTAGATTATCACAGTCTCTCTCTTAACGTCTCGACGCGTCTTCCGTGCGAGATGAAGTTAATTACAGGTGATTTAGAGCATTTTCTTTTTTATTGTTTAACTGTATTTCTTCGAGGGATCACGCGGCACACATAAACATCCGAAGATCTTGGATTCTTGGTCTTTATATCGGTTGATTGAAGACGAAAGAAACACTTTTTCCAGATGTTGTTGCGACGTCCTTGGATCTTGACTGTGTTCAAAGATCTCGTGAGCTCTCTAAATATCTGTGTCTCGTCGGCGGGACGATTCGTCACTGTCAGTTATTGTAAGTAAGTCGAGCGCGATATCAGTAATAATAATGAAAAATCGATTGACGTAAAGGCTACTCGTGATAATACTTGTGTCGGCGACGGTCCCGATGTTAAGCGTCCATCTCGGAATAAACGAAAATTTATATCACGCACACGTCAATTGACAGCGTTATCACGAGTCGTTAATATCTCTTCAATTCTTCTAAAAATATCTTCGAGTGTCCGTGTAATTAATACATTTATCTGAACAACATTGTAACCGTTATAAATGTAAACAATTTAATTTAAATAATTTTCTAAAAGTTGAATAGTCGATCTCACACGAATGCGTTCTGCCAATCGAACCGACTCGATTACGAGAGAAATATCGAAACGTTTTCGTCAAAGCGATGACACGGTCACGGTCAAGCGTCCTCGATGATCCCGGGTTTACTGATCGGCTCTAATCACTCAAATTTCTGCTGACCCATGTGAATCTCACGCGTTTTCGCCCCACTCCGGGAGGAGCTCAGCTGTTCTCTTTCTCGGAGCGCTTTTATCCGAGTTTTAAGATGGAAACAAGAGGTGGTCATTTCAGTCTAATAAGTCTTTCCAGAATTTTCTATGTGTCATGTATTTACGAATCATCGCGAAAAAATTTATTGCAAGAAATAAACTTATCTTATGTCTCCCTATCTTTTCACACAATTAATATCTTTAAAAAATATTTGTACATTAACCGTGTGTATGCTTTATTATTTTGTGTACACAGTTGCGGGAATACTGGGAATTGCGTGATTAACGCGATATAATATTCATAATAAATACTTACAGAGAGACAATTAATATTTTAAAGCAATTTATACAATAACTCAAGATTATTTCCCAAGTTTAAATAATTCCATCAAATTTCCTCAATTTTCTATCGTGCTCCGAAACATTGCCGAACATTTAGAAAGCTCTTGTCGACTCTAGTTGGTTGGTCCTTGACTAACACAGCGCTCTGAAACGAGTCATTAAACGAAATACTGTTTTCACAGAATCCCACGGGATATCGTCGAGAGAGCCTTCAAAAGAACCGCTCTTTTTGTGGCAGCCGCCTATTCGTGGAAGAGCATTTCTTCCCGGACAATGCGAGACGATAAATCCAGCGGTGGTCCAACGACTCGCGGCTAATTAAACCGGATCAAAGCCACTTAAAGTGCTCGTTAGAAGCCGTCCTCGTTTTCTCCCCATCTCAAGTAGCGTGATGAGCATTCTCCGCATTGTTAAGGTACGGCTCTCGCAATCGCACGTAAAAGAAGCCTTTATCGTAGAATTTTTGCAAAAGCAGCGTATAGGAGAGAGCCTTGTTGCATCCGGTTCGATCTTTATTTATCAAAGATACACGAAAATGATTTATGCACCAGATGCAACGATCTAGATCTTTGTGATTCTGTGGAAATTTATAGTATATTCTTAAACGTATATGAAGTTGGAAAAAGATGTATTAGCAATTAAAATTATATATTAGGTGTGCAATATTGTAAATTAAATAATTATTAAATATTTATAATTTAATATTAATATTCACTGTTTCTTTATCTCTTTCTCTTACACATACATATGCACATTTATTGCGCTTTATTAAATGAGCGTTGATTATTTATAAGCTATATATATATATATAAATAGTATGAAAAATCCCCCAAAAATACTGCGTTATCTAACAGATTCTCGCAAATATTTATCTCGGTGATTAAACAAAAACAAGCCTCGTTGTACAAAATCCGTCGAGTAACAGGATACGGAGCGAACCGACATCAAGGACAGGACATACATAAGAGCCCTTTTCCGGCGTGAAAAGGTATCGAACCGATCGATATACGGGTTGGGTCGAGAGCCGGTAACGCACGCCATAGAATTGGCGCGCCGCCCTATGGGGTGCCATCGACCCCGACGGAGCTGCTGCCTGCGTAAACGAAACCCCGCGTATCCCCCAAACATCCCCCTTCGCGAGTCACCCCCGTGCGGCGTTGAAAATCGGCCTCCTAGCCGATCGTGAATCCCTAATACCGCGCACCCCCGAGAAGTCTCGCGTGTTACCCAGGAAACGTCTCGCGTTGCCCAGGAAACGTCTCGCGTTGCCCAGGAAACGTCTAGCGAAATCGCGCCGCCGGGAACGGGACTCCTGGCCGTTTCTGCGGACTTGGTAGCCGAATCGTACGACTGTTGCATCGTGATTACCGCGAAAAGTATGAATGACAGCCGCGCGCGGACCGCGTTCGGGGAAGGGTTGCAACCCCCGAGGCGCGCGCGATACAGGATCCGCGCTCTGATTCTGTCGCGATTGTTGCGCGACTGCATCTGACCATAAGGCTAGCCTTATCTTAGCGCAATGAATTTTGAAAGACTTACGACGCAAAGTATATTTATTTCACACATATATGTATTTCATGCAAAATTAAAATTATATTAAATCCACGATCATGTATAATTTTAACATCAAATTTATTATTAAGGCATTGTATACGCGCGAATCTGACGGACTCGTCGAATTGCAGTGAAAAATATTTCATCGATTAACTACATAAATAATATATCGTTCTAAAGAAAATGGCGAGATGATGAATAGCAAAAAAGAGAAGCGGGAGATCGAACGTAAAGGCGTTATTCATGTGCGTGGGCAGCAACGGATGGTATAACGCGAGTCTTTAATGATACGAATGACAGATCGCCGCCCCCCTTTGACCTTGAAGGAGCCCTTGAAACGCTTCTGTCAACCCTTGCTACCCTGTTACATTGCCCTATCCAATCCCCATCCATTTATTCCCATCTATCATTCATGCGCCCTGCGATTCCCATCTGTCATTCATGCAAGATGTCCTTTAGGCTCGGTCGAACCGTAAAGTGATTAACGTCACCGGCAACGTAAAGTGACCCACATACAAAGCGCCGTTCAGTTAAATTGCTAATTATTTATCGGAGCTCAGCCGCGATTAACCATTTTACGTAACATTTATGAAGCAACGATGCTATAACCCGCATATTGTTATATAATTATGTAGCGTAATTTATCTTTCGTTTACGTATATTATGAAATATGTATAATTATTTCTCTATTTGTGTAATCTTTTAAAGAGATTTTCTATTTTTTCAATTACTCGTATCTTTATTTTTTTTTAATTTAAATAATTGCTTGTTATTTTGCGTGTTTTCTCGACTTTATTTATTAACGCTATCACTTCATTTATTAAAAATCGCGTCTGGTTAAAGGATAGATTACTTAAGCATATTTAATTCCGATGCTATTGAATAAATAATTAGCAATATGACGTAAATTTAATATAGACATTAATTATTTTCTCCTCCTTCTTCTCCTTTTTCTGCATCAAAAATTTTTATGTAATGAAACGCGCGTCAAATGCGTCATTTCGATGAAGACTGTACTTTGCACTGTTTATTTGCCATCGTTCGCAGTAACGCGTATTCTGAGCAACGTATATCAGATAACGTATTGCGTTGCCGGGACATAGATCGATTGAGCAAAAATTTGTTTTCAAAATTGTTTTAGATAAAATCGTAGTTTGCGTAAAAAAAAAAAATCAATATATAATCAATATGTATATATAAACATTCTAATTGCTTCAATCGATATGTTATCCGAGTGAATAATATTTCCTTCTTTGGAAAAATAACTTATCGTACACACAGTAAATAATGCTAAAACTTTGATTCTCGTTACCGTTGACATTTTGTCCAAACAATAAGCGAAATTTTTCAAATATCAAAATATATATATATTGGAATACGACACGAGCGGCACGCGATAAAAGTATTTCTCCAAATTTCGTAAGAAGGAGGAGAAGAGTTTATAATACTAAAGATACGATTCATGTATAAATGTCATTATAAGAAACAGAAAAAAAAAAGAAATTATCGACTTCATAGATGAGATTACAAATTCAGAAATTTACAGATCGCATTCTGATAGATTTTCCTCGGTTTATCTCCGGATTTTCTCTCGCTCTAGTCGCCCCCTCGTATTCCCCTTCCCTTTGCTTCTCGAACACGCCTTTATAGGGCCGCGTACTTCGATCCGAACATCTCGTCCGTCTTCATGAAACCCTGTTCCACTCGCCGACACGTGTCCGTCTAGGGTTGCGTAACCCTTTGAACGTGCGATGGATCCAATGTGTAAAAACCGACGCGACAAATTATTAATCGCCTGCCGCTCAATTCGTCGTAGCGCGCGGACAATTAAGCATCAATATCGCAGGACCGGAGGAAAAAAAGGATCATACAAAACGAACTTCATTTTTTCACCAGGCAAACATGAAAACGGCGTAGCGAGACGACACGATGCGACGCATGCTGGTTGTGCGTATGGTGCGTTCCGCATCGTTGAACAAAGGCGAAACCCACTTCCGGTCTACGCGTTCTACGGGCACTCGCGAGCTGTAGTTAAAAGCGCGTGGATTGTGAAAAAAATTATGATTCGGAATGATTCGGATTTTTTCTCAATAACAAACTTGAACTTGTAACGCTTTAATTCTAGATTAAAGTCCCGGAATCCCCAGATATAAAATAATAACAATAAACTTTTATGCTGCAGTCGGTTTTAAAAACCGGTTGTAATGGTAACATTTTAATCTAATGTCAAACACAAACGTCAAACAAGATAAAGAAATGTTGAAATTTTGCGATTATCGCATGCGATCAACTTTTCCGCGAATGCATTTTAATTTCAATCGCGGTTGATAAGGAATTAATATGCGAAAGCAAATATTCGAATAGAAATGCATTGTCCGAGGAATAATCTTGATGGTATAAATGTATGTGGAAGAGAGATGGAAAATTCCGATGAAAAATTGGTGATTAATGTAATTAATATCGACTACTTCTATCAACATCACGCGAATCGTGAAATATAAATTAGATAAAACTTTTCCACCAACAATTTCAGCAATATATTTTTACAAACGTCTTTTTACAAATGCCGGTTTGCATAATCGATTTAGAGATAAAATTACTTTCTTGTAAAATAACATTATAAAATATAATCTTTATATCGCTTTAATAAATTATATATATATATATAATATTTAATAATGTACATATGGTATATATTAATGCAATAACACGTGAATTTTTAGCGAGAGCTTCGTCTAAATGAATGTTACACTTAGAAAAGAGTCGCTTGTTTCCATTCCGTTTCTACTAGAAAGACGATAATGCCAGACGACACGATTATTCAAGAATGCCATTAGATTCTCGACGCCATGTCTCTCTCCGTGCCATCGCCCTTCCGTTAGGGATTATGGTATAACAGGGCCGAGAAGAGTCCCCAAAATACTTACATACGTGTTCTAAGACCCTGTGAACACGGCCCTTCGCGTGACGGCCCTAAAGGGGTCAACGCGCGACTCGATTGTGATTCCACGACGAAGGCGCGTCCGGAATCCGGGACCCGCCTTCGTCAACAACGACGTGTCGCCGTCGAAGGGAAGTCGGCTGATGACATCGATTAGGGGAGCATATCCCCGAGAATGCTCTCTAGACAGGCTGCACTATGGAAATTCAATTTAGAGAGAGATATATAATTTCTCTTTTTTTCATACATACATGTATGTAAGTAAGATATCGATTGTGAGAGAAGCAAAGCTAAATACAGAACGCTGCTTTCCTCTCTTTTTTTTCTTTTGTTTTTTTTTCCCCTTTAATTATCGAAGATTATTAATAAGGTTATATGTGTGTATTGAATGTATTATTATACGAAGAATTATATACACGCGAGATGTCAATTTTCGATTCTAGATTAAGATCGAAATTTTGGAATAAGACGTAGAACAAAAGGATCCCTCGCAATCTACGAGATGTTATTTCCGTATCCGAAGAAAGAGTAGAATGTTTGATGGATCAAAAAAATTAATTTTACTAAAGTGGAGCTCTTGTTGATTTTACGCTACCACTATTTTATAACGGGTTCTCTAAAACTTTAGTATCGCGCAAGTTTATAAATAATCGTGTATTGTGAAAAATAGCGGTTCTTATGATTTACCATTCTCGATTTTTCCCTCTCCTTCTTATATTAATAATTTACTGCAATAAAATACAGTTGAAGATATTATGACAAGTTATCTTTCATGGGCGAGTCGTGTGTGATACGCTCGCGCGAAACCGCTATCGGGAGATCGATCTCAAAAATTTATCGACCGGTTCATGGTATCCTGTTAAACTTTAACGCTGATTTGACTTTCACTTTTCGAAGCCCTTGGCGAAACCCGCGTGAATAGCTATTCTTCGTCGCTGAGAGTCGAGCGCGATTTTATATGTATATCGAATGTATCTCTCCTTTATCTATAATACAACCGCATATCGCTACGTTGCCGATTACCATCTTTTTCCAAAACAAATTCCATATATCAATAGTCATCGCGGTGCTTATTACTGCTCGATATACAGGGTGTCCCATTTTAATCTCCTCAGGCAAATATCTCAAAAACCAAGCCCGGAAGAGAAAAATGTTTCGGACAAAAGTTGTTTGGTTTCGAGGGGGCCATAAGATGGTACCATTGGTTTGATCTTGGAAAATCATTTGAAGGTCATGTGAAGGTCAACTTTAAAATCTTAAATGGAAACCCCCATTTTTTATTTAGTATTCTTATAGCTGACATCGGGAGCTTTCCATAACATTATAATAAAGTATTTTTTCATTAAGTACTTTTTGAGTTATTTTATATTTTAATCTGACATATTTTGATATAAAAAATAAAATATTTCGTAAAATATTCAGTTTTCGATAATCTTACCGTAATACTTTTATGTACAGAATAATGAGACAAATTAATTAGTGCCAAAAAAAAAACAAATAATTGTTTAAAAAAATACATCGTAAATAATTTTCTCAAAAACAATTTTTTTTTATACTAATTGATTTGTCTCATTATTCTGTACTTAAAAGTATTACGGTAAGATTATCGAAAACTGAATATTTTACGAAATATTTTATTTTTTATATCAAAATATGTCAGATTAAAATATAAAATAACTCAAAAAGTACTTAATGAAAAAATACTTTATTATAGTGTTTTGGAAAGCTCTCGATGTCAGCTACAAGAATACTAAATAAAAAATGGGGGTTTCCATTTAAGATTTTAAAGTTGACCTTCACATGACCTTCAAATGATTTTCCAAGGTCAAATAATTGTCACCATCTTATGACCCCCTTGAAACCAAACAACTTTTGTTGGAAACATTTTTCTCTTCCGGGCTTGGTTTTTGAGATATTTGTCTGAGGAGATTAAAATGGGACACCCTGTATACGCGATCTTTATAAGCATTGAAATTTTCTCGAGGCCTTGCGGCGCGTCGTAAATTATTATATTAATGAGATACGTATATATTATTCACATAAGTATATATTATTTT
The DNA here is from genome assembly GCF_030449975.1 of Polyergus mexicanus. Lineage (NCBI taxonomy): Eukaryota > Metazoa > Arthropoda > Insecta > Hymenoptera > Formicidae > Polyergus > Polyergus mexicanus. The sequence goes on along the minus strand of NW_027223326.1, from coordinate 10,601,713 downwards.
TGTATCAAAATGAACATTTCAAGTTGCCGCTGACGGATCATCGTAAGCCGAGACTTTTGCACTCGCGCACTCGCTCGGTGCGTGCATATGTCGCGCTGCATCGGCGCTTTTCTCTCCCAATGGTATATTACATTAACGTTGTTCCAGAAAGTTTGTAAATACGCCATATTACGGGAGGACTGTTACTGGAGGGCGGATCCCTTTCTCAGAACTGCCGAAGGGCTTCCGTACGTGTTTCGACCAGTCCTTTCTTCATGGTTCCCTAGTAAAAGTGCGTAGGCGTATGCCCTTTAGGGATTAAGAGTCGTGAATTCTCCCATAAAAGGGCTCGAACTCGGCACTGCAAGAGGGTGTCCCGCGGAATTTCACGGCCACGTGGGGCTGCCCCTCGCGACTCATGGATTCCTGTTGCGTTAGTTTATCTTTAAATCAGCGTTAAGCGGTTCGCCCGTAACCCCTTGTTCTCTTGTTTACCGTCTCGTCGCCGAAGGGTTCATTGTCTGCGTCGTCATTTGTGAGAATGAAAGCAGCTTACCTCGTACCGGGGGTATGCACGACTGCGCATGAATACTAATTGGCACCGAGGAAGATGGAAATAGGCGATCATCTTGGCGTGGAGGATACCGCGAGCTGGAGGAGCGATTAGGGCGATTACGGGCCCTAAAGCGAAGCCGTAGGGCGAGAACCTTAAGCATTTCCTTAGGAATTGTAAAAACAAATCGCCGGAAAGAGATGAAAGTAGAACTTGCGACTCAAATCGATTTGATTCGTCTTTCGACATTAATCGAGACGAAAAATGATATACGGCTCGATCGATCTTGATTACGATTGATTCTCTACGATACGAATGAGTTCGTGCAATTTTAAACTGTCATCGAAATCTTTGTGTTTTATATCAACTTCCGGATGACTCGATCAGGAAATCATGGCATGATCGCGTTTCGCAGCTAGCGTGTAAAGTGGAATAGAATGCGATTCATCATGGTGTACGCTTGTTTCGTATCAATTTTGCGGAAAATTTCAATTTCGCGCTCGATACCTTTTGCCTCGCGAGTGTTTCTGTTTGCAAATCTAATTATCTCTTTGTTAAATGGGAAGTAAATTTACTGCGGTTCTCGATAAATTTCCTTCAATCGCTTTACAAAGCTATGTGTATTAACACGCACGTGATTAGCATAAAATTGTTTTTATTACTTGCAGGTTGAGATAAATTTGTCTATAAGAAGAGTAGAAATTCTTGTTAAACGATTATTTCTATGTCGATTTCTAATGTGTAAATGAGTACGAACGAATCCGGCGGCTGCTGAAAACTTGTCGGCAGTTCGTCGAAAAGTGCGTTTTTTTTTTCTCGAGCACGAAAGAACGCGAAATCAGGAAACCATGGAAGCTCCAAGAACCATCGTGAGAAATTCCCATGCCGAGCTCATCGAATCGTCGCGTCGCGACACGATGCGATTGGTCATGGGCCTGTTATAAGTAAAATTGCGTTTGTCTCGTGGCGAGGATGTCAACGGTATCAGGAAATCATGATCCGATCGCTCCATATTTCCGACCAAAACCGGTCGGCCTGTGTCGGAGTTTGATCGGAAAAGTCTTCGTTTCTCTCACCTCCTTGATCCTCTCTTTGACAATGAATTTATTAGTGCTCGGACTTTACATCAGGAAGCCGATAAACATCAGTACTCACATCCAGCGAAATATATATAAATATTAATGAAAAAACGGGATTTATATACTACGATCAATTTTATTCGCGAACCTGTTTTTTCTCTTTTGATCATTCCATTTGATTTAATTAAACCTGAATTGCGCTACTACGCCGTCCTTTTTCTGTTATGCGATTTCACCGTAAATTCGCATAGTTGAGATTTCCCGTAGATAAAAATGCTATTGCGTGATCTCGATTACGTATGTGTCTCGCTCATCGGATCCTCCATCATGCGCGGGGCGTACAACCGGGCAGCGTTGGTCGGTCGATGGCCTCGTAAATTATCCAGGTTTGTCGCCGCGGACAGAAACGAATAGACATCGGGGATATTAGGATATTATGACGGCGAGACACAACAGTGACCTGTAGCCGCGGTTGGCTTTCTGATCTCCTGGGGACCGGGGACGTCTCTCGGCGCTGATACCACACGACGAAGCGCGTATCGGCGTGCCGTGCGTCAGACAACACGCATAACGCGCTGTCACTGACAAGAACACATGCGTTTGAAAAGATGCAGACTACAATCTTTTTTCCCCTCTTCTTTTTCATCTTTTCTCTTTCCTTCTCGTCTTTTCCTTCTCTCTTCACTCGAAAGGAATTAGTTTTAAGTATAATAACGCTCGTTTTATTTAAGTGAAATATTATTTAAATATTTATTTTCTGCTGGAATAATAGATGCAAGAATATAAAAAAAAAAATTATCTGAACGCAATAATTAAAATTATTAATTAACATAATAATTTTAAAAGAATTATCACGTTTTCCTTTTATCTCTGAGATAATAACTAAAGTTTTTAAACAATGACCATTTTAAATCATTTCTTTTTTAAAAGCACCGTGTATATATTGTATTATTTTACGCTTTCGACGTTTTTATTTTTATAACAATAATACACACATAATCAGCATACCAATGTTAATGTGGTGGTGTTGATCACCAATGGCGCGCGTCTGCCGTTGGGAATTCCTCCGGAGGCTTGCATCCGCCGCTTTAGCGCAACGAATTTCATTTGTCCCGAATAAAGAAAGATAAATCGCGCAGATGTCAACGGTATTAGGGCGACATGATCGTGCGAAGGAAGCTTCGGCGACCAGAACTTGGTCTTCGCGGCAGAAACGCAAACCGACAATTGAAGATTTCCCATTCGATAACGAGACCCCTATTAAATTCAGGAGTCGGAAATTGCTATCGCAGAATAACTCGAACGAAAGGGTAAAAGTCACTTGCAAAATTTCAAAGCAACCAAACTTGTATAATTTCTAAAATAATTCTGATTAATCATATGCTGTATGCGTTTTGAAAAGCGCGCTACCCTACTTGTATTATATATTATTATTATATATAAAATGTACCCTTTATACCGTAAAAAAAAAGCTACGCATTCCTCTTTATTATTTAACACAGATAATTTTCATGAAAAGCAATTTCGCTTACAATAGAGTTCAGAGAGCGTATCATTTTATTTGATACAAGTAAACACATTGAAAAATAAAAATATTTAAATTAAAAATTAAAAAAATATTTAAAATAAAAATCTAAGTATTGTATAAAGAAGCAGTAAAAAATTCTTTAACTATAGAAATCGAAAGAACGCCCATTGTAGATAAGCATGGATTATTATACAAGAAATTAATAAAAGAGGCAAACATAACTTTTAAAAAGGACATATACAAATATGATTCATTAACATTACCATATGAAATTTGCACATTTGCTGAGAAACTTTCGTTGCAGAAGAAATTATGCGATTGGAAAGAAATCATTTTGTTCTTGTCAAATTTGTGCATGAGAATATTTAATTAGTCTGACTTATTCATTCTCCCGAGCAAAGGGAAAACTTCCTGATAAATGGAGGCTCGATCAGGAAACGAACAAAAGCTAGCTGTATGAGTTCAAAATGAGATATAGAAATAAATCTGCTGATAAGCCCACTTGCAAAAAGGATACATCCCGAGCATCGACGAGCGTAACTTTCGTCGTCATTCGATAAAAAAGAAATTTCGAAGTACTTTGGGCATTCATCCGCAAAAGAAGCTTGATCCATCGTAAATTTTTAAGGTACGTATCGTTTTGCGTTAGTTACATTATTTCATAATTATTTATAAGATTTTTTGCGAAAAGAATACGCGTCACAATCGTCGTTATCGTTAGATAAAGAAGAAATTTCGAAACCAAGTCCTTGGGATTTAACTGATCCGCAAGCAAAGTATGATTCAACGTAATTTATGTTAATTATATTATTTTATAATTATTATTTAAAAGACTCTTTCGAATAAAAAGAAATTCAAATACATTGTGAGATTCTATGTAACGTTAAGATTATTCCACATATTATTTTGAAAAACATTGTTTCAAGAAAATTTATATCTTTGAACGATGAATACAATCGGACAAAACGTTTAAAATATTCTGGTGAAATCTTATTATTTTTATCTTACAATGTATCCCTTTTATCCATCATATCACATGGCCAAACTTTAATTATTTTTGGTTTATTTCGTTAAATTCATAAAAAGTCCAGAGAAAATATTAAAAATTTTCTACATTCGAGTGAACAAGTCGAATTAGCAATGGCAGAATTTTTAAATAATAAAGAAACGAAGAAATTATTGTACAAAAATATAATTTTTCTTTTGGACAAATTTCTTGGATCATCCAGTGCATAAATGACATAATAGAAAATAAAAAAGAATATTTAGAATTAAAACGAAAATGCAATAACAATTTTTTTCACTACAAAAGAGAAGAGAGAAGTTGTTGCAAAAGCATATAGATTGAAAAATAAAAAATTAATTGAAGAAATAGAAAAATTTATAACTTTTAATTATGAATTCGATGCAGTAGCACTACCAAACAAAATTTCCTCATTCTCTGACGAATCTTTGTTATTAGAAAAATTATGCAATAATTAAAAAAAAGTCTCAATCAACGTGTTTCCGTCAAATCTACATATTGAATGCATGTAAATAACTTATCCAAGAAGTAAATCCATATTTGAATGCGTCAATTTGACGGAAACACGATGATTAAGATTTTTTTTCAATTGCGTAATTTTTCTCATATGGTGTTTCAAATCAATCAATTTGAAACAAGATATAAAGAAGAATTTTCTAATATCTTCTGCAAACAATCTATTTGAAAGCATAGTCTGATCTAGTCTGACTTAGGCTTACCCATTGGGATTTAACTGATCTACAAGCAAAGTATTGTAAATCTGATCGAGCAGAGGAAAATAACGAGGCTCCACTGGGATTTGATCCCAGGACCTCCCTCTCAGTTGACAAGTTCGTCTGCCATTGAGCCACACAGCGGCTCATTTATCATCATATTTGTTCGATTATATATATATATATATCTACGATTGATTTAATAATTATATTTGCATATTATATTGACCTCATTTTACTTAATTTTTTAAAATTAATATTTTGAAAATAAAATATAGATAATCATGCAATATAATAATTTCAAAACGGTTATATATATATATATATATATATATATATATATATATATATATATTACAAATAAATGTTGCATAACATTAAAATAATACTTATATACATTTGCTATATAACATGTTACATTCAAGTTATATTGCCATTTAGTTTAACCAGTAAGTAACAAAGTAATATGACAATTCTATAATATAATTATATTATATGTATAAAGAAATATTATATAATATATAAATAAAGTGTAACATCTGTTATATTACATTTGTATCATTTGTATTATATTTTAATCTCATTTGAAAGATAATTTAATTCTCTACAACTTTTGTTTCGGTACTTTTTATTAAAGAAACGTATACTTTTCCCGATATTTGTAAAAATGCATAAAATAATCGTGATTTCAAAGGTTTTTGCACGCTAACTTTTTAAGGAAGCATTTTTCGATCCATGTTTATAGGAAACTTTTTGTTCAGAATTAAATTTCCTATAAACTCTCAAAGTCTGATTGGAACGTTTGGGTCCCCCCTATATATATATCCCCCCTATATATATTATATATAAAGTATTTAAGTTTGGCCGTACGATAACATTGCTTTTCAGTGAGCTTATATTTACAATGGAATCAAAACAACATGCGTTTCGCGTAGTTGTTTGTTATTCTTACCCAGATACACTTGTGTTTTCGTATCTATTTGGTAAATATCTTCTTGCGCTAATTATATAATTTTTGGAAAAGAGTTTTCTTCAGATTTAAATATGCTGCAAAATATATAGTTTTAATATTTGGTATATTTGCAAAACATTTTATTTTAAGAAAGAATATATCTTTGAGTGTCGATAGAGATACAGTCATGAAAAAAATAATTGGAATGTCATAAAGTGTAAATCGCAAGTACAAACTTAACGATTTTTATCATATACAATGAATTTTTTAATTTATTATATCATATATAGCGTGTTTCAACTTTTAGTTTTTTGCTTTTTTCGTAGGTTATTATAATGTCTCATATCCAAAGAATTAAAAATCAATTAGAATTAAGAAATAAACGCGAGGCAGCAGTAAAAGCTGTTTTAAGTGGAAAGAAGGATGTGAAAGCCGCTGCAATAAGCTATGGAGTTAATCAAAAAATCTTGGATCGTAAACTAAACATTTTAAAAGGGCTAGACAAACATTATGAATTGAAATCTAAATTCGAATCAGCAGTAAAGGAATATTTAGCTGGAGGAGCCACTATAAAAGCCGCTGCAAATCACTATGGAATTAGTCAAATCATTCTGACGAAAGAGATTGAACATTTTATGAAGGAGAACGACATACGGAGGACATCGTACAAATACAGCAGATCTATTGAACGTACAGCAATTTTTACAATTAGAGAGGAAGTTCTGTTAATAAAGGATTTATTTTTCTGGAAAAAGATTTTTCAACCATATTGCTTTTGTCAACTGTGCGCGATGGAACAACTGTTGATTCTAGCAAGTCAGTACGCTCGAAACAGAGGGAGAGTATATCTAGAAGAAAGGAATAAAACTAAACTGGTAGAATGGCTTACCAAATTGGAAATGAGATTAAGCAATTTCGTCTCAAGAAACTTTATATCTAATTGTATAAAAGTACCAACTAAAACTCAAACGTTGGAGAACAAATCAAAATCTTCACTGTTGCTTGTTTCCAAATCGGTATACGATAACGATTTACAGAAAAAAAATTTTGACCAATTGCAAATTCGCAATGTTAAAGATAAGTCTACACAAACGGATCGGGAGATTACATCCATTGTTGCTGAAAATGATCAGCCTATGGATCTAAGGATCAAGCAAAAACGTTAAGAGAGAGGAATCGAAATGTTATCTCCAAAAGTTACAAGTTTTTGTTTAAAATTCTACGATGCTTTTACGTAAACAATTTTAATGGTAAAAGAAGAAGGTTTAAAAAAATTTTAAAGTCGAAACAAGTGTACCAAACGAAGAACAAATACAGATTTAGAATAATTCTGTTAATATTCTTGATTAAAAAAAAAAAAAAAAATTTGCTCAGTGTGTGGATTATTATTAATTTATTATTATTATTAATAATTATTATTAATAATTATTATTGATAATTATTATTAATAATTATTATTGATAATTATTATTGATTAATTATTATTATTATTTATATCTATTATTGATAAATGCACAGATTAAATTTGAACAAATATAGATGCGACTCTATACAAAATCAGAAACTATTTTATTATTAATTATACTAAATACTGTTTTACAGAGACAGTTTCTCGCATTTGCCAATGTTTTTAGATGAGTGTTTAAGTATTGATAAAGGGAAAACGCTATAATTGAAATTATACATATAACAGAGAGAGATCTTTCCAGTGATAATAGCTACTGTTTAAATGTAAATTATATATTTTGCTTTCCCTATTTCCTGTGTAACTCGAATTATTTTTTTCATTCTTAGAAGATGTTTATGTAACTCTACTCAAAGTTACTAACAACTTAAAGCAATTGAAATTCTACAGAGTATAAATTAATATATCATTTATTATTCCATTTGATTAATTGCAATTTTGAATGATACTTAAACACATGAAAATTTTTATTATTTTTAACATTGTAAGAAAAACGATTTCCGCGTATGAATATACAATATACATATATATAAAAATCATATTTTTATCATATTGATCATATTTTTGAAATCGAAATGTCAATAATATGTAATTATAATATTTATAAGATTTTTATTTTATTGATTTAATTACTGTAGGATATATATGTATAATGGCATTGTATTATATTCTATGTTTTTTTAAGATAAAATATATAGCGATAAAGATATAGTTGTAAAAAGAGAAAATCGTTCTTTTACATAAATATATATTTTATATACATCTCTTCTAAAAACAATTTTGTGAACATTTCGTCACCTATGTTTTACATTTCCACACGTTTTTAAAAAATCTGTCTACGTAAAAGCATATTAAATATTATTTTTATAAATATGTAAACTTATAAAAAAAATTAATATTAAAAAAAAAATTAATGAATTGTAAAATGTTGTATACTTGTCGTGTAAAAAATAATTATTAATCTTTATTAGACGCATGCACTTTTTCGAATCTTCGTATCTTATTTAGATATTTCTTTACTTGTTTTATAACAACAATAACAAATTAAATATTCTATTGCTTTTTCATCCGAAAATATTAACCCATCATCTTTCGAGATTCTCGTATTAAATTATTCGCGCGTCATACAAAAAACATTATTTATTTTAAAAATGTATCTGAAATCTTATCGTAATACGATGAGACGATGCGCTTTGACGGACTGCTCATTTTAATTATTCTATCGCCATTTTATGAGGATGATTTACCAAGGGACCATGATTCACTCTTGTCGGATGCTTTCTCGAGCAGCAAGATTCCGATTCGGGTTGGATTCTCGAGCAAGATCCGGATTTGAAAGATCGCGTTAATCATAGATTTCCTCTCGTTCGAGCCAGTCCAAATCGATGGTCGTCAATCAACGGCCAGGTGGATACCGTTAAGTATCAGGATGTCATGAGCGAGGAGTAATTTGCAGAAAGCGGGTGTAAGGAGTGAATGATGGCGGTGGAGTTAGCATTTGAAAGGAGCATAAAGAGAGGATGAAAGAGTGTATGAAGGTGATTTTTTTCCGGTGTGTCCACCACGTGTCCCGGTTATTTTTGCACGTCTATATCTGTGTATGTGTCTATATTTATCTTTTATTAGAATATATGCCGTCGGATAGGAAGAGGAAGAAGCAGAGGGATCAATAGTAAGTCCATGGTATTTTTTTTTCGACAGGATATTTCTCATTGTTCGAGCGAAGTGCGAGTTTCGGGAGAACGAGCGGTTTCCGGTATCCATAGTGTCGCAATCTTCTCTTTCTCTCTTTCTCTCTTTCTTTCTTTCTCTCTTTGCGTCCATCGAAACGGCGAAAACGACCGCGAACGAGCGTCTTGGCACGGGCCAAGAAAGCCGAGGACAATGGAGCGACTTCTCCGTGTCACAGGGTAATATGAATCCGGAGAAACCGTCGGATCGATCGATCTGGGAACGCCACCCCGAACTGACTGTCGCGTTCACGACCAAGGAATCCGACCGCGACCTGGGTCAATCAATCGAGAACAAAAGAATCTCGGTGCGCCGTAACAGGACAACATGTCCGCCTCCGGTCGCTGGTCACGATCGATCTCGCCGTCGTGCTCGACGTGGGGATATAGATGGGCGTTGGCGTTGGGTCACCCTCCGGTGACGTCACACACGCGATGATTCAGGCATGCGTCAGCGCGATGGCTTTATCCATTACTACGAAATGTTTCACGGATCCTGCCATATCCTAGTCATATCATCGTGTTTATTTTACGATATGACAAGGCTCGATGTACTAAACTAAATTGATAAAAGATGGCTTGTAAATCATAACTTTATCAGCGATTTTCTATTTATTCAAACAGTAGCGTCCGAAGGGTTAAAAATGATTGAAACGTCGACATTTTAACATTTAACTTGATGATTTTCTGAAGGGATTAAGTGTAAAGCGTGTAAGCGACTTTCCGAGGGTGGTGAAGCTAATTGGAGACCTGTCAAGTTGCTTTCTCGCCGGTTGCGGTCGTTTCGCTTGAGTAATTCCGTATAAAAGGAATGCGGTGACAACGATCAGGATGTCATAATGTCGGAGTATCTGGAGGCGTCCAAGCTCCGCCATCTTTCCTACCATCGGGGGAACACTACCCTCGATAGGATGCTATGTGCTATCGACCGACCGCGTGGTCTGTGCAGAGTATATACGCGTACGTACAAAGACGTTCGTTCGTACTCTCCGCGATCGATTCATATTAGCCGACGCGTCGACTGGGTTTAACTCCGCGCGAAATGTCCCGCGCGGAAATCGCACTCGATGAATGCGGAGAAACGACGAAAGGGTTGTGGGCGGTAACGGAACATTCGTAGAAACTCTATCCGGCGATCAGGAGATCGAGGAGGCGATTCGGCATTTGCTCCCCCTTTACGAATGCCGGCCGCCGCTTCTAATTGCGGTGGCTCCTCGACCTCGACGACTCGCACCCGAGGCACATCGTTTGAAATTTACAACTTGTTCGCGTATAAAGATGATATACGTACGTATGCGTTGAGAAAATTAAATCGATAAATATTCAATAAATCGTTCGAGTAAGCACGATGATGATGGACGCGCTTCAAGTAAAATGAAAATCGTCATATCATAAAAAAAAAAAAAATTTGTCATTTTTAAATAAAATATTATTTAAAAATTAATTTTTCTTCAGTATGTACTTTTAAAAAACAGATAAATAGAATGAGTACGATTGTGAAAATATTTAAATATTTTATCATTTAAATTAAATAATTTGCGACAAGAATTGTATATTTATTATATATATATATATATATATATTGTCATTTTCTACTAAAAAATAAATTATTGGCAATTTTTCAAAATCTCTTAGATAAAATTAATGATAATTTCAAATAGTTAGAAAATCTGTCATTTCACGAAAAGAGAAAATCGACATACAAGTACATGGAATAAATTTCAATTGTGCAATTTATTCCAACATCATAAGTCATAAAGCATGAGAATTGTAAAGATATTGTGATTTATGAAACACTCATTCTCGGTGAAAAGATTAATTTACAGAACACAGTGACAGTGATAAATAATGCGCGTCAAACACGTTTGACGCGCGGATAAGATGATGTCGCGCGACAATAGTTTTTAGTACTATATTATTACAATTGTAAACGCGACGTCGTCACTCGTCGACGGCACTCTCCGGACCCTAATAAACGGCTGTATATGGATCATGCTTGCCCTTGTTCGACGCGTGCGTTACAGAGAAGAAAGGACTACCACCTATCGACGCATGCAACCCTAGGATTTTCTACCAGTTTCCTTTGTTCGCGAGATTATCATTATATCCCATTACGACGATTGGCACACGGTCACGGGTTCGTACCGCAGTATAATTGGTCGGATTATTAGCGGACGGAGGAGGATTATCGGCAGGGTAAACGAACTGTCAGGGAAGCAGAAAGCGAGGCGAAAGCCTATCGGGAGGCGACCGATCGATCGTACTGTATAACCCGTCTGTCTATTCTTTCTTAAACTCCATTCTACGTAGAGATAAAAAGCGTACGCGGTATTTAATTCGATAATGCAATTTATCGTATATTAGTTATAAATATCATTGCACATACGCTGTGTTTTTGATTTTCGATGAATTTATCCTGACGCACTCGAGATGATAGAATATTATTTCTTTTATTCGCAGATTAATTAATATATCTCTATTTTTATTTTCATCGTAAGTGAAAAAATAGTTAAAGTTTATGTCAAATCTAATGCTGTTTCTATTATTAAAATGAGCCTTCTGACGATCAAATCGTACATCGTGTTCATATTGTACATTTCTAATTTAGTTTTTATCAATATAATTATAATACATTTATATTTTTATCGTCATGTTTCTATCTAAACAAGTATTAATACATACATATCTCTCTCAAGTATTCGAAATGCGCATTCTATCGTTATTTGCCCAAATCCGCGACATTTATCAAAAAGCTCGATTTCACGTCACTTGTCATCCGCCGGTGCTTCCTCCGATTTTTTTTTTCGACATCAGGACGGCATGGAGCGCGGGGGTGTGCGATCGTCCCCCGATCAATTTCGGGCGCGACGATCAGGCGTAATCCGTTCGTTCCCTGGGTGGGTGGTTTCCAATCAATCGGCCGCTTCCGGCACTATCAGAGCAACATGAGCTGGCCGGGAAAATCGAACTTTCCTATCATTTCCCGTTCGTGCGCCCGCGCGCGCGCGCGCGCGCGCGTACACGCGTGTGGGAGACGTGCGTGTCCCCGATGCGGTCGGCGATGCGTCGCTCCTGATAGACGGCGACGCGTCCAAGACTTTTAAACTCGCTCGAAGAAATCGCCGTAAGAAATCCGACTCTGGAATGCGAAAAAGGAGGGAGGACGCGCGGGAAAAGGGGAGTCGGGAACACAGCCGACGAGATGGGGAATTGCGCGTTGCCTTCACATATGAGAACGGGGATTGTAAGACAGAAGGAAAGAGTTAGTCTTTCAAGTGCTTCGAGCCACACATCGCGACAGGGATATCATGAGATGGCAGAAGGTCCCCTAATATTCGTGGGGTCGTTGCTCCGAAACACACCCCTCGTCGACCCCTCCGGGAGTTGGCAGGATGGACAGTGGTAACGCAAACAGGAGCTTCGATAACTTCATACCCATGCCGTTCGGTTTATTGATTTATTTACATGCCCCGCTACGCGTACAGGTAATCCCTGAAGGGGATAATGCAGACCTTTCACGAGAGAAATTTCCATGGTTAATAATTGCTTTGAGGGGAGCAGAAATAGTAAGTAAAGATACGTGGGATATATCGTGTCGTCGATTTTCTAAATTTGTTAACATAATTTTTTAGAAAATGTCTTTCAAGAATTTATACGTTTTCCTTATGAAAGATCAATATTTATTACTTGTCTGAATTATGTTCACCAAAATAAATGCATAAAAGACGAACTCGTGTAATCATTGAAGATTAATCGAAAGACGCTAAAAAAATCTTAACAAACGATATAGTACATAAATATTAACGGATGCCACTAACGAACCCGCATTCACATTCGTAATGTCCGACGTATTCCCGACCCCTTCGAGGGATCTTCTCGCTTCGCCAGCTGCGAAACCGGTTCGGAATTTCCGCGAGCGGCCGAACTCTCTCTCTCTCGGCATCTAATTAACACACTCGCCGATTAAACTCGCCACAAGTTGTCGCAGGACGACGGCCAGTCGTCAGATCGATGGCATCAATAACACGGGCGCGGAACAGGCGAGAATCCTGGTGAAGGAGGCCGGTTACTCTAACCCGGGCGTGACTCTCTTCTCGTTCGATCGTTGAGGACAACGTTGCGTGCGGTAATCAATCGTCCCGATAATCGGAAAGGGCTATCGGCAGTCTATTGGTTTGATCCCCCGTTCCCAGGCTAGCAGAAGCGGACGGGTAGTCGTACGAAATTCCCCGCGAGGCCATGAGTCGTCGCGTGATAGCGTGCGCCACGTGTCATCACGCACACGCACCGCTGACACAACGCCGACCATCGTCGCGTCGCCGCCTGTCATCGTCTTTCCGAGATACCATCGCCGGCCGTCCCGCACGAATCACGAATGTACGCACGTACGCTATTCTTTTACGTCGGTCAGCTCGAGCTGAGACCGAGCGGAGCGATGGAGAACATCCGCGGATATGTCAACGGGACGCGACGAAGTCTCCGATAATGAAATTAATCATTACCATCTTTTAACGATTCTCTGTTGAGTGCCTACTGTTAGCTTTTTACGTTTTACTTGTACAATACAATAAATATTAATTTTGTTATTATGAAATTATATCGTGTAACTTCATTTATTTGAGAATCTCTCAATTACTTTAATTCTAATATTTTTATTTTTATTATACTTAAATGAATAAAATTTTCATGATAAGATTTTAGTAACATACATTTTTTAATGTAAAGTTACATTAGTAGTATTTATGAATTTTTATGCTTTATTCCTTTTTATGAAAATTGTATCTATTGTCTGCATTTATTTTTTTTATATACTAGAAACTAGAACAACACAGGGGCGTGTGCTACGCACTCGCTTTTATTTACGGACATTTTCCAATTTTTTTAACTTTAACTTTTTCTTTCACAAATTGTCAAACTGTCAAAATTCGCATGATTTGACAGTTGCAAATAACACGAATGAAGCAAGTCGCAGCGCACAAGCGAGACAGCCAATCGCTTCCTCGACGCTTCGATATATTCGAGTTCGAGGTTTCATTCCTTTTTTAGAAAAGGATTATATAATATACATATATATATATATATATATATATATATATATATATATATATATATTTATCATCATTATTATTTTTCTCAAATTTTTCTATATTTATGCGAAATATATTCTCAAACATTGACTTTTATACAAGCATACATACATATACACACACACACACACACACACACACACACACACACACACACACACACACACACACACACACACACACACACACACACACACACACATATATATATATATATTTATATATTTATTTACGTGTATATATTATATTGTTATTTAATGGAAAGTTCACACCAGTAACGATTCATATAATAAAACATCTCTTTTTCTCTGAACCACAAAGCGGATTTATAAGACTAATTCTTCTTGACGCTCCGGAAATGACTGCTGCTCTCGGTCACGACAAGGGGAGCGTCATCGACGGCAACCCCGCGGCGGGAATAATTTAATCCCGCGCCCGAGGGAAAGGGTTGAATAAAATATATTCACATATTCGCAGCAGGCGAGCATCCAGCGCGAGAAAGTCGCATTCCCGCGTTCCATTCGTTCGCGCGCAATCCATCGGTCGTCTTTAGGGACTCATGCTTCTCTGATCGTCACTCTCGCTTCTCGGAAACTATCGTTTCTCCCGGGCGCCTCGTCCGCCCGTCGTCGAACGAGGACGCGAGAATATACTCGAAGAGGAACAGAAAGAGGAGGAGGAGGAGGAGGAGGAGGAGAAAGAAAAAAAAAGAGTTAGAGCCCGTCGACGCCGCGTCGGGAAGCTTGGGAATTCATCTCTTTGCTATGCGATTCTCTCCTCCGAGGTCGCCAGGGTTGGAGCGAAAGGGTTTGCCTCGTCGGGATTCCACCCACGCTTTTTTCACAGGGTAACATCCGCGCGAGAAATCCGGTTCGCCTCGCTTTCGGCCCGTGATGAGAACCCAAGCGCTTCCAAGGTCAATGACACCGAGGAACGAAGCACGAGAAGCCTCGGGGTGCTAAATATAAACCGTTGCAGCCGGATGTTGCATGTCTCGCTACACGAACCTCGTTACGTTTGCATCTCGTAAGAAAATTGTATTGTACTAAGAATTTTGCGCGATAAGCGCGCTTCTTGATTTTTTTTCAAAATAATGTTTTATATCTGCTTTTTACACACGTATGATTATACGTTAAAAATCAAATCGATAAAAACGAAGAATTCTTTCAATATTAAAATATTATATATACATATAATAATATTCATGTAATATATCATTTGATTAAAGACTTTCGAATTGAGATTTTAATTACGTTGCAAAATCCAACGTTTTTTTGTATATCGGCGTTTTACAAAAGCCCTTTATGTAAAGAGATTGAATTCACAAAGAGCCTATGACAGATATACCGTATATAACTAAAGATAACTTAATAATGAGATATAATGAGTTTAACAAAATGAAATAATTACTTCTCCAATAATTTAAACCAGTGTGCAAATTAAATCACGTAAACATTCGTGTGCTTTTAATCGCAGTGATTTAATTTTATCTATATTTCTATCCATTTTTATGACATGTAAAATCATTCTTCGAATCGATAAAATGCATCAACTTCATTTCTCTTCCCATGAGAGTATCGTTTTATTCAGTTAAACAAATATCTCTTTCGTAGTTATCTCGAAGGGTTTTTAGGGTTGGCGCCTTATTCGACTCGGGTGCCCGAAGACCTCCTACAGGCTGATGAGTGCCTGGACGTTGTCACCTGCGGTGTAATTAATATTCATACGTACCCATTATAGGTATGATCTCGTTTGCGTATTCGCGCGTCGTTGCCTTTATTCGTACGTTATTTTTATCGGTCTTTATACGATATAAGCCTGTAATGCGGCATCTCGGCATTAATATCGAGAGTATTCATCGAGCGAGTAGTCATCCAGTGTTGATTCGGGTCATGGTCGACCGGGGTCTCTTTCCCATCTCTTAGGGAACCCCGTGAACCCATTGGCGTCCCAACTATATCAGGAAACCATAAACGTCGGCGACCGCTATTGGACACTATACAAATGTGGTAGGCGAGCATAAATCGTCAGTCTTCCCGAATGATGACAGGAGCGGCTTGGCGGAGAGGATGGAAAGGGGAAGAGTCCACGTGACTGATCGATCGATAGGGATATGAGGGTGAACGCGGGGGGTAGAATGACGGCCCATTTGATGACCCGTGACGATCTTAGACAATACAAGAGTAAACAAGCCGATCAGGTGGACATGGCGGCTGCGGAGGTGGTCGCTCGACCCTCGAATTAGGGTGCTGAAATAGGGGTGGCATGAGATCGGTCTGCAGTCCCCACCAGGGGGCGGTGCGGCGGTTTAATGGCTTGAATCATTGTGGGTGATTCGCCGTTAGGGTGGAAATGAGCGGACACGATATTCGACGCGGTAGCCTCCGGCCATTAATCCAGCTGCGAACGAGCATTTGCCTTTTTATTTTATTCAAACACTTATACGACAGAATGCGATGTTCGATACGATCCGATAAATCGATAAAAATTTATAGTCGGTATTCTTAGAATATTTCATTGCTTCATCGAGATTATATAAATTAAATTCTCTTGTTACTCTTTAGCTTCTTTAGGTATAAAACGGCGTAGCTACAACATTTTCATACTCGCGCATAAGCGGATCATTTTGACATTTACACTGTCGACTTAAACGTGGCTTATCAAGCGTATATTATACACTTTCACAGAAAAGCGTACAATCGTGCTCGCAGTGCGAATATCGCACGAGCCCGTCCCAAAGTCCGCCTTCCACGCTGTCCAGAAGCAACACCGCGCTACGCCCAGCTGTCGCCTAATCGCTTGTAATCAGAGCGGGGCTCGTTCACCTAGTAAGGGGGGCATTCTACGGCGCGTCTTCTGGGCGTATATCTGGACCGCCGCACGCGGGTACACCTTAACCTCTGGGCGTTTCCGTCTCCCTCGTAGAGCGGCCTCTCGTCAAGAGGATCGTCGCGATTTCGGCCTCCTTATCGTCGCCGACTCACGTTCGCCGATGCGCGTCGACGATTCTCTCGGATGAATCGAAGCGCGAATCGGAATTTTTTTTTCTCGCCAGATGACGAGGGACACGAGAAGGGTAGATTGGGAAAGGAATTCGCAGTTTTTTTTTTAAATCGTATCGCGGCTTGTGTCGGCACGCGATTCCGCACCGCCTCTTCATGTCAGGGTTCCGCCCCGCGAGTTTGACGGCCTGCCCTCCGCGGGAGCCGCCCCCGCTCTTTGAACAGGAACACAGGAATCTGAAGGAACTGACCGTCCGCCAATGTACCCGCGGAAGACGGTGCCCTTGGATGCGGGATCGGAGCGCTGTCAAGGATCTCGTGCCTCGCCTCGGTTCAAATGTTTGAGCGAAACAAGTTTCGATCCCCCCACCCCCTCGTTTAATACGTACGCCGTCAAGATGGATAACCATCGCAACACGTCGCGTCTTTCGATAAAAAAAAGTGTGGAAGCCCCATTAGTTCAAGAATCCCCTTATAATTGTTTCCATTAAATCACGCGAAGCTTGCACCAATCGTATTATCTTGTCGTCGATAAGAGAGTATGCCCCATTTTTGTTTCTGTACGAATTCTGCAAGAATTTTCCTGGAAATTTCTTCGCACAATCTCGTCGCATTTCGCTCCCGTGGATTCTCCGCGTAAATTAACATATGTATATCGAAAAAAAAAAAAAGAAAATGGTTTTATTCGATATCTTTCATCTCATCTTTACTCGATATAAGGTACGAACAATGTTCGCGGAAAATATTTCATGCATCTTCGTTGTCGTTTTATACTAATGTATGATATTAATCATGCTGCGATTATCTTTCAGAGAACTATATTCTTTCTTCGTTTTACATCGACTGCCGCAATTATACCCGAGAGTTTCGCGTGTCGGATTTGTAGGGCAACCTATATATCGTATAGCGAGAGGTATATCGTGCAATGTAATGGATGCGATGTCAAAAGAGACCGTACTTCATGTTCTCCTAGCTCTTCAAGCAGACGTACCGTTGTAATATCGGCGCGATATCTTGATTGCTCTTGCGCATTTCTGCTACACTGACTAGACTGTGCATCGTGCGCTTAGTGTGGATTTGAAGTAGTGCGGCTCTCAAGATCTCTCGAATTTCTCATACTCTTGGATCCTTATTCGCGTAATAGAAAGAAATATTTACAACGCGTGTCAAAACGCACGAAATCTTCTATATAAAAGATAATTTCTTTATATTAAACGAAAAATAAAAGCAAGTAAAAATGTAGATTAAATAAATTGATAAAAATTAATATTCTATCAAAATTCTATAAATATTATATACATTCTATAACTTATTTTATAAATATTGTATAGAATATTTCTCATATGTGTGTGTGTGTGTGTGCTTTAAATGAGTCAAATGTAAATTTATTTACGGATCGTATCTTTATAAAAAGATAATGTATATATATTTTTGAGTTTAAAGGGGTATTTACATGTGTACGTTATTATTACATATGTTATTCTAAATAAATAGTTCTATTCCATCATGGCATTTTCATCTATATATAAATAAAAATACAGGAATACATGCGCAGCCAGCGCTTCTAATCGACACTGCTACTTCCCCTCTCCCCAGCTCGAACATTGTGGTCACAATCGATTTTACCCTTCCTGCAAAGTCGCCACCCCGGAGACGCGAAGGACCAACCCTCCCGGCTGCCCTCGCCCAGATCGTGCACGCGGATCGTCCTTTCAGCATGCGTAAACATGCGGGGTGCAGCCCGTGAAATCGCCGCCCGGGGTGGTAAAGAGCCCCTTCCAGAGACCCCTAATGAATCGCGCAGCGCGCATTGCGCATTACTGGTCGTGTCCCGGAACGGAACATCGCGGGTAGGTAGGTAGGTAGGTAGGTACGTGTAGGTACATAGGTAGGTAGGTAGGTAGGTAGGTTTCAGGACAGACGAGCATGCGTGTGAATCGCCCAAAAGCGCGCCTGTGTGTTGCCATGGATTGCGGCATACAGTCTGACGAATTTCGATCTTGAATATCCAGTTGAAAATTAATTTTAAATTCTAAATATCCTTAAAATTTTTCAATAATTTATATCGAGAAATTCTTAGTTTCTAAATAATTTATTTAAATATTTCTATTTTCTAAATAAAACAAGAAAATTTTGAAAAAAGTTCAATATTATCGTTATTAAAAATTAAATGAGGAGATTGTTAATCGATGTAGAAAATTGAGCTACTTGTAATATTGATTCGTTTCAGAAATATAAAAGAATATTTTAAAAAATGAAAGAAAGAGAAAGAGAGAGAGAGAGAGAGAGAGAGAGAGAGAGAGAGAGAGAGAGAGAGAGAGAGAGAGAGAGAGCGGTGTGTAAATAATTATTTTGAACAATTAATAATAAATATTAAAGAAATTGAAAAGGAGCTAAGTTTTTACATCCGTCTCGAGACCCCCGAATGTGCGCCCGTACGGCAATCCGCCACTGCGTACGTGTGTGTTTGTACCCGCGTCGGAGCAACGGGTGCCGATGCCGATGGGGGATCGGCGGCGAGGATAGGATAGGGCGAAGGGAGGCTGGCTGGACCAGCCTCGCGCGGCCTCGAAAGCGCGCGAAAGGAGGAGAGGAACGATCGGCGGTGGTGCGGACGTTCTCACGGCGAGGCGATGATCCGGTCGGCAGGCCGGACGGAAAGGGCCGGGCGCGCGAACCGCTCGAAAAAGGGTGCGACCTTCGACGGCTCTCGGCCAGCCCTCGGGGAGACCGCGCCCACGCATTTTTAGCAGGATCCCAGAAGTCGGCTGGAGCTCGAGTTTGGCCTTGGGATGTCTCTCTGCCTCCTTCCTTCCCCCCGCCCTCCCTTCCCCTGCCCCTTTCCCCCTAAACCCGGCTCTCCGCCGCTCTTCCTCCGCGGTCACGAAGTCCGTGATCTCACTCTCGCGTTGGGGCCCTCCGAGAGGTCATGTCAAGGACCGCCGTTTCTCCACTTCCTCCTCTTCCCCGATCGGAGAACCGATCGCGAGGTGAACGAGCGGCGAGTGGAGTCTAAAGGAATTTTCAGAGGTCGTCGACTGCTCGCGTTTGCTTTGTCGGACACGAGAGTCTCGAGATATCGTCTATCTTTCGTGGACGCGACGCGACGAATTTTGGATTCCTGGTACAGCGTTACATCGAAGGGCCGAAGGGGCCTTCAATACAGGGGAACGAATACGATCGTGTATCTCGCGAGGTAAACTTTTCGACACGCTGATCAAAGATTTTACAGATATCTGATCTTCTTCAAATTCTTGATTATATTGCACCTTTACGTAAAAGAATCGTCGAAGAATTATGAAAGGATATAATAATATAAGTGAAGTATAAGTAGCGGATTCTTCGATACCGTATTACATATAGATGACGAAAGAATGAAGAAACGAAAAAGAGAACGTAACTTAGAATTTTAGAAAGTTACATTCTGACATTAATCAAAGAATATTGAATAAAAAATATTATGGAATTTATCGACACTCGGTTTTGCATTCCTAATGTTGCATCACGTTATATAGATGAAAGATCGAAAGGCACGAGAGAATCGATGTAGCTGTATTTAGCAAAGAAATATTCTGTATTACGATATAACAGAGATTGTGTATGTTACCAATTTAAGTTTAAATAAAAACAAACTCTCTTAAAAAGTAGATCTTTAGAAGCTGACGCTTTCACGCATTTCGATCAGGATCTTATCATAAATTAAAGGTAGATGAGATACGTCGAGTTTGTGTGTGTAGACCCTTCAGCTAGAATATTTTCTTATTTTCAGGAAAAATATTTATTTATATAGATCTCTACTATATATCTCTCTTATATATATCTTTTCAATTCTCGATATAATTGTACAAACGTGTTTTATTTTATTATCCAGCATATATATCTTTTTTATTGTTTGTTTGTTTGATAAATATTTAAACTTATGTATGCTATATAAATATATATGATGTACGTTATTATTTTATTGAAATTATTATTGATAAAAGTACAAAAAAAGTTCATATATATATATATTATATAAAAAATATCCAATAAATGATAATATTGATCAATTCTTCGTTTTTTATGTTTATAGTTTGTTTAATTCGTCATACAAAAAATTTCAAGACAGTTTCGACTTTAATAACAAAATGTAATTAGTGTTTAAATTTATTTCCGTTAGAGAAAGAGAGAAGGAGTTATCTAATATATATTCGCATAAAGTATATGCACATATAAAAATGTATTTAAGATAATCACAGGTTTCTTTCGTTCTGTTCAAACGCGAATAGCAAATAGCGAATCTTGTTATACGGTGATATCACGCACTATGAAAATATGATACTCGCGTCATAATCGTAGCTCCTGTGTATCCTACTTTCCTATCTTGCGACATATGAGAGATATGAATCGCCCTATCTACAGTCTCTCTTCCTTGACCGAGAGCTTCTTCGCATATCTTTCGTGCGTGAAAATCTTTTCCTTGTCACGATATATATATATATATATATTTTTTTTTTAATTTCTGTCATTTAACTGAAATTATTCATGGCAGACCAAAAATTTCAGTAGCGCGATATTTTTTGTCGCCATCATCGACAGAGAATCCGTCTGAAATTATTTTACACGAGCGAATATGTTATCATAAATATTAAAATATTCAAATTTTAAGAAATGAGAATATTATATTAACATATGTAATGTATTTATTAACGTATATCTCGTATAGAGATGCTACGCACATTATTTATCTATAATTTAAAGAGACTATGCCCGTGTTTTCGTCATGCTATTCTCCCGCTGCTCATAATCCGCGATCCTTTACTCGCCGACTATGTATACGTGTATACAATGGAGAGCCAAGATATAACGCCACCTCCTTGCTTCGCGATAATATGTGCCTCTGGTTCGCGGTTTCCCGCCCTACCACCTCCTCGACACGTTTAATCCCCTGCTATGGCGATGTAACGGAGTTGTTTACACTGCGCATGTAATATGGCCATCGATGCGCTTTTCTCCCATCATAACTCGCGTCCGTCGGTTTCCTTCTCGCGCGTCTTAAAAAAACGCGAGGGTTTCTCGCCGCGGCTTTAAACCGATGATGATCTCTCACGATGCTTCTCGTCAGGACGCCGGATATTCTTTATAAGCCAGTCGTATAATTTACATAACGTTAATCCCATCGTGAGAACCGTAACGTTCTTCCGATCGACTTAATTGCTTCCCCGCGTCTGTTACACGACTCCTTTCTCCTCGAGTACGATGCCGTCGACGTTTTCACGAAACACGGGGAAACAGGATTCCATTATCGGGAGGAACTAAAAGTGTCTCCATGGGCTGGCGTCGCGATACGATATCGCTGAAAGAGTTGCCGGGGGACGAATATATTCGACGCGAAGGGACAGGTTCACGTTATCGCGATACATCCTTCACCAGGAAGGTATCTCGATCCGAAGCTACGCGCATAGCGAGCGTATAGAGGGAAAGGGCAGGAATTGTTATGCAAGCGAAGCGAATGATCGTGAATGGAAGCCGGAGAGCGAATCACGATACACGACAGATCAGGATCGCAGCCCTTCGCGGAAGGGTAGCTTCCGCGTAGCGCCAGACGGTGCATTAACTTCCCCCTGTAACCTTCCCGTGTTGGGAAAATTAAGTCACCTGTGTACAATCGCGGTTTTTATCCCGTTCTCGTCAAAGGCGTTATAACAATGATGGGAGAAATTATCGCGAATAAATATATTATGCGATTATTTTATTTTTTTTATTTTTTTCTCTCTAAAATACGTGAATATATATGTAGATATGTTTCTTTATATTCTATAGCACGATGCACTTAACGCATATTCACGATGTATCTTCATTTATCTAGAATCTAGTAAGAGAAATAAGTTTCGTTGACGAGGGTCCGTAGGATCGTAAAAAAGGGCTTATCCATTCCATCTGTTCCCCCGTTCCACCTTAAACCACAGGAATTCGATGATGAGATATGAAAAAAATGAAAAGTGATATCCGCGCTAACAGGAGACCATCATCATCGTGGAGTTTGCCGGCGGAAAAGGCCGGCTTTTACATTTCTCCGAAATCTGTCACTTTACGGGGAATATCCGACGTTCGTTAGTTTTATGAATAATTGCCAACGTCCAGGGTTGGGAAGTAACGCGTTACTTGTAACGTCGTTATCGTTACAGTTACTTTTTTTCGGTAACGATCGTTATTTTTTTCTGTTTGCAACGGTAACGGTAACGTTGTTACATTTTTACAGTAACGGTAACAAATTAGCCGTCACTTTCATCGTTATTTTTTGGTTCTTTATTATCTTATATCTATTCAATAGATAGATGTATTTTTTGAAAAAATATTTTGTAGCCTTCTATCATAGGCTGCGTTCTGATAGTCACTGCCAGTACTGAAAATCTATAGTAACGTAAATTATAGATTTTACAATACTGGCAGTGAATATTGGAATACACTCTTAATAACATCAATACTTCTCTTATCAATATTTAAAAACAATGTTTGACAAAAATTTTTGACAAAATTGTAATTTGTAAATTACAATTTAAATTCCTATAAAGATAAGTGTATTAAAAAGTAAAGATATTAACATAAAAAATTAGAATCATTAAATAAGTTTAATATAAAAAAACGCGATATAGAGACAGACTAATATAGAGACTAATTTAGAGTTTTTAATTTTAACATAGATTATTACATTTAATATTGATTATTAAATAATTTTACAATCTATAAGCTTATCTTAGCATTACAAAAAAAAAAACAAAAAATATAACGAAAAAGTAACGAATCGTTACTTTCCAAGTAACGATAACGATAAAGCGTTACTTTTTAAAATCAGTAACGAGTAACGATAACGAGTTACTTTTTACAAAAAATAACGGTAACGGTAACGGTAACGCGTTAATTTTATAGAGTAACATTTCCAACCCTGTCAACGTCTATAAATATCACGAAATATTATTCGAAAATTTAAAATACAGATGTATAGAAAACCCCTTCCGAATGTGACGTTTCGTAATTCACTATTCGTGAAACTTTGCACAAAAAAACAACAAAAAAATATTTATAAAAAACATTAAAGACATTATTATATGTATAATACGTTCAGAGAAAATTTAAAAGTAGCGAGAAAGAAGTGTTTCTCTCTCTCTCTTTTAAAGGGAAGATATTATATATGAATACACATACGCGCGATTAACCGCGAGTAAGAATATATGCATAGACTGATGCATGTGTATTCGTCTCATGGTCTTCGTGTTCGCGGACGGAATCATCCATCGGTGGCATCGTAATGACGGCAATTTGTTTCGCTCCATTGAGTTCTAAATGCGGAGACTCGGCCATCAGGGGTGCAGAGAGCCCGAGAAGGCTCGAAGGATCTTCGTCGTCGGCCAGGAAGCACGGTGGTTTTCTCCTGCGGTTTCATCCTACTATCCTGGCCGTTGTCGCCGTCTTTCTTATTAATATGCTAATTTTGCACGAGCATCGGCCCCAATTACGGAACGAGATCCCCTTTGACGGGTCCGAGGACCATCGCGTTACCGGGAACCGACGATAGACGATCGTAATTTTCCATGTCCGTTGACGCCGCGTCGTCCAGGATGTGTCACGCATTACGGCCACGTGTAACACGAAACACCTGCGACCAGGAAAGTATACGGCCGTACACACATAACACGCACACGCATACATCAAGTGGATTTATCCCTCAGGAGTCACATCTTCGAGACGGCGTGAAGATATATAACGCGGACCACGAAATGTTTTATCATTAATGCTGGATTTGTTTTTGCAGAGAAACGTAAATTTATTTCCTTTTGCAAGTCCGGCATCGACAATTTCAATTTCTATCTTTGTGTGTTATATTATTATATCTGCATTTGATTAAAAGTAATTTCATTATAAAAGAATCTCAGATCACTATCGTTTTCTCTGTATTTTCTTTTAATATTTTTTATTATTTATTATTTATAAATCACTTTAGTCTGCGCAATGTAACTTGTTGAAATACAGATATAATATCAAATGCACCTTGCATACGAATGAATTAGGCACGAACGAGTTTAATTTCCATTATTGATACCGTGTCACGCTCTTTGATCCAAAGGGTGCGGACTTGGTCTTTGAAGGTTCCAGAAAGATCGGGATCACATCAGGCCTTAGGATCGCTCATGAGTGCCTAATCGGTCGCCCTTTGTTAATCCCCCGGAGGATAAAAAGATTTGCCGCTTCAGCGGCTTTGAAAGAAAGTGGGACTGCTGGCCGATCAGGAGTACACGAGAAGACGGAGGAGGCCCGATCAACGAGTCACGAGTTCTCTCACTTATTGTTAGCTCTATAATTAATTATCTCTGAAAGTTGTAGTACGTATCTCTATTATATCCGATTTAATTTACGCGTACATCGGACGCGACGTGCTCGAAAGATATAAAGATACTTGACACTTCTCTATCATATTTTAATAATATTTTTGATATCTCAATTTATTTAAAGTTTTTAATTAGAAACATGTGTAATTTTAGATATGTTACAAATTCTTTGACAATCTCGCAAAGAAAAAAATCGACACAAATTGTTGAAAATAAAAAATTATTTAGAAATTTAGAGCGATCTGTTTAACAAATGTCAGCATTAATATTACAATATTACGACGTTGGAACGGATACGTCCGCCTATTTTCGTCAATGGATGTCCACGGTGCCATCGGCGATCTCACCCTACGACGCAAGATGACGACGCGGCAATCCCATTTCATTCTTCGCGATTGGTCCTTACCGCTTCGGCAGCCATTTGATACCAAACTCAGACTGCACCCTATCAGGATATCATAAACGCGACGTGCATCGCGAGGGCACCGTGAGTACATCAAACCAGGATCCGGTACCAATCAATTACGGTCGAGCAAGTTCGAACAAATTTCGTCTTGGCTTCCAAGGATAGCATAAAAAGCATGACAGTTCTCTCCATCTTTCTCTTTCGCTCTTTCGAGAGAGAGAGAGAGAGAGAGAGAGAGAGAGAGAGAGAGAGAGAGAGAGAGAGAGAGAGAGAGAGAGAGAGGATAATAACCGTATTTTTTCAGATCGATGATACTACACTTTCGCCGTCTATGAGATGGTCCACCATTTCCGTACGAATCCATGGCCGATTAGGGGTAAACGAGAGTAATTTAATGGCCCATTCACGAGTTTTTACGAGGAAGGAACTGAACCGGCTGGCGCATGCGATTAGGAACATATAAGACGAGCAACGACGAGGGATGAAGGGTGATAGGCCGAGTTGTGAACACCGTTATCGATTCGTCTGGATTGGAGGAATTTGGCCTCACATGATCAGGAAAACATCTCGACGAGGTGGACGATACACGGTGGCGCGACACAGGGAACAGGAAACGAGTAGGCGTGAGTTATGACGACGACGTGACGACAAGCGAGCGAACGAGCTTTGATTGTTCAAGCCGCCCGTTACTCTCCACGTGCGGGTCTAGTTCGGGACAAACGCGGGAGAGATAAATGCCGAAAGCAGCGAATAGATAAACAACCTTATGGGGATCTTAGGAGCGGACAGAAGGTCGAGCGCGTGCTAGAGCCGGCCCTATGCCGAGTCCGAGGGCTCTCCTGCCTCTCGTAAAGCCTGCTACTCCCCGCGGGAATAAGGGAAGGTGGAAATGATGAATTAAAGACGACTTCTAGACGAAAAGAATCGATTGTCGCCAAACCGACGTGCGAATTGTTCAACACACAAAAATGCATTATTACATAAAATAGATTTTAAATATACAAAATCTATAAAATATCTTTACGTAAGTTTTATTAAAAATTTTTATGCTGTTATGTTAATTTTTATATTATAATAAAATAAAGAAATATTAATTGATTTTTTTTTTAAATAAAAATTACTCTTCCCCTTCGACCTATCCGACATGAGTGTCCCTACCGCTAACCTTTAGCGTTTTCGAATGAAGCAAGTTTGATCGCTTTGAGACCTAATTTATCATGAATATATGTTTGAATATAAATAATATAAAGTACATTTTTAACACTATTTTGTCTTTAAAGTACAAGATTCTTTGCTATGATTAATCAGTTAAACGATTACTCAAAGTATTCTATTGATTAATCTATATAATAATTCAAGTATCCTAAAAACCCAAGACGAAATATATGACGTCATTAATCGGTCTCAGAACGATCAAACTTGTTTAACTCGAAAACACTATACATTACCACCGGTATAGCTCTCAGGTTCATTAGAGCACTCAAACCTCCTCACCCGGCAAATACCTTCGTTAAGATGGAGATACCGTCGAAAATTTTATATATAAATTCAATTATAACACTATTATATAATTACAATTAATTAATATACAATTGTAATTAGAGTACAATTTACAATTAAAGATGCTATCAGTATCAAATAGAGATAGATATATCCGATATATATAGATAATTTGATACTGACAGTATTTACATTTAAAAATTTAATATTACATAAATTACACGTACTAATATAACAGATATATGTACAAGTGTTAATCTCTATAAAATAAAATGTAATACATGTGTATTAAATTTTATTATACATAATAAATATAAATGCAAGTTTTGATTGATTAAAAAAAGATGTAACATGTGTATATATATTTTTAAAATTTGTTATAATTAATTTTAATTTGTCCATAATTTCATTTTTAATTTAAATTGTAAAGAAATTAATAATTTTTAATTTTAATTTTTTAATTTTAATTGTTCTTAATAGTCCTAAACTCGCGTGCCCTACTCGCGTATCCTATTCGCATGTTCTACTCGCGTACCCTATTCGCGTGCTCTGATAGAATGCATCGCATGTTGCTTCCGTTGGGGCAGTTGAACCTACCTTTCGTTGATCCTGGCCATATTCATTCTGGCTACATCTAGCCAGAGATGTAGCTTCGACCTCTATCAGAGGGAGAGAAAATGAAGGAGAGAAATTCCTTCCGTTGCCGGCTAATTATTATATATCGCCGGTGCATGAGCGTAATTTTACGCTCGTTTACAGTCGTGAGACATTACGATCGTTTGTCATGCATCGTTTTAATATAACTTTAATTAATATAATGCCAAATTATCAATCAAAATTAATTTGTTTGAAATTCTTATAATAATATAATATTATTTATAATAATATATAATTTATATTAAAATAAAATTAATAACATATTTATATTTTATATAATTTAATAAATCAATAATTTGGCTTCATATCAATTAAAGCAAAACTTTAATTGATACAATAAAATGGATGAATGGGCTATGAAAAATTGAGATAAAATTTGAAAAAAATATTTTATATTCTTTTCAAATTTTTATTTTAATTTATACTTTGAATTATATCTGTAATATATTTTAATTGAAAAAATCTATTGAAAGTTATTTTATTTAATCTATTCTAGCCCATCCATTTTGAGACAACGGATCTATTTACAATCTACAATCTACAATTTACAGTTGCATCTACAACTCAAAACCAAACACTGCACATCTACAATTCAAAACAAACAAAAAATTGCATCGATTTTATACTGATTGTAATATCTAATTCGATCGTTTCTTTCCAATATTTACTAAAATAATGTAATTATAACAACGTTATATGTATATTATATTTTAACATTTTTTAATTCTTTTTGTCTATTATTATTTATAAAAACTAAATGGCGTATTTTATAATATTTTATATACATATAACGCACGCACATATAATATTCTAATAATATATCGTGAGCAGCTCTCATATACAGTTCAAATATTTAGTGTGTATATAATTTTTATTTAATTCATTTTGAAAAAAAAAACCGGAAAACTAGAATTAATATGTGTAAATAATTATACAGACCTACACGTAAAATAAATGGCGCGCGCTACTAGTGTTCTAGTAAATTTTATATTCTTCAAAAATATTTCGATAAACGAATTTCTATATCTTGGATAGTATGACAGGCGATCGTCTTTCTTTTGTAATACTCGAAAAAAGGAATCTATAGAAAATTGTCTTGTGGTAACAGGTTATAAACGATGAAGCTGCTTACTGAGTCGCAAGTCACGATCGAGAAGAAAAGTTCAAATTATTTATTTATGCGATATAATAAAGTTGTTAGATCAGCCACACTGTTGGAAAGATTCAGGAAAGCCATGGAGCCGACGTGGAGAATGCGAACCGGAAGGAAATTACGAGCCGCAGTACTACACGGATCACGTAATCTGCAATTTGAGTATATTTCCGAGAAGACGATTCAACCAACGCAGGTTCTTAACAAAATATCTTCCGCGCGATATGTCAATCTTAAATGACATCAATGAAATGATATTTCTTATTAAAAGAATTCAATATTTTGGCATCTATAAAATAGTTCAACAAAAAATCTTTTTTTTTTTTTTTTTTTTTTTTTTAACGCGAGAAAGATAATCATACATTTCTCGTATTTTTCTTTTGACGTTAAATATGATCTCTAATTTCTTCAACTTATGATGTATGCGACGTAGCTATTTGCAAGTCGGAATCGTTCTCAGCATTGAAAAGACCACGAGAAATGATTATTACCTTTCTTGTGCGTGTGGGTTTTTTCAAACTATGTAATTCAGACTATGTAATTCCGCGGCTCTTTTTGCTATTTTCGCTTCAGTTGGCGCATCGCTACTTCCTATACTCTCCACAAGTAGAATTACAATTTCTACATCTGGTCGATGTATACATATACAGCCATTAGCTGTATTCGGCGAAGCGAGTACCGGTCTCTCGGTGAACTGTGACGTCGCAGTATACTATAATGTCGCGCGACCTAATCGCGGAATTTATCACGATGATACTCGGCACGCGGTCTTGTGAAAATTTCGCTTTCACTCAGGAATCGATTCGCGACCGCGAGCAGCGCGAAGGTTAAGTGTCGCCGGCTAAAATTCATTCGCGATAGACACTTTCACCATTCGCCGTGCCCGTCGCGGATCCGCTCACGCCCTTTTCTTTTCCATTCGCGAAAGGTACGCGTGGACGTGCGCTTTTGCGGACTGACCGGAAGCGACGCGCTCCTGTGGCGCGGCGAGCACCGCAGCATCCCGGAGCCGACCGCGGTCCTTGGTTTCGAGGTGTCAGGGACGATTCTGGAAATGGGCAGACTGGCACACGAGCGGACAGGCTATCAGATGGGCGAGAAAGTCGTCGTGCACAACTATCCCGTCTGCGGCGGTCTGGCCGAGAGCTGTCTGGTTCATTACAGAGTATATAGGAAGACATTCTTTACCTTAAATGGGATATGCTAATATTTTAAGGCTAAAACATTGGCGCGAATACCGCGTGTGCGATCGCAATATTCGTAAATTTTATCACTGGCGGATATTCGCGAATATTTTTGATACGCGATAAAGCCCCGCTGAGAGAGATTAATCGAGTAACTGTTATAGGATGTGTTTAGTTTAACGGGACGAGCGTCCCTGAAAGACACGGCGATGGTCATGGATGATTATTTCTCGGCGTTGCTGGCGATGGGCCGTCGAGCTCGTATTCAGAGAAATGAATGCTTTCTCGTTAACGCGAAACATTCGCGTTCCGCCTTGGCCGTCATCGATCTCGCCATTAGAGTATTCGGTGCGAAGGTATTCGCAATTTTCTATCGATTTCATTTGAGAAATGAAAAATGACAATGGGAATTACACGCGCGTTCCTCTGCGTGAAAAATTTCTATAACTCTTAATCGATGTAATAAAAAAGAAAAGGTTTTTTTTAAATTAATGTATCGGTATTTTACGAATATCTATGTCAAATATCTTGACGCATACTTGACGCAAAATTTTGGTTTTTCATTTCACGAATAATTACCTAAGAACATCTGAATCATATCTGAGAATCAGTCTTTGTCTTTCATCTTATTGTTAGCCGATAGCTCTGTGCAACGACGCAAGGCGAGCCAAGCTGTGCGCCGACCTCGGCGCAGAGGTCGCGTGCGATAGAAATGAACTGTGCTTGCCGTACGAATTAAGAGAACTCACCGAAAAAAAAAAAGTACGGGTGATGATCGAGACCGAGGGTGGGCCATACTTCCGGAGCGTCGTCAAATGGTGTGAATCAATGGTGGTTCCTTTTTTTTTGTCTTTTTTGTGGTTTAATCGATGATCTGGTAAAAGTAGTATTGCAAGATTATAAAAGTCCAAGGCTTTTATCGAGTTTCGTTAGAAATAGCAAACAAATTGTATATACGTATATATTTACCAATTACGAATGAGTTGGAATTTTCTCCAATAGTTGGCCGCTGCGGAAAATCCGTTGCATTCGATATTACGTTATATATTATATAATTTCATTTCTTTTTTCGTCATAGCTTGAAGCACGACGGTCTAATAGCTCTTCTCGGGGATGCTCGAAATAAACGGTATCCCGATTTCTACGTCATGTCGCCGAATTACACAGTATTCACGGTCGCCGCGGAACATTATAAATTCGCTGACACACTGGTATACAGGTTAGCATTTAGATTTTCAAGATCCTCAGACGGCAAAGATAAAAAACTCGCGCACCCGTAAGAATAAAATATAACCGTAATTATGAAACATAACCGATAAAAGGAACGTGACGTTTCTCTGCCGACAGGGAGACCATGCAACATTTGTTGGACTATCACTCGGATTGCACGATTCGTCCTCGTATCTCGGCGATCTTCGGTCTGCATCGTGTCAATGATGCGTTTGATTATTACACGACAGTGCCGAGTGGAAATGTGTTGATAGATATGAAGGATCTCGATCGGTTAACTATGTGCGATGAGTTTTAAACACTTTAATAACTCCACCGTTTTGAATTTGAACTGTTATACCTTGATTGCGATATTTGCCGCGAGAGTGCGGTAGCGCCCAGAGCGCTCGCGGGTCACGTGACTCCCGCAAGAACCGCGTGCAAGAACCGGTCTTTTTAAAAGTACATTATTGATAATATTTTTTAATCGCAATTATGTCGATTTTATATTTACCTTAATAAGTAGCGTAAAAGTTCTTTGCATTTTCTTATTTCGTATATATGTATGTATGTGTCTACGGCAGGATATATCCGGTGTTAATTATCGCAATCTTACCAATTTTCGATCATATCAAATTCTCCATGTTTTCCTCCAGATAAAGTAGGTTTCCTCAAAACTAATCTATCTAATAATATATTTGGTATAAGATATGAAATATAATTGTAAGAAAAAATCGATTGGCAATATTGTTTTTGAAGAACGACATAAAAGAAATGAATAATTTTATATATATTTATCTGGAATAGATATATAATATCACTTGTGGAAACGAAGATGCAAGAAACTCGACATATATTTCAGTGTCTGAATATCGTGAACATATGTTTTTCATTTGAACTTTTGCGTCGATCCTTGTATCTGGATCATCCCGTCTCTCGTTTCGATTTTATCTCTGCCATGTCGCGTGAAGTTCGCGAATATAATATCGCTTCGAGTACGCCGCGAGATGGCGGCACCCCGCGCGAAAGGCTAGCGCACCGAGCGCGACGATGCACCTCGCGGCCGGTGCAAGTTGAAGTGAGCGGCAGCGCGTGTCCGCCTCGGCTCCGCGATTAACGCGTGTCGCACGTTATCGTGGTGCACGGCCTTCCTCGTCCTGCGACTCCCGGGTGTCGTTGATATCGCGAGCCGTATCGTCATCCTGCCGATATCTGGCGCATCTCGGTATATCGCGGATACGCAGTATTCCCGACCCCTGTCGCCTTCCTTCTCTCCGTTCGATTCGAGGAATCGTTCGTCGTCGCGAGTGACGGTACCGCGCCGCGCCTTTCTCGCGCGTGCAAGCACGCGACGGCCTGACGGAATTCGCGGAATTAGTATTCGCGCGCGTTGGTGCGAGAGAGAGAGAGAGAGAGAGAGAGAGAGAGAGAGAGAGAGAATTAAGAGAGCAGCGACGCAAGGGGGGAAAGAACGAGCGAGACGGTGTCGCGTCGTGACGGCTGTTTTCCGGTTTCCTCGCGACTCGCTCGTCATCGTCGCGCTCGATTATCCTCGTACGTTTGTTCCTTCGTCGATACGTCATCCGCTCGTATCTCTCTTGCCCGCGACGACGACGGCGGGGACGCGGACAGTGATATTACATGCAACCTGTTGTCCTCTCGCGGCACGTTCCGTGACGCTGATACGCAGCCGTGCTGAGCAACGACGTGCTGGCGGCCGACCTAACCTCGCACCCGACCTGGGAAACGCGCCGGCTCATCGACGCTCGGAGCTGACGGCAGTATGAACGGGTAAGCTGACATTCTCTCTCTCTTAAATTTACAACCCAATCTCTCGTTTTTAAACGAGGTGGAGAAAAGGAGGGAGAGAGAAAGAAGGGGAGAAGAATAGAGCGAAAATGAAACGGAAGGGAGAAGGTAAAATAAGTGAGAGCGATAAGCAGAATATACATACGAACGAGTAAAGGGTATAGCTATATGTCTCGAAACGAAATGTTATGCACACATGTAGGATTGAAGAAGAAAAGAGAGAGCGCGCTTCTAAATTATTTAGGGAAAATTATTTCGAGAAATATAAATTTATAATCTTGTATAGCTAAAATGTATATTGATTTTAAATAATATTAATAGAAAAAAATGATACATACATATATATATATATATATATATATATATATGTATGTATCATTTTTTTCATATATATATATATATATATATATATATATATATATATATATAATATAAGCCTGTTAAGTGTGTAATAAACTAATTCGATGCGACAAATAGATACAGCTTAGAGTTTACACTCTTCATAAAATGGATCGTTTAACTTTAACGTGATAGAAAGAGAAATAAAAAATGAATGATGTTTTATACATATATATATATATATATTGCGATTGGTGGAGCGAGAGGAATTGTCAGCCGTGGAGAGAAAGAGAGAAAGCGATATCAGAAGGGATGAACGAGGCTTTTCTTTATCACGTGTCATTCCTCTCCTCCTCTTTTCTCTCTTTCGTTTTTTGTCCCTCTTTTTCCGGCTTCGCCTTTGCGAATGTACATGCGAGAGCGGCTCTCTCGTCCTACCCGGCTCTCTGTGCGATCGCGTACAGTTTAGCGAGGTGAAAAGAGAAATTCACCGTTGAAACTTAATTAAGTAAAGTCCTTTAATCTTCGATATTGTATAGCAACGTCTATTTAATCACTCGTTACGCATTTGCTTTTTTTTTAATGTCCTTTGCAATACGCCGTTCGATTCGGCTCGATAATGGCTCACCAATCATATTCCATTTTTAATGATATAAAGCGAATATGAGATACGTTTCATAACAATTATAGCGGTATTCGCTCGTTTCGATCATGGCCGCTAATTCTCGCAAAGTGCAATTTCCTCGTCGCGAGAGGTTTTTGTAATAGTAAAAAAGAAAGAGAGAGAGAGAACAATTAGTTTCGGACCGAGTAATTTCTCACGAAAATCAAAGCGTATTTATCGCGGAAATCTGTTTATATGGATGTTACTCTCTCAGCTTTCGATTGGAGGGGCTGAGCTTTTTAGCCGTGTTTATAGAACCCCGGCGTACTCCGCTCGCGCATCCACGCACATTTTATGAATAATATTCGATTACACCGCGCAACAGTATCCGATATATCGTACAACACGCGTTTATTCCGCGCCGTTGGCGTCCAATGGCTTTTGCGGGCAAACAAACGCGCTTGCATCTCTATATAATCCCATTCCACTTACATTTCGCTATGGGCTGAACGTGAAACATCGTAAAACCATTGTTGTTCGTAATATTTTCGTGGAAAATAAATATACGAAAAACTTGGACAAACTTTGGACTCTCAAAGCTATTCACTGTTCTAGCTTCTAAGACTCATTCTTCGTCAAGTATTCTATGAACTTCTTATTGTTGGCGCTAAATATAACTGTTACATCCTCGGCGTTATACGTGATGTTTGACAGAAATAAAAGTCATACACACACAGGATGTAGGCCTTAGAAGCATCTGTCCTTTTAATAATAGATTCATTGGTCGCTTTGGAGATATTAATAGAATTTTAATTTGAGGTTTAATTCTAAAGACTTGTATATGATGGAAAAAGGGAAGAAAAACTTGCAAAAAAAAAAAAAAAATCTTTTCTCAATATTTTTGCTGAGGAAAAATCGACTCTAAATTGGTCAGAGAATCTGTTATTAAAAAAATAAATCCATGGTTTTTTGGGATAATCTGTATGTTATATACAGACACACGTTTAGCTTATTATGTTTATTATGTATGTCTGCAAAGTAGAATTGAACAAGAAAAAAAGTAGCGTTTTGCAAAAATATACATTACGTTTATGATTTTCGTTTGAAACTTTACAATTTTACAGAAAATACAATTCACTTGATCACGCTTAATTGAAGTAGATTTTTTTTTGTTTTTTTTTTTAATCTTATCGGTTTTTCTACTGTCGGAGTTTCCCGTTTATTAAACCGTATTGCAAAGAGTATTAATGAAACAACTCGCGTTGTGTGTTTTGCAAATATTATATATCGCGTTTAATATGATTAGCATGAATGTGAATAACTTTTTTCCCGAACGATTATCGAGTTTCACTCGTTCCGGATTTAATTCGCTCGTTTGCGCTCGATGTCGCGCGATGACGTTTGGACGACGGAACTAATTTCGAATCGTCGCGAGCCGCGCACGTGCCGATATTTCGCGCGATTTATCCGCGATAATTATGCTATTTTGCGTGACGCGGCACGCGACGCGGAATGCGTAACACGCGTTATCGCGTGTTAATTCTTCGGTCGGTATTTGACCGTGCACGTGGTAACTTCCTCCGCGCGCGAACAATCGGGTTTTATCAACCCACGGTCACGTCGAACCTTCGAATTCGATCATTTGTACCTATCATTGAATGATACAAACCTCTATAATCTATCTTTGTTTTTTTTTTATATATACGTCACATATATTTCATGTGTGTACAAGAGCGATAAGTTAATGGAACGGTCGGTTACTTATAAGTATTCGTCACCGTTGATTGACACCATTGATGATGAATCGAACGTCGTATCGTCATTAATGTTTATTACGTATTACGGCTATCGCTATATTCGTTTCACGACGGAATTAGATCCCGTCGTTTCCGAAGAAACGAGATGCAAAGTTCTGGCAAGCGATAGCCATGGATTCGCGCCAGAGGATGATTTACTCTCAAGAACGCGTGTTGAGAACGCGTTTGCGACGCCTCGTTTCATCCGATTCGTCATCGCCGATCTCAAACGGTACCTTGTTTCTTTCGTTTTCTCTTACATTCAACGTGATACGTCGAGTCAGGAAAATTCTATCGCACTTTGATACGCCGAAGTCTTACGATGATTACGAGAGGTAAAAAGAAATATTTCTTTCACATTTAAATTTATCTCCGCGAATTTTTCCTCGTCGTACTAAGATGAAACGCAATTCGATTTTTGATTCTATGTAAATCGCGTCAAATCTCACGCTGCATTTTCGCGTGAAAATGCGCGACGAAGCAACCGAATGTAGCTTAGAACCCTCTACGAATTGCGAAAGAGTCGGTTCGTGAATAATAAATTCGCACTTGGCCGATGAGTCGCTGATAATATCTTTATACGCTGTCTGTCAATACTGTCGAGGTCGCGGGCTCTTTTTCGCAACACTGGAGCCGGATGTTGCTTGCCTCTGAATTTCATGGTTCGAAGTTCAATTTTGGAGATTTATCTACATTTTATATTATGTTTATACATTTTATTATTTTATTATCAATATTATTCCTATAATTTTCTTGTATTAATTGTGTATGAAACATTATTATACTTATGTACAATTTATCAGTTGAGATTTTTATCGCGAATAGATTTTGTCTTAAATTGTGATTATTAATCGGATAAAAATAATTTTGTCATCTTTGCCTGATGCACTTCATTGACTTAATATTAATTGAGATAGACAGTACCGAGTAAATATAATGAAATACATGCAAATGTGATGACACATCTTCTCATATATGGAAATATCCTTGCGGACGTGCGGAATCGTCCGACGAAAACGCACCGTTCAATTATATATATTCATCTTATGACACGATAACGTCGCATCATTACGCATACGACGAGTGAATGCTGACAGAGTTGTACCGACTATCTCCGTATTTCTGATATTATGCTTTACTACGGCTGCCATTGATGGAGCCGTGAGAGGCCGGTGCCGTTTAATCAGGTGATTCGCTGAAATTACTAGATACGAGCTTTCGCGGGATAATGGAAACATCGCGCATCAGACTCTAGATAAGAGTTGGTACATTCGTATATTTCTTCGCAATACATCGATTTATTTCTCCGTTCGTTTCGCGAATAGTTTTAGTCGGGTGCTTTGGGATTATACAATTTGTATCTCGTAATTATCGAATGTTTCTTCGATCGCGAATTTTATGGGAAACTAAATTTTCCATCTAATAAAATTT
Organism: Polyergus mexicanus; assembly: GCF_030449975.1. Taxonomy (NCBI): domain Eukaryota; kingdom Metazoa; phylum Arthropoda; class Insecta; order Hymenoptera; family Formicidae; genus Polyergus; species Polyergus mexicanus. The sequence continues at coordinate 10,564,147 of NW_027223326.1, read as the reverse complement.
TATTAAGTCACTATGGATTTTTTTCATTCTCAATATTACTTGATAGTTAAGTTTAAATTAATTTTTCGTTGAAAAAAAATTCAATTGGAACTTCATACGATTTCAATTATTTCGCTGCATCCTGTCTATTCGTTACAAATAAAAAAAGACGCATCACGGTAACGCAAAACGCATTCGACCGGCGGAGCTACGCGCCAATTTGGCCGACGAGAGAGAGAGAGAGAGAGAGAGAGAGAGAGTAAAACTCGAAAGAGAGGGGGAGAGAAACATGCGGCGATGCAATTTTATCGCCGCGAAACACTGTTCGTCCCTGTTGCGGTAATCACCGCGTATTCATGTCGCGGAAGTGTCCCCTCTTTCGTTCACACGTGTACACCTGTACGAGTCACGCGCGGCGTCTTGCCAAGTACGATTTAAATGTAACTCGTGGGATATGATGAGAGAGAATCGTGTATGTACCTCGTTAGAGATCTCGCGGGATCACGCAATACAAATATCCGAGCCGGATCCGCCGAGTGTTTTCGCATACGCGAAACTTTTCATTTACACATTAAAAATCTTATCGTATATATAGCTTTTTATATATTTCGCCATAAAAGCCTACACATAATAGCGTGATCGGAAAATTAGCGGGCGAATAAATCGAAGATGGGAAGGATAGAGGAACGAATTCTTCTCATTTAAAATCTGATTAAATGCGCTCGATCGCCGCGGTATCGTGCGGCCGTTCGGTCGGGCCGTTAACGACACTATTGTTTCATTATACGCATTACGAGCATCTACACCCGACGTTACACATCGGCTCTTCATGCGTGCGTGCGTGCGCGCGCGCGTACCGCGGGTCAAACTTCACGCATCGCCGCAACTTCATAGACTCGCCGTGCGATGAATGCGTAACGCCCGCATGTGCGAGAGCGCGCTCCCGCATCTCGGTTGTTATCGGCGCGTTCATCGAACCGCGTGCACCAAACCCTCTGTCTTTCTCTGGGTAAACGCTTATCGGGCCTGCTACGCGCGATGATAATTAAAATAGACAAGACTCGGCGCGCGATAGTTGTACGCAAATATCTCGACCGCGCCATCGACAACCGTCATCGTCGCGGCGATATTCCGGCGGTATTTGACGACATTTCGCGACGTATCCTTCATTATCGCGAAACGCGGCCAAAGCGCGGCGAGTAATTATTACATACACGGAAAATTGATCGGAGAATCCATTACGCTTCTTTTACGCGTTGATGTATAAATGATAGAATAAATATTAAAAAAAAAAAATTTATATTTCTTCACCTTTCTTCGTTTCCTTTCCGCATTTAATGACGCGATGACGAGACTGCGGTATAAAATCTATTTGAAATTGATAATTATGCCGAATTGTATCGCGAAATTCATCTTTTTTTTCGAAATGTTATTTAGATATGAGATTTTATCTACATTATCTACTTTTTTTTTTTTTTTTTTTAGATAAAAGTTGCGAATGTGTGATATGCGCCTGTTTGGAATTGAAAGCGCTCGCGATTAATCTGTATCTTTTTAATAATAAGAAATTAATTATTTTTAAATGACAGCGGAAGATTGACATCATGTGCTTGTCCATTTATCGCACAATGTCGTTATTAATTTAGTATTAATTTAGAATACGTTTTATCATATCATTTTGCCTATATATTAAAAGCAATCGTAAACGAAACGGTATTTTTAAATGTCGACGAATTTAATTTCCAACACAGTTTAATGATCAATTAACATATGTATAGTTGTTCACTTTCCGCCTTAATACGTATATATATGGGATATTTAGTCACCGCGCAATAAAATATGCCATTTTCGAGGACATACGAGCAGCCTGGTCGGCATTCATCCTGGCTTTGTCGTAAAATGTACCTGCTCGACGTAACGACTCAGGATTTCATATAGAGTGTTCATGAATTATCACTATTTTCGTTGAATGCGGGTACTAAAAGTTAAATGAAAAAAAAAAAATATATATATATATATATATTTTAAACGATGACATATAGAAGATTGTATCATGTGCTTGTCAATCTATCATATCATGTTGCTGTTAATTGAACATTAATTTAAAATATATTTTATGAGATATTGTTTCGCGTATATATTTAAATAAATCATAAATAATATAATGTTTTGAGCGAATTTAATTTTCACACGTACAGTACTAAATTAAAATAAATTGAAATTATTTTGCAATTACGAATGATGTTTGCTTTAGCAGATTGTTACATTTTATTAGCCATCAAGATATTTTATATCAAAAAGTTGTTTAATATTTAGAAAAAAAATACTTGATTGAATGAAGAATTAACTCTGAATTATCGAAACGAAGCGATAGTTGACACGGGAATGCTTATGATAATAATTAGGAAACATATTGCGTAGTGACGGAACGCGTCCGGCGGTCCTCCCGCAATTTCTACGATACTATGATGGAATAATAAATTAATAATCGCACGCGAGTACGTTCCGACTTTACGTCCATGAAAATGAACGGTCGACGGATGCGTGGAATTTTATTAACGATCGTAACGCACTGACAGGCCGATATTTGATGGTTACCCGGGTTACGATGCAGAGACGCGCGAGCACACGGGTTAGTTAAAATTGACACACCGTCTCCCAAACGCATTTGTACTTCCATTGATATTGCGATGTAACGGGTCGACGTTTTACACATTGACGTCATCTTGTATTGTTGAATTCTCTCGTACTCCGCCTTTCACTTCGCTTGGTTTATGGATTGTTGGGTGTGAGTGACGTAACGTAGAGATAAGTGTGAGTAATTTTCGCATCTCTCGTCGAAAGAAAGTCGAATGACAATTAACGCGAGGTAAAAAAATATTTATCGCGACGCGATCGAATCTCATCTGTCAAGCGGATCTTATATCTCGAAAATCATCGTTCTAGGGAAAATGCCGATGAAAAGGATAGAGGAGAGAGAGAGAAGAAGGGGGGTGGGGATATCTCGACTCGAGAAGCCGTTCCGATATTCCGATCCTAAGGGCACACAAAACTCGAGGATGATGCGCAAATGACAAATCGTTCGGCAAATAATAAATCGGGGGCGGCACTTGGCCTGGGATTCGGAGGGTCGACAACAGCGAGGCGAGGTCGAGAGTCGCGTTTACGCGTAACGTAGGTCGGCGAGGTATTGAATATTCCTCACGTCCTCCACGTTTACGTCAGCCTACGCTAAGCCGGTAAGATCTGGACGGAATATTTCCATCCGGAGTTGACGAAAATTCGATTCTCGCGTGATCTACTAGGTTATATCGTGTTAGATGACCCTGAAGCTTTTTCGACAATGATGTTAACGATAATATTTGGGGATTAAGTCATCTGTCATAAATGCCGAAAATGGAAAAAAGAGTTATTTACAATTGTTGTTGGATAAAATTGACAAATTAGTCATAAAGTGTGCTTAATTTTTGTATTATTTATGCTTAATTATTTCATTGAAGAGAACCATCATCAAACATAATAAATTATATAAATACTTATTATCGATAAGGTGGAGAAAAAAAAGGGTAAGATAGATTAAAAGAGAAGAGAAGAAAAAGATCTTCAAGGAAATTTTCAAAATAAAAATAAAACAAATATTCCCAAGTATCGCAATCCCTTTTTACTTTCTTAGATTATTCGTTGACTAAAGTGACCAATTTATTGTACGTGATTCGAAGAGTGTAGAATTACATTATTTTTATTTAATGCATTTATAAAAATGAAACATTTCGTTATCAATTATTCTCGGAGAACGTCAATATTCGAGAGAGATATCGATTCTCCCCGCAATCCTCCTGCACGTATCAAATTTACGTTGATATTTCGAGCATCTCCTAATTATTCCGCGATTCCTGCAGGCGAATCGTAAGCGCCGAGGGAAGAGGAGAGACTGTGTTTCTAGTTTTCGACGTTATTATGTTAATTTGGTATCGAATAGTCCAGGAGGAGGAGGAGGAGGAGAGGTGAAATCGGATTTGCGCGCTTCGGGGTCGGGCGTGAACGTCTCACCGTCGTTCAATGCACAAAGTGGGGTGGGGGGGGGGGGGAGAGTGTAGGATTCTCTAATCTCGTTTTAAGAGACCGGGAGATGCACAGTCGCTCGCACGTGGCTGCTAGTGCCGGTTTCTCGGGTTCATCGGGATTTAGCCGGCGATATTATATTACGCGATGGACGTAAAATCAAAGGCAAAGAGGCGCATGAAGGGATGCCCGTTGTTCATTTCATCGATCGTACGTTTCTCGATGCGGGTATCCATATTAAATTTTTTTTTTTTTTTCCCCCCGTAAATAAAGATTTTTGCGGAGAAATGGATGAATATTTGAAAAGGGAATACGTTTCGATATGTGACAATAATTCTGATTGATAATCTACGACGTTGAATTTTTTGCGAAAATAAAAATTTTTTTTTCTGTAATTTAAATTCGATTGAGTAATGATTGGCAGTGTGATTAATAATTAGTAGCGACTATATATAAGACTATATAAATTCTTAGAAGAAATAAAAATTTGGAAAAAAATATATTTTCTATAAAGAATTGTATACGATTTATCCTGCGATGATCACATATTTTTTCGATACAATGGAATTTGGAAAAATTATTGTCGATTCTTCTTTAAATTTATAACATTAAATATCTCCGTAGCTTAGGTAGAAATTAAAATTTTGCGAAAGCAAAATCTACCGAGAGTTCAATGAAAGCTCTTATCACCAGTTCGCATCCCCCGAAATTCGATACAATTCGCTTCAAAAATTTTGACGCTGCCGCATGAATGCAACCTACATTCTCGCAAGTTTTGCTTCAAGTATCCGTAATGGAGAGATGGTGCGCGATACTTGGAAATACATCCCGTGTACATCCTTCTTTCCTTTCGATCGAGTGAGCTGCTACTGTATGCTGCCTATCTGGGGGCAAACGTATCCTTCGACCGGAAATCCTCCGTCGGGATTAACGGCTGGGAATGGACAGTTGGGCCGCAAACGAAAAACCTGTGGGAAGGGGGTGGGAGGGGAAAGGGGATACAAGGGAGTGGCGAGAGGAATTCGTCTACACTGACAATGAGAGAGCCCTCTCGATAGCACGCGACCTCTCCTTCGTTCGTTCATTCGTTTCAATTTCGATCGCCCGTATGCAAGAGAGAGAAAGAGAGATAGAGAGACGAGGATACGGACAGAGAAAGAGAGACTTTCGCGCGTTCGCGAAAGATTAGTTATGCGTTGGTTAAAAAGTCAATCAAACGTAAGAATAATACAGAATAAATTTTCTCTTTCTTTTCCCTTATACCGATCGACCGATTTTTTTTTTTTTTTTTTTTTTTTCTTCCTGGAATGAGATACCGTTGTTATTTGCGAATGAAAATGATATGAAGCCCAAACTCAAAATATATATATAACAGATAGATATTGGCCGTAAATTGGATATTCGATATCGTTTTTCGTGATTGCCACGCGCGCTTTGACCTTGCCTCCAGTTTAGAAGGAAAATGCGGATAGTAAATGCATCGCGATCTCCGACCGAGTTTTTTCACGATAATGCATTTCTCATGTTTTCTCACTCATCACATTTCTCATGTTTATATTCTTTTTTTCTTATACTAGAATAAAAGTTTTCATGTATATCTTGACAGTAAATCCCGATAACGGAATTAATTATTCGAACGATTATATATTCTCGGTATAATATAAAAAACTAGTTACTTAAATCCTTCTCAACTAAAAATTAATTACTGGCTTGTACCATGATTTGAATGTAATATATATTTTCACTTATATATATGTTTATTATATGATAAAAAAGGGAAAGAGGAATTTTTTTATATTTTATCCACGCACTATTATATCGAAAATATAAAGATACAATGAAAAATGAAACAATGGGGAAAAAAAAATGTCATCTGCAATTAAATATTATCGATTCGCTAAAATAATCTCTCTCTTTTCGGAGTCAATAGTTTTTAAAATTTTAAATAGTCGTGTCATGAACAGACTAGCCGTTATAAAGCCATTGCAGAACGAAATTAATATTTCTGTCCAATTAATTTTAATTCAAAGCGAATGCAACCCATTTTAATATTTGAATCGTGCAGCTAAATGATTTAAAAGACTGATAAAATATCGCATGCATAATTTATACTATTTCGGTATATATATATATATATATATCAAATAGTATATCAGTTTTCTACTTTTAGTTCGATATCTTATGGTATATTGACACGCATTTTCATCTTTTTAGATGTGCGACGGTGAATGACTAACTTTTTTATCGAAATTATCGATTTTATCGCGTCAAATATTTTAAATAAATCTAAATCTCATTTCAGATAAAAAGAGTAAGCTACAGATTTTGTGCGTCTCGCGTCCATTTAAAGCTTATTGATATTGCTAAATATGCTATTAAAAAAAATTGTTTGAGGAGATGTAGCGTGTAAGTTATTTCGTCTGGCTATCTGTTGATGTAAAAATCTCACGGTCGATTAACTGCGAATTAACCGATCTCGCCTTCATATCTTTTTGCCCTCGTTATAGAGAGATAACTTTTCTTCTCTAGATCGCTTTCCTTCAATCTCTTCATCGTATCTTCGATAAAATCTCTCCCTTCTAATATCCCTGTAAATAGAATTCAAATTTGGATTTATGGTACAATTAGATGAAAATTAATTATAAATTAATTAATTATAGTTGAACCTGTTGGGAGAAATAAATTAATGTTAAAAGCTTTATTTTAGTACATGTATTTGAAAAAAAGAATAAACTTTTAATTGCTTCCTTTTTAAAAATAAAAGTGCACCTCGTTGTTGAAACTTTCTTCGTGTCAAGGAAAATTTGTTTGTGTCAAATTTTTATAATGCTGCGAAATAAATTTAAAGGATATCCGAAGACATTCTCGTAAAAATAACTACAAAAGTAAATTTTATCGAAAAAAAATTAGCTGCTCGCCCAATTAATTCTAAATTAATTGCAGCATTTAGTTGCCTTTAATATTTCGAAGCAATTCAAATTTTCAGTGCTTTATTAATGATTGCATCTGAATTTACACGTACACGCATATGCATCCTTGGATTAAAATTATCAACGGATCTCGCGTATATTAGTTTCAAACTTAGGATAGAATCTTTCGGTCCACATGCTTGCACGCTTATAAGAATAATGAATTTATGAGATTTAATTGATAACTATAAAAACTTTTAATTAAAAGCACGTTATAAATCAAATTTCCTCTCTGGTCGTACAAAAATGGAAAGCCATTAATAAATGGTTTAATAAATGTCGGTATCGTGATGGCAATGTAAAATATTTAAATCTCTTTGGTATCGAGTGTATTTCGATATGTTGCACATGCATAGGAGAGACAGGGGTGGAAAGGGGCAGATGGCTGTAAATCACGTGACGCCGCCTGCTCTTTGCTTTGTAAAACTGTACCGGTTTTCGTTTTGGAGTGCATGCATCATTTGCTGTAAATCGAATCCTCTCATTTTGAAATGGAGTTCTTTCCTCTGTAATGGTGAAGTGGAAGAAAAAAATGAGTTGAGTATTAGATATTATGACGGTCTGCCGTTTACTTTACTGCGTCTCTTTAATCAATACGAATCTAATACGCATAACAATTTTACGATTGTAGGTGTAGTTGAATGGATGCGTTGTTTTGCCAAATTAACTGAAAATGTCGAGAAAACGCGAACGAGGACAAACTAGCAGTTTAACTTTGGTTAATTCGAGTTCCCGAGTGAGTTGTACGAAGTGTGTAGGAATGTAATTATACGTCGCGCCGTATTAAAAACAAGGAGCGATGATTAGTATGCAAACGAGAGAGGCTGCCTCGTTATGTACCGGGGAAAACTGTATAGCATCGGCTTCGTCAACGCGCCTTGGAGACAGACCGGGACTGTCTGGGACTGCACGTGTGACGCAAGCTGACGATATGGAAACACAGTCGTTGGACCGAGATGGGATAAAGATAAACGATTAAAATGCTAATTCTTTTCCACGACGCGCACGTATGAGCACATTCTTGCTTCATACGCAAAAATTTGCTTAGTTTCCGATCGAAGTTACATATATATTACGATAGATGTAGTATTACAAAAGTTACATTACAGTATATTTTACGGAAGATTGCAATGCAAAATGTGGATACCGCTTCGGCAATAAATTACGTCGAGAATTCATAAAATCTGGAAGAAACGACATAAATCACCGTAAATCTGATTAAAATACTATTTTTATTCCGGGAGATACACGCGGTTAGTTAGCTGATAAATTTAATTTCGCAGTCGCAGGACACAAGTTTGTTAATTTTTAAATATAAAAGTTAAATACATAAATCTGCGAGAGTGAAAGAGATAAAGACAAAATAAAAAATTGAGGTGCTCTATCTCTTTTTACGGCTTGATCCATATAAACGAAATTTTTGTTAAAAACTACTGCTATGAATTATACAAAAATATTATTATTTTCTTCATTAAAAATTTAATTTAATTTAATTTAATTTAATTAAGAGCGAGGTGTCGAATTTTCATGAAGATGGTGGATTCTTCACGCATTTCGAGAGTCCTCAGTTTAGAATCTGTGACATACGTGCGACATGCAAACATATAACCGCGGACATTCGAAAACAACTTGGTGATATTTGCGCTTTCTCGTGACGAATTCAATATATATTCTTAGTTATGTTTTTATCGTGTTTAAGGAAGCATATATGTTTCTCGGACAAAAAAATAGCATATTTCATGATTTTTTTTCAGCGAAAATATAAAAGCTGCGAGGATCGATTTTTTCACGAATAAAAGTACACATTTTAGATTGCATTCTCTGATTTTTGTTTATTATTTATATGGAAAGTACTTTCCATACAGCCTCTCGCCCTAGGCCCTGCATGTTTTGCGGTACCCGCGGAATTTCCGAGCTGGTTCATCTGAAACAAAGAAATAAAAAAAAAAATTCATAAAATCAACCGGCGCCATATTTCTCCCCCATAAGATTCGTTCCGCATCGCCGAACTTAATCGTCGTTACTCACGATTTATCTCAGAGATCTTTCTCTCTCTCTCTCTCGTGAAGTTTTGTATCTTTTACCTATGGAAAATCACCGCGGCTCGATAATTGCACCACGGATTATTGTATATCCGACGTTTCTACCTTCTTCCCTCTTTCCCGGGATCGTAAACGATGTCTACCCGTAATTACCGACTTCTATTGTCGAAGTTCCCTGTCTTGTCGCGGCACGAAACACTGAGTTTGTCAAATACGTCAAGATTCAAAAGTTATACGTTTCTATTTAAGTCGATGCCGTGAGCGCGCTGTCGTTAATAAATCAGGGGTGTTGTAACAAGAAAGTCTCTCTCGCCTCACTTTGTAAATGCATAGAGCGCATAACAGGAGGCAGTTTAAGAAACTTGTGTGAACGTACCGTAATTATATTCAAGTTTTAAAATGTATATTAAATTGTAGATATATTGAAAGTGCTGAGACTCACTTTTATAACACAAGTTCTACGTTCGTAAATTTTTTACGCGAGAAATACCGGAAAAGATTTTTCCTTTAACCCGGAAATGATCACCTACTGCTATAAACAAGAATTACAAAAAAATACGTAGAACGCATCACTGTTTTGCGTTTTGAAAGCCGCTTAAGCCCCTTCGAGATACCCGCCTGCAAATACTCGTTCGATCGTGAATCGTAAATTCGAGCCAGCTCGGTGGTCGGATTAACGGCGGGGTAACGAATAATAATTGCTCTCGCCATTGGAAGTTGTTGCGCTATTCGTTGAAAATCAAAGCCTAAGCTTCAATTAATAACGTTTCGCTAAACTGGGAAAATATTATATCGCCCGATATTCGATCTAAAAGCATAAATTCTCACGCGGTTTCTTTCTGGGATTTTATCTCGACCAAGTTGAAAACAAGCTTTTATTATACTCGCCGACGTGAATATTATTTCACGCTCGATAAATTGAATTGGAGAAAAATATTGCGGTACAATTATGTCATCCCTTCCCGCATTTCCGGATCGATATTTTCTGATTTTGTGTAACTTTTTGAACTGGTACTTTGCGCTCTTCGTGCGTAGAACAGCAAAGCGAGAAGTTTCAAATATACTTGTTAAATACACACATTTTGCTTGAAATTTTTCTACCGTGCGCCCGAGATGTATTAAGGCTCCGTTTCGTTGTTTCCGTGGACATGTTTCCAGAATTTCAATGTCGAATGAAACGATAACATTGTTTTATAATAATTTGTTGGAATTAAGAGTAACGAAATAAAGGAGGCAGCCGCAGGCATCGCGGCGCGATGACGAAAAATTATGAAAGAAATCTCTCTCCTATTTTTTTTTTCGTCTCTGGTATTTCTTTCAGATAAGATTTTAAAAGAGAGAGAGAGAGAGAGAGAGAGAGAGAGAGAGAAAGAGAGAGAGCATGATTGATATTACAAATAAATGGATCGTAAAAGAATTGAGGAACAAATTTTGTGATTCTCTCATATATCGTTCGTAAAATAAAGTATATATTAATGTTGAGACTTAAATCTTTAGTAAAACTTATATCAATTTTGTCGAGATTGAATATTAAGAAATTGATAAATAAATGAAGCAGAAATTGGCTCATGTCCTTAGAAAAATCCAAGCGATAATATTCAAACCTGTAAAAATACTGATGTTTGTGTGATAAAGTACTATACTTTCTGTAATCATAAAAATCACTGTCAGCAAGAAAACTCATTTCAACTTTTACTTATATCTTCTTCAGATTGATTACTGACTCAGTAATTGATATAATATTGATATAAGGTGATTGATATAATAATCGATGATTGATTATGGACTACTTTGTGGAGTGCTTTATCATAAACATATAAATACTTAACAAAATAATAATAATATATCATAATTAACAAAATTATTGTTCCTTATACTGTTTGGTACTTAAATCGAGAGTGTATAAATCAGAACGTAAAATTAGATTGCGATTTCGCAGCCAAGGATCAGTCAAACTTCTCTGCAATCGCACACAGCAGCCAAGGAAATGAAATCTTTAGCAGCAATTTAGTAATGCTGTTGGCTTTTGTTCTTCTCCCGATTTTTCCCGAGTTTACCACGTATTCTATATAAGATTGTTCGATAACTCGAAAACTATACATTTAGTTACAATCTGACAGCTTGTAATTTCATGTAATCGTGTTTAGATTCAAATAAAAAATATTTTAAACATATCCAATTTTCTCTTTTATATCAAATAAAAATTTGCCGCATCCGGAAAAAAGATCTCGGTTCTCTCGCAACGTTGAGTTTTTCTTTCATAGCATATTACCACATAAAATGCATGAAAAGACAGCTTGACTTGCTTAATTCGCGTGTAGCCTGTGTAGACAGTGTGCACGTTGGCTATTCTATTTCTTTAGTTAATTTCAATTCCTTTTGCGAGAACAATATATTATCCGCTCTTGACCCTCTCATCGTTATAATTAGTCGTCATACAATAAGGTCGGACGCGAAGGGTATTAGGACGAGGAAGATTGGGTGGGTGTGTCATGAGCGGCTTTAATATTTAATCGCGTTTAACGCAAGCATACTGGGTCGCTTTTAATTCTGTTTGTTTCGCGGAAAAGCGAATTTCCCGGACGGCTTTCCTCAAGGGATCGCGCAAAGGATTCACGAGATTGCTATGGATCCTTCGAGCTATAATCTCTCTTTCTTTTTCTCTCTCTTTCTTTATTTGTACTCTCTCACATTTAATATTTTCTATTTAGAGGATCAAGGAAGACATACGTCTAAATATACAAGCGCATGAATTATATGTATAATTTTGTTAATTGATTTTTTGACAGAGAATCGTTTCAAAATCAGTTTTTTGCATATTTTAATTTTTAATGTTAAATATCCCGGTAATATATTAAGCTTAAAAAATAAAATTTCTATTGAGCATGATTCAGTTGAAATTAATGAAATAATTATACATTGCTACTAATGAAACAACAATATCTCTATTCATACCTTTGAGATTTAATTGATCAAAACTGAGATTAAATATGTACTTTTATTCTACGTTTATTTAATTTGAGACGAATAAAATTATTACCGTTATATTTAACGATACATTTCACTCTATTTCATCGTACTTTTTTGTCGAAAGCATGGCATTAACGTATTCAGTAGGCAATCTAAAGTTTTAATCAAGCGCGGTTTTAAAAAACACGCAAGGGTCGCATATGTGTGAGCGTCGAAATTAACAGCGCTTCATCTCTCTTACCGCGTCCTCCGACTCACATGTTTTACCTGCGATAACTAGATAATCAAGTTCGATGAAAAAATTAAATTCGTTACACGTGCAAAATATGACTCCAAAAACTACGCGAGTGTCTGGAAGTTATAAAATATTAGAGCTGCATACATTTTTCTTTACCTCCTACTAACTCCCATAACTATCAAGCTCCACACAATCACGTTATTACCCACAAGGATGATGAATTATCTCATATACATTTTGCGAGAATCGTAATATTCTCCTTTGAATCTCTCTCAAAACAAAGTATCGATGATACGACACGCGAATTTCATACAATTTATTTAATTTTTTTAAAACATTAGTTTTATATTTTAAGATTGTGTTATATTTTATTTCATATTCCTTCTTTTATCGCATTTTCTATTTGTTCATTTATTTAAACAACAAGCACGATACTTTCCTTAGTTTTCGTAGCCTCAGAATTATAACGAAGGTGAACCTCATACAACGCCCATAGGGTTAGTTGGAGGGTTAATGAGAAAGAAGTCCGCGACGCGTTGACGAGATTTCGAGGAAAATTTCGGGCGTTATAATAATAATTATATTTACCTGACAATCCGATCCACATGATGGTGCTCATGTACTTTACGAGCCAGCTATCATCGCACGCGTTTACGTGTCCTCGTTCTTGACAATCCGGGTCCTAATGGGATCGTAAACATTTGCGTATGAAGATCAAATAAAATACCTCGCTGATGTCATCGTACCGTATTGTAACGTCATCGATTTGTGTTGCCAATCGCGCTCGGTAAACATCGATTTTATGTGCAGCACTGTTTCTAATAAATTTAGTAAATGTATATTCTCTAAATTATATAAATTATATGTATTTTCTAAATTTTATATATATATATATATTTTACTTTATTTCTTTCCTAAATTTACTGGCAAAATATTCTGATACTAAAATGAAGAGATTTACAAGTAAAGATAATCAGTTTAACTTCTGACAAAGGTACGTACATATAATAATATTATACAATAGTATATATTTATAATATATATTAATGTTAATTTTTTAAATATATATTTTTCTTAATTATATAAATTGGTATCTCGTAAAAAGATCTAATTACGCACGTTTAAAATAATATGATACGTACGCTGATTGCGGCAAATAGACGCAATTTATTTAAGATCTCGCGCATCTCGCGTCGCGTCGCGTCGCGTTTGTACGACGGACACCGCTAATCGCGCGGGGATACAAAGTAGAGGAGATGGGATGTCCACCGTCATCGTCGCCGGGTTCATCCGGGAAGCCTTCAAGATCCTGGCGATTACTCTGCCCTGGATTTTTTGAAATTAGCTCCGCCACCTCGGTGCGCCCGAAGTAATCCCCCATTTACTGCCTCGTTCGGCCATCCCCCTCCCCCCCCCCCTTTCCACTCTTTCGTCCCTCCGGCCAGCTGTAATACTTTTTAATAATGAAAATCCCGTCTGGACGGGCCGCGCCCCGTAAAGACAGGATGGAGGAGAACGAAAGGGAAGAGGGGAGATAGGCACCCGCGCTCGCGTTCGAGCGCGGGAACTTTTTAATGAGCGAAAATGTAGCCGATATACGGCCAACGGCTCTCGGGAAATGGGATGAGCAGCTCGTAAAAAACACCATCGACTTCTCTTGCCCTCTCCCTCGCTCGACCCTCTTCCCCATCCTTGCCCCGGGTTGAAAAAAATGGAGGGGCAAAAAAAAAAAGAGAGAAAAAGTTAATATCGAACTTTGGTCTATCGCTTTCTCCAACGGGGTGAAATTCTGGTAAGCGGTGGCGGCGGCAGCGGTATTAAACTTTTAACCCGATGGATGGTTGGCTTTGCCGATTTTTATCAGTTCTCATCTAGTAAATAAAGCACGTTCTCTCGCGCAAGCGCCTTAAGCGTCTATTTTTACGGTTCGATTAGAAATTCTCAAAGATTTCCATTTCTAACGCTTATATAAAAATATTGCGACGCAAAATAATTTATCGTTACTCTATATCGTCATTCTGATTGTACCACTTGTACGTAATAATAATGGCTGTTTGTTATTTTACGACTTAAAAGATTGCTCATTTCAGGTCATCAGCAGGATTGAGTTATTTAATGCGTTCAGAAAGATGTATAAGTACATATTCGTTGCCTGTGCTTTGAGAATTATTTATGACTCAGTCCACCATACGAATCATAATATACGGCCGTAATTGGAATTACGGCGTCTATTTTCACAAAAATAATATTGACGTTAAAAAATCACCAGGCTTTTCATTAGTGATTGTACACTTGGGAACGACGCTTGCAGAAAGGGAGCGCGTAAAATGAATATGCGAAGATTATGTTTGGTAATGTAATGTAAAGTTTGTTAAGCGAAACGCGATGTGTGTTGCGTGATTCGTATTTTTACTCTTTGCATTTGCATAGTGGCGTGCAATTGTATTAACGGCGCGGACCTACAAGTTCATTTAATAAAGCGAACAAACGTGAGACTTTTTTTTTTCGTGCGGCGATGTTAAATTAAATATAGGAAGCTGAGCGAGGTGTACTGTGTGTTCTAACCATTTCTTTTACTCTCTCTGTGCAATTAAATTTCATTAATCATCACGAACTTTCATTTTATTTTACATATTATCGTGTTTCAATTAATCAAGATGTAAATGTAATGTTTGTAATCAATGTTGGAAAGTAAATTAACACATTGCGGAAAACAACTTCAATATTTCTGGCGTTTATAAATTATATAAAATTAAATTATGTCGATATGTTAAAAATAATATGATTTACATATTTTTTATAAATATATATCGTATATTTAAAAATAATAGCATATTTTAAAATTCTAAATTTTTATTTATCTCTCTCTCACATCGTTTCTACTCACATTTTATTTTTCATATTCTCGTCTCATTCCGATATTTCGACGCAACAGTCTAGTTATGCTTCAGCTGTCAGTCCAAATTATTTCTTGCATATCATTTAATATTTTAGCGCGAAAACCCGCTTTTCTGGGCACTTATCCGAAACTATGCCAATTAAGTCGGGAAACTAGGATCAATTATCGCGGGCCGCGAAGCTTACGAAACGTTCTTCCATTAATCCTCCGACAAGTGCATCGGTCGCGTTGTATCTGCGCGCGCCTCATTTGCATCGTCGATGAAAAAGTTTCTCCGTTCGACTCATTAGCGTCGTAAATGTTCGGCCGGGCCCGGTTGGGCAGCACACAACACTCCATTTCGTAACTCCAAAGTTAACAAATCGAATTCTGTGTTTTCGATCAAAGTTAACCGTTCTTCCGTTCCGTTGTATCTCCGTTGCAATTTATAAAATTCATTCTCGATTTCACAAACGGATTGCGATTTGTTGTGTGTTCGAGAGTTTCGCAATTATATAAATATTAAAGTATAGTTACTAAGGAAAAATCAACCTTACTATATAGTTTAATTAAAGTAATTTCGCAATTTTTAGATATCGAGTTGACGAAGAAAAATTAGCTTATACGAGTAAGACTGTATGTATGTATGTATTGTATTATGTGAGTGACAGTCTTAGAAATTATGATTGTTAATTATCGCGAATTTAAAATTGAAAGACGATCAAAATTATGCTTTTCGATATCTCACGCGCGTTACACACATGTAAAAGTTTTGAAACAGAAAAAAAAAGATTTATTTTTACGCCAATAATATTTTATCGCTAAATTCATTACAATCGTTTTTATATCTCATTATTATACCCTGCAGCAGTACACTTTTTACGTTACAGAAATAATAATGACAATATTAAAAGCGGAATATATATATATATATTAAAAGCGGAAATGTACATATTTTACGATATGTCGCAACATTAATAATCCTGAATTTTATTTATATAGCGGGCGGGATGGATCTCCCATCTTGCTCGTTTTGTCCGCGTGAAATGGAAATCATTTCACCGGTACGCTTATTGCCGAATGGCGGGTAAAAAAAAAAGCGTTCGTTCCAATCAGCGTGCCCCGGTACAGTTAACCGAAATATCAATCGTTATACGTCGCGGCCGATGCGTCGCTTCCATTAAATGAAAACGAAGTGCAAAACGTGGTTTCGGTCTTGGCTCGAATATATCACGCTGACTTTAAAATATAAAATATTTAAAATATACGAAATCGCGCCATGCCATGGATATCTTCGAAAGAAGAATTTTTTATTACTCGCTTGTCGCATTTTTCAAAATAATGGTTTTATTATATATTACGAAATTAAAGTGGACGGAACATAAATATCTCTGAAAAGAAAATATTTAAATCCGCATAGAATTAAATCTTTATTTAATGAAAATGTTTGTGTGTGTGCGTGTGTGTGTGTGTGTGTTGGAATTTAGGTCATTTAAAAGGCGCAGAGAAAATGTATTTTCCACGTGAAGAAAACGTTTGCTATTTTTTGTAGAGAATTTTCTGGCTTTAATAAAAGAAACTGTGTAAATCAAGTTGTTGAAATTAACATTTAATTTGTTTTATATTGAAGCCGTTTTTCGATTTCAGTAATTTAATTTGCTACTTTTTAATTAGAGAATAATTGTCTCTGTGAGATTAAACGATTAGGTTCTCAAACAGATGTCTAAAGCGACCCTTGCGCTAATAAATGCGCCATTGATTACGGAAGATTAATGCTCGATAATACAGACGGCGGAGTGTTCGCTTTGCGACACGGGGAAGCGGGAGATGCAGGAAGGGGAGGAAGGAGTTGAGGGGGATCACGCGAAATGTCATCGTAAGTGCAGTTTGTGTGCATGCATGTGTATGCATTAGCCGCTTGGCGAAGCATGTAAGCAACCCTGTCAGTTTGGAGGCGCGTAATAACCAAGTAATTGAACTGTCCGAGATATTGGCAACAATAGTTTGGTCCCCGAGACTTCCCTTCACGCAGGCCTGTCCGTCCCTCAGTTTCTCCTCCTCCCCCATCCCATTCACCGCTTTGTCTACGTCCCTATCCCTATCTATCTATCGGCAGTCGCTCACGATAGTCTGTCCATCTTGTAACTTTGACGTTCGCAGCTTGAATAGAAATTTCGTGCATCACGCATCTCTTCTTGCTAATACGTCGCACGGTAAAATCGGTGTCTTAATATATAATTTGTCGGCTATCTATGTCTTAGATTCGATTACATATATTCTGGAAAGTATATGTATTCTAGATGTAAAAATTATATATTTGTATTATATTTGTATTCGCTCAGTCATAATGACGCATTCCATGTCGTTAATTATTGGAAGCTAACTGTCGAAAAGAATGCAAAGTCGCATTTGTCCTATTCAATCCATTCAATCTATTCTTCTTTCGCCATTTGAGAGCAAACGTAATCCTAGAGACTTGGTAGCTTCCTCGGCGGTCGAATATTTGCCGGAAGATAACTATCAGGCCCGGGCAATTAGAGAGCCTCGCGTCGCTCTACCATTTGATCAGTCCCTAATTACATTTACCTGTAGCTGCGTCATCCTGCGTCGCTTATCCACCCTCCTCTTGAAGCGCAAGCGCACAAACATCCACGTATGTGCGTCCGCTATTCTCGATGGGGTCATATATACGGTATATTATATATATATATATATATACTGCATTCTCGAGTATTAATCGTGATGTGGTATCCATCGATGCGCACGTGCACGAGCGTACTTCGGCAAAACACGTCCTATATGTCATCACGCGTGTACCGAAGGAGCGATGGTAAAGATCGCGCTGGACGATCAGCTGTGCGTCATGAAAATTTCAAAGCGCCACGAGGATCGCGTTTCGCACGCGAGATAATAACGACAGACTATTTCCATCATTGTTATTATCATCCGCGACGTTAAACATGATGCGTAATAATTTAAAGTCCTTTTTATTCAAACGACCGTATTACGGCTCTCTGTATTTAACCGTATAAAGTTGCGTTGTGTCATTGTTGCAACGTGCTCCGCCGCGTCCGTCGATATTGTTTAACGCCATTAGTTTGACATAATACAATCAATGCAATATAACGGATGTCCGATTCCGTTTCGATTATGCATACGCGTAGGTAGGATATTGATAGCGCGGTAAGGGTGACTGACAATCAGCGTACACTCCAATTCGGCTCTTCACGCGAGATGTTTGCTTACGGCTCCTAGTATGCGTGTAATCGGGCTAAATAACGCGAACCGCCCCTTCCCCCTCGTACATACATATATGCCATTAAGCTTATTTGTAATTATGGAAAATTAATGGACACTTCATCGATATACCATCGACAAATTCGGATCTACGTCGTATTACCGCGACAACGGCAAGCTCGCCGCTTATCCGACCGCGTTTGTTTATTCCGATCATCGTATCAGCATATCCCTGATCGTCATTTCCCGTATACAATAACATTAATTTACGAGGCTTTGCGTAACGAGGGTTTACAATCGAATCTACTGTGCCTCCCTAACGATTTTAATGACCGAAAAATAAACGGACGTTATGGATATAACTACGTAACTGTCTCACCCTGGAAAGACACCCTAGAAGATGATCTTTTTTTACTCGTTATGACAGGATAAGCTGCATTCTGCGGCTTACTCGTCCTAAGTCGAAATTCCGCCTAAGTTTCTTAGTCGCCGCATTAGTCTGCTCGCTTTCTCAGAGGAAACCCTCATCTGTTATCGTGGACCAACAGGCAGCTATTCGCAAAGGGTTGATAATGCGTCGACGGTAGCGTGCTGACTAATTAGAATTTGTCGCCGACAGTGAGTGCTCAAGCAAGACGCAGGTAAATTAAATACGGGGAATTTCCATCCTCGCAGCGTCGAAAAATCGCCGCCTGTACTACCCCGAACCGGAAGTCGTTTACACCTTATCCATTTGTTTACGCAAATAGTATATTAAAGGGGGAAACTTCGATATACGCGGTGGACTAAATTATTTCTAAGACCGTTCCCGTGTATCGTAAAAATAAATTTTAATTAGTATTAATTTGAAGCTACGGAATATATATATATATATATATATGGCTTTAAAATTTTTTCACGGTTTAGATTATTTGACGCAGAATTTTTTCTTACCGTATGTACGTACGATTATTGATTATATTTGTAAATCGCAGTAGGAGAAATTTGAGAAATTACATCGCTAAGAAGTAATTTTATTTTTTCTAACGTAAACCTGTCTTCAATCGACACGAAATGTTATTTCTTCGTTCTTTTCAGTTCTTTTAATTTGGATTCTCTTTCAGACCAACGGCTCCAGCCAGTGATTTCCAAGACGGAAGAAGTCGCGTTTAGCGGCTCTATATCAGTGATTTTTAGATATTTTTAGTTCTCAAATTGTAAATGAAGGTTGAATAAATAATTTTGGAATGTATATAATCGCTTTTGTATTTTTTTTTTTTATATTAAACCTCACTATTTATGTCTCAATAGAATTTATATGTAAGAATTTTTTTACACATGATATTTATAGTAAATGCAAATCTCGCGCGCTACCAATGTTAAAGAACTTTAGAATGATAGATTTTTCTAATCTGTCAGTTTTTATTTTTCTTTAAAGGCAATATTTAATATCGTTAAAATTTAGTTAATTTATAAAAACCGATTTAATCCATTCTGCCACTTTAGCTATGTATGTGTGTTTTCTCTTTTTCTATCACCTATTTTCTCTCTCTCTCTCTCTCTCTCTCTCTTTCACATGTCTATCTTCATTAGAACGATCTCTTTAATAGAACTATACCGAATGACTGTTTCAATTTAGAATTGCGTTTCACCTACCGTACCTGCTTTCTGCCATATCGATCTATCTATCTTAATGTGTACACTTTTTCTAACTCTTCTCTTTTCTGTTTTACTTTACAGAGATACTCTTCACAGCGGGCAGAAGGTACGAGCTCTCCCGTATGCGCCACGTTTTTAGTTCTCTTTCGCTTTTCTTTTTTTTACTCTTTTATCTCTCGTAGAACTTTGTGTCTATCACGTCCTTCTCCTTTCATTCTCGTTGCATTTCTACGACTGTCACTGTCTCTCTTTCCTATTATTTCATAGTAGAATTAATAGAGATCCCGAAAAAATGTAATGCTAAGAAATTCGTAGAAATAAGAAATAAAATTCACAGAGATGAATTAAATTATCGATTTTTTTATATTGCTTAAAAAAAAAGTAATACAATTAATACCGATAATAATACTTTTTTAAATTTGAATAATTACTTAAATGTATTAAATTATTGTCCACAATAATACGATATCAACTATCGTCATTATCAAATGAGAATTTGCAATAATAAAATGCTATATTACGATGCTGACTATTAAGCAAATATTTTCACGTCTACGCGAAAGGAACGTTTATTTTTACAATTTGCGAGAAACGATATTGTATATTTTGAAAATTGAAACGGTACAATGATTGCCGGGCATGTCATCTTGACTTTGGTCTCCTTCGCTTATAACGACCAAGCCTGTCGATGTGATGTCCGTACCTGCGCTTGAAAGTCCCTCCTCCGCCTGTCTTCTGTCATTCACGTAAGTAGACGTCTTTTTTTTTATTTTTCTAATATTTTTACAAATTTTTTCATCGAACGACATTTTCTCTATTATCGCACGAAGTTGATTCGCATAATTTTCATCGCGAAAACGCTTTGGTTCTAGTAATGAGGAAGAGATCCGCGCGAGACTTTATTTCGAGGGGAAAATTTAACTCGTGAAAGATATCTTTCGTCTGCGACGAAACTTCATCTTCGAGTATTTCGCGCGAACGCTATTCGGGGTTTAATAAAGGCAATTTATCAATCATTCCGATGAACTCGACAGTAAATAGGATTCACCTCACTTACGTGTTATTTATGTCGGCCTCGAGAATCCATGACGATGGAATAAGAAGAAAAGATCCGCGTGTGTATCGCGCGCGGGACAAATTTACCCGATCAATTTTCAAGACTGCAAAACCGACATCGAACGAGGTAATCACGAGTATATTTGGGGCTCTTGCTACGTCATTAATTTCTCTTAAAAAAATTTACACCGATTTTTGATACATTCGTTCACGATGGTTACAATGTATCTCTATCTCTTCTTCTAGTTTCGCAAGTGAATTGACACTAGGAAATAGCGAACGCGATACCGAAGTTTCCCCCTAAACGCTTAATCGATTGATATCCGACCATGTTGGGTTCCTGTGCAAGTTTCGAATGCGATCCGTTCTGAACCCCTTTTGTCCATCGAATCCAGCTTCTTTGTTCTCCTTCCGTTGCTTTTGACCAAGTAGGTGACCTTTCGATAGTAACAGGATAACATCTCTTTGCTACGAATCTTCGGTTATTCCGCTACTATAGTTTTGACACATATCGTAGGATTCATGTTTGAAATTTATCAAATTATACGTTTTTTTTTTTTTTGTAATTTTCTCGATTGATTCTTATTTAGAATAATGAGTATGTTCGATCGACTTCATCATTTATCCGCAATGATGCCATGTTCCCGACAATCTCGTAATTATGCAGACGTGGATTACAGCTTCGCAGAGTGAAATTCCGGATGAATATTGGAGATTTGCACGATAATACGTGTATCCGGTTTAACTATTGGAAGCTTATTGGAAGTTTTCGCGCGACGTTAAAACGGCGCTCTTGCTCGTGGAATTTTCTCGTTTACGCAAACATATCGCGGTCTAACGAGCCCCAAGCTCGTTTAATGTTTTATCCGCTGCGGCATCTCTCGACGGATCTCCGGGGCGGAAGCCGCGACGGTATTCGGGATTTCGTCGGAGGGCTTGCTAATCGCGCTTAGTAGTACACCTCGGACAAAGCGCTTAAACATGTGCGTAGACAAATACGATTCAAAGGGTCCTCTATATATGCGGACGACCACCATAAGTCAAGGGATAGTCTGTATAATTTGGTAAAGGGAAGAAGGGGGAGAAGTTTCCTAGGCGCAGCTAATGAATAACATAACACACGGAATAGCGTGGCACGTGCAAACATTATCGAGCAGCCGAGGATTAGCCGCGCGGTCGCGGTAATTGCCTTCCTTACTGTAATAACGCGGAATATTGTGTTAGGGGCTTAACGGATTATGCGTGCACGCGGATCGCCTAATTGCGGCTATTTTCGTTCAAACGAAACAGCCATTTCGACAATGTTCGACTATTTATCCGAATATTTATTTCGCTAAAAGATAGAAAGGAATTCCCGAACCATCTCACGGATACATATTTCACGGAATAAAGCAAATCGTTTGTCCGTTAGATGCCAACGTAGGCAAAGCCGAATTTCGCATTAGACGCGAGTAACGCTTCACCTCCATTTGCCTAGTAAATTATCGGACTATATTCGCACTGCTTACGTATAACGCCAACCTTGGATTAGGTTAATCTAAGGAAATTGAACACAGAGCGCTATTTAAAGTACGACATATAAGTTATTCGTGAAGACGAATTTTACTCGTTAGAAAAAAAAAAGTTATGCACTTTCTACCGTAGGTGTTAATTTTATAACAATATATTACATATGATTTAATTACATGTAATTTTAACTTTATATATTAATTTCATTTTATAAATTTCATTATAACGTATGATATTTTTATTTCATAAAATATTATAATTTCAAAAAATACGTACTTTATTGGTGTCGTTTGAGAACTAAACGGCACGTCGATACGTGTACATTCTCACGCGTGCGATATCCATATTTAATCGTCGAGCGCGCTTCAGTCCATACGATCGGTGATTTCCATCGCGAATGCAAACGCATCCGCGTCCTTCGTCCGCGGTGATATAATTGCAAACATTTTCACCCGGCGGTACGCTATTCGCAATGGGCTAACGTGTCGGCGAACCGAATCGCCTGTGTGAAAAGCGTGAAAACGAGTCGGTGACGGCGCCGCGTGTCACGGTTCATCGAGATGCAGCGACGTTACGCGTCGACATTCCACGTGTATTTGATAACGATGCATCCGGTCATCGTATGTCTCGACAAAGCGGTGACATAGGATTTCACGTTGATTACTCGATTATCCATAGCCTAGAGCCTAGAGCATCCTCCCTTTATCTTCCTCGCGTCGCGGACTACATTTCTTTCTCGCGAGTCACATAATTTTATTTTTTATTAATTATTTATTTATATATACATTTTAGTTACATAGTGCAAACTTGATGTAATATCAAATCGATTTAAATTATATACAAAAAAATACTTTTCAAATAAAAAATATACGTTAAGCTAATAATTAGATTGAAATTAATTCTAATAAAAACAGTTTCTCTTTTTTTCACTCACGATTCTGCATATTTTGTCACACTAAAAAAAAAAAAAAAAAAAAAGAGAGAGAGAGAGAGAAAAAATTGTTGAATTCTAATTATGGGATTTTATTCTACGCCTTAATTACTCTTTCTTTACGTCAACTACACATCCCTGTCATCATTCTTAATCTCTTGCGCGAATTCTTTTTCTCGTTGTCTCGCTAGCCCCTCAATTTTGAGAGGCTTTGTCGAGTTGACATCGGCGTTTTCGAAAGCCATCATTAATCTCCTCGAATCGTTAATTAACCGTTTGATGCCCCGCCCTCGACCTGCGCATGCAAGAGCCTTTGCCTGCCACTTGAAATCTGTTTGTTATTCGTGACAACGAAACATCGTTTAGCAGTTTGATAATCCTCGACGGGGTTCGAACATAAACGATGTCGCGTGGACTTGTTTCCGATTGGACGATAATGGGAATGAGGTTTACGGGTCATGTGGATTCGACAGAGCGATTGAATTTTGTTCGCTTTGCTGGTCCGAATAGTGCCGATTCATCCATGGCGAATAGTTATCGCTCAAGCAACCAATGTGCTTCTCTCTGTATATTTACATCAACGATAAATAGATAGTTTATAATTGTTATAATTATAATGCTTATATATGAAACAAAATAACTAGCCATAATTTCGTTGCATCTGAAAAAAAAAAATATATTTGAGATTTATATCAAAATAATAAATTTTAAATTGGAGAATAATAAAATAATTTATCATTAAGTATAAGACACACACACACACACACACACACAGCTCAGGGATATATATTTCGATAGATGTAAAAAAATCTCGATTTTTGTATTTACAACATTTCAAAAACACTGCTATTGTGAGTCGTTTTTGTTATGACATGAATGGATCAAATTGTCTGCAACGTTACGGAAAATATCAAAAATGCTTCTCTACGAAAATTGTATCGTGTTTTTTATGTGGAAGAATTAAATTTTATATGCGAAATTTTTAGGTTTAGATAGCTTTGTTTATTTATAATATTTTTATTTAATTTTAAAAGTAATATTTCCAAAAAAATATATATTATTTCAGCGTTATATGAAATTTTCTCCACGAGTGTCTAAATCTTTTAATATAATAAAAGAGCAGCTTATTTTTATGCGTATTTATTTTCAAATGCTTTTATTTTACGATTTCCATTCTTTATGTATGCAAAATAAAGATTAAAATATCCATTTCAATTTATTTCTTTGAAACATTAAAACACTATAATCAAATAATGTAGAGAATTATTATTATTTCTGTATTATGCCGTCAGGAAAGGGGGAACGGGAAATATTCTTTTAAATAAATACACAATTTATATCATGATCGATTATCGTTTGATGATTTTTGATATGGGAATATATATTTTCAAGACGATAATAGGAGCTGATAGAGTAAGCTCGTTGATCGATAAGCGAGAGAGCCGATGTTCTCTCGAGATTAGTGTAGAGACTCGTATAGAAAGGGGCACGAGAAGCTTAACCGACATACGCCTACCTTGGATCGGCCGTGTAAACGCGTACATAGTCGGATAATTCAGGTCGGTTTGAGTTAGGTTGTTGGGGTCACGTCGGTACTAAGAGATGTTTCCTCTCCTGGATACACAACAATAGTCATTAACGGATTAGATACGTCGACGACGACGACGACGACGACGACGACGATGGCGTGGACATTGACGTCCATGACAGCGTTGAAGAAGACGATAGCTGGTATCGGCGATAATAGTGACAATGATGACGACATAATAGGTATTGATGATTCGTTTACGGATGCGTACAAAGCCGAGATTCACAGCTATATATACTCTCCTAAATCATTGAAGATCATCGCGGAAACCGATATATCGGGAATTTGTCTCGTTGTAAGGAATGTCAAGTACCTCGTGGAACTTGGATTAGCTTATCTCGATGAACACTTAAGAGCAATCTTCGGAACAAAAACTAAAGCGAACAATAGTATACATTTTATCTCGTATTCGAATTCGTCGTGCGAATCTCGGTTTTTTTAAATTCGAATACTCTCGGACTAGCTCTCGATTATTCGAACGCAAGGGAGCTTCTCTCGCACAAAGGGTTTCGGGATGTTTCGCAAAGTACAATATGTAAATTTCGGGATCCGGATTCGCGAGTTCTCGCTGAGTGAAAAATATTACGTATTAATCGCGCGCAGCTCGAGAGTCATCTCGGGATCCATAATCAGAGCGCTGAGGATTTGTATCTCATGTATAAGGATGCGATATGCCGGAAGGGACCTTATCCCTTATACGTGTATAACTCAACCGCTATATTCATACATGCACATTATGTATACGGGAGTACATAGATCGCATCAGAGCGACCGTCACCTAACATACACATTAAAAGGTACGAGACCTCTTCATGAAAGATTCAGGGTCCGCTTTTCCCGTTGATCTTGATGTACTCGACGACGCTCGCCCTCTCATACATGCACTTAGTTTCTCTGTCTTAACATTTTCGCAAATCGTCGGGTAATCAAAACATAGCTCTGTGTGTGATAAGAGATTATTTTTATTCTTTATATAGAGTATGAGATGAATATTTAAATATCTATGGAATTTGAAAAATTGAAATTTTATATAGCCGAACTTTGTTACACGATATTTTTCTTTATCGGCAGAATTTAATTCGAATTTTATCGATTATGCCATTTAAATCTTTTTCAAATACTTTTGCAAAATGTTCACATATATGTTAACATTTGTGTAATAAAGTAACAAGGGTAAAAGCAAATTTGCAGATATTTCTACGTGAAGAGTATCATTAGTCGATATCTTGATGTACAATGTTATAATACTACGCGCTATTATTAATCCGCTTGGCTTTATTTGTAAAGTCTTTTTGTCGTGCATCTGTCTGGTTAACGAGCGCGCATTCGAGAGCGAATAATAACCGACAACGAGATTTCAACTCTTGCGATACTTTAGCAACCAACTTGAACTCCGTTTCGCCTCTCGTTTTCTTTTCTCGAATTGAAAACTTTCCAGCTCGATCCAGAATATTGCGTAATTTGGCCACGCATGCCGCGATTTGGCTTAATAATTCTTGGGTCGACGAGAAAAATTAATGGTCGAGCGGATGGAACGCTTGTTAACGATTTAACTTTGGTTGTGCGCCGTTCAATCGTAAAATCCGCTATTCGAACATGCCTCTATTTTCCTCTTCACAATAATTGGCAATGCCCGAACAACATGCGGCAGTATATAACAACTGTACTATTAAATTTAATAGTTATCCTTGTCCGATACGCAATCTGGATCTGTCATGTATCATGTTTTATTTTGTAGTTGTTTGTAAAACATTTATTAAAATATATCAACCGCGTCCGTTATTTTAGAATATTTTCCATCATTCAAAAATTGTCGAAAAAAATTTGTGGAAAAAAATTTTGTTGAAAAATAGAAGGTGGAGTATATATATAGTATAATCCATATTCTCTCTTTCCGCAAACGCTACTATATTAAAAATCTTTTACATTTGTATACATCAAGAAAGCGGAGCTTAAGAATTTTCGTTAGATTCATCTTTTCCTTTCTCCTTCTCCCGATTCATCGTTTTCCAACATCACTTTTCACGGTGTACAAACAATCTTGGCGCAAAATTACCCCCGTCTTGTACGGGCTGACTGCTTCAGGGGTAGATCGAGGGGGTGGAGTTATTCGCGCGCAAAATGAAAGTCGGCTAGGAAAGGAGCTTGCGCGGCCCCTGCTGTCGCGTAGACTCACAAGATTCACAAGCACAGGAGGTAAGGACGGGGGGGGAGTGAGGCCCCCTGTGACGACAACGACGCCCGACGAGCTTAATAAGCTACGAGGCTTAATTTCGTTCAACGTTGCGCGCGCTACGTATCCATCGCTCAACTCCATAGAACCGTATAATTCCTTTAGGCTCGCAGGATACGTTACTTTACGCGTGAATATATTTAAAATGGCATGAAGCATGGAAACAAAGTACGCACGGGATCGAAGAGAGCCAAAAAGTAATAGACGCTACGGAATTTTTACCGTAAAAATTATTAAGATTTACAGAATGTAAAAGTTGGTTAATTTTAAAATAAAAAATGATATGGCGATATTTAAATATATTTGAGAGAGAGATCGTACTTTTAATTAGCCGAAAATATTCTATCTCTTGTAATCAGTAATACACGTTCGTTTACATCATGTTTGGATAAACGTTTTATGTTACTTCGGCAATCAACTGCTCGTATTATCTCGGGTAAACGTACGCTCTCCAAGTTTTTCGCCGTAATCGGATAGCCTTTCCGGGAGCTGTAAATGTGTATACCGATTTTACTGATCCGGCGGAGGAGCCACCCTCTTCGTTAACGCATTAATTAACGCCCGCCGACAGGGACGGTTATAAGGACTTCGTTACCGCCGCTACTGGGGCTTTCGTTCTAACGTTCAATTCCACGTCACTTCACGCAGTGATTCTGCCTGGATTATACGCGAGACGTATTTCTCCGAACGACGAATATCTTAAGGTACGACGAACGTCGGGACGAAGGGATGGGAGGGTGGGATTAACGGGCGAGGAGAAATTTCATCCTGGAAATCGACGCCGATTTTACAATAAATTTATCGCAATTATAACCAAAAGATAAGAAACTTGGTCCGATCGCGCGCGATCGTCGTCACCATTTCAATCAAATTAATCGGACGACGAGTCTCGGATGTGCCGTAAAATCGTCGTGAAATACCATAAAATTATCTCGACTAGCGTGAACGGTCGCGTTCCGCGTAGATTTATGACGCGCGATAAACGCACCGAATGTGATAGATGGTGACTATATCGACTCAGACGTAATCTTTTAGTACGATAATAAAACAAGCATATAATTAGGCGTCCGAGATTAATTTATTATAAATTACGATACGATGTTCGCGTTTGCTGATGATAAGCGTTCGTAACGTCGCTTCATCATTGAAGTGCTTAATGATGCGCGTGAACACTTCTTTCTATAATTATTGATAACTGTATCTAGTGATGAGCTCGGATCATTTCGAATATGCATTAATATAATAACGAAAATCTCGAATTCTTTCAAACGTTCGAAATGACATGAAATTTTTTCATTATTGTTATAATGTAATATAAAACGTAATATGAAGATTTATATTTCTACATCAAGAAAAATGTCAACGTTTAATAGAAATTTTTTTATCTAGGAGATATTTCCAAGGAGAGACATTCAAGTCTTTTAAGGCATTCAAAATTTTCAAGATTTCTTCCAACATTTGTGAAAACTTTTCTTTTCAAATAATATTCCAAGCAATTCGGATTATTGTATGATTTCATTGTTTGAAAACTATAAAAAAGAAGGTTTAAATTACGCTACATCATAAGGAGGCAGTCGCGGTTGTCAGCTCGATACGCGTTACTTGCATAAACCGATTTATTTACTTTATTTCGTTATAATCGTGGAAAAAACTATCAATTACTTCATCTCGAGATTTCTATCAGTTGCATTTACGTACGACGGCACATTAGAATGATTAATGCCGCGGTCTTAGGAAGCGCGAGGAAGCGTCATTGTTGCCGCTGTCGACTAATAGATACAAATGTACGCATTACGCGTCGCAACGTAATTACCGTTTAAGCCGGCCGGTCTATGTTGTGATCGGGGATCTCTCTCCAACCGTTATCCACCCTCTGTATAGTCCGAGCGTTCTGGAAGAGCGCTCGGGTTTATTTAGCGCCGTCAGGGATAGCTTAAGCCTCCTGTCCACATTTCTTTCCGGCATCCTAATAAAGTCTGTTCCAACTTGTCTCTCCCTCTCGTTTTTTTTTCCTCTTTTTTTTTCCTCCGCGAAATCAACGCGCCCGAAAGAAATTCCGTAGCGAGAACAATTCGCTTTTACCGCGCGAACGAATTCTTGTATATTTTATTGTGGCAATTTAACGGAGATTGTTACCGGAAAGCAAGATACTTTAGAAAATGTGAAATGCATTGATAAATGTCCTCGCATATTATCTTGTAGATAATAATTATCTGTATAAGAAAGGCAAAATAATACTTGAAATGTTCATGTTTCTATTATTTTCGTGGAAAAAAAATTAAATATTTTAACAATACTTAAATACAATTATGTCTCTCTTTCTAAATGTGTTTATCTTTTAAATATATTCACTACTGTCGATACACAAATACCGATATGATTATATCGACTTAATAACGCAGGCCAGATACCAATAATCAAAATATCGTCAACTCCCGTCCACCCCTATAGTTACTAGCTTACTTTATTATTCTCCGATCGAAGGATGCAAAAGTGCGGCAATAATAGTTCTCGTGGATGACTTTCATCGTTTAATTTTTCCGTTTCGTATCACGCTGTTGGTTTCGTTTACAATTCGCAATACAAGTCGGAAGGAGACGGGAAAAGGTCACAACGCGCAAAACCGCCATCTTTCCGCAGAATATCTCTCTTTCTCGAGTGAGTTATTCATAGAGAATATATTACGCGGGACTTGCCTTTGATCTGGACCAGACCTCGGATTATGCGGGCCTCTCTCTCGGCGCATGAGACCCTCCTCGGTCCATACGGCGAATGCTGCGAGCACTGTATATGTACGTGCAAGTACGCGCGTGGAAGCCTAACCGAGCAAAGTGCATTACTTATATAGAGTAAGAGTACGAGCGTGCTGGTTATCAGAAGAGAAGCTCAGAGAAACCTTACGCACGCTCAAAACAGAGGACGTAAGTCCGTAGAATTATTGCTCTATGGGTTTCCGCGCTGGTCGAGTGCATACATATTGTACATATAAGACAATCGTAATAAGCGCAAAAGCATATTGAACTGTTATTGCAGTTTCTTAACATAATCTATAATACATAGATGGCTGAAAAATTTTTTATATTTCAGACGTCAAATTAAATAAAAATTAGAATTTTATACATATATATATATATATATATATATATATTTATACAGGATGTCCGATAATTTTTGACACACCCGAAGTGTAAAGGTTGATTGGTTCAAACTGAGAGGGAAAGTTCTGTACCATTTTGCGATTTTGCGATCTATATATAATTTAAATTAATAGCAATAATCTATCCCCCTCTTTTATTATTGCTTAACTTTTTATAAAATTATATTTATACCATATAATAAAATATTAATTAACTAATAATTAACAATATTAAGTTCTTAATACAAATTGTAAATTATTACTTTATTTATAAAATTTATTTCTCCCTTCTATAAACTTTTTATCTATTATATATAATTTAAATTAATAGCTATAATCTCTATCCCCCTCTTTTATTATTGCTTAACTTTTTATAAAATTATATTTATACCATATAATAAAATATTAATCTACCTTCGCACTTCAGGTGTGTCAAAAATTATCGGACATCCTGTATATAAAATTTTTATTAATTACGTATTAATTATGATATTATTACGTATAAATTTTGTGATTCTGATTGACACCATAATTGAGTCTTTGTTCGAGAGACTTGGCAAATAGAGATTCTTTAACACAAGAATGTTGCTTTATCGCAATGCCGATAAGTCTGACAGACACCAGTTATTTGTCTTTACTACTGACACAAGTCTGCGGATTCATCCCCCTAGCTCAGCAATGCAACCACGCTATTATTAATTAATCTCATTTCATACTTATATAGATTTGACATGACGATGAGACGAGAATATATTTGAACATCTCCAAATGGTTTTTGTGTCCTCCTCCCTTTCCCCGATAGCATGACAAGACAGCGTATCTTATTTCTATCAAATAGAGAGCATACTCTCTCCGGACGATTGGAATTAAATTAAACTTATTAGACTTATTTCCCTACGTGACGAACGAAATCGACTCGTTAAACGGCAGAATCGTGCAAATTCCTATATCGGATGTTTCCGAATCATCGTGTATATTTCAGGGAAAAGCGTATTATTATAATTTCATGTTTTAACATTATCATTGTCATACTTTATAATGCCCCGCATTAATTTATATTTACGTCATATTATTATTTATCGCTTTTGAAGTTTACATTTGCGTCGCTTTCTACGTAAATGAGTCGTACAATCGTCAATCCTCCTTCCTTCCGGACGAAGTCGACGATGTTATTCCCGGAGATGAAAACATACCGTACAGACGGACGTTTCAGTGATTTTAGTCTGTCGCTGTAGGGAAACGCGGAACGAGGAGGAACGTTTAAGCACCGCGGAAAATTCAATTTGGAAAAGCGATCCGGTCTTGCGTATCTCGGCTTCAATTTACCAGTCTCGAAAGGATCATGCTTCCGTTATGGATACTACGGATTCGACGTGAACTCCATATCGCGTTGCCAATAGAAACCAGAAACCGTATCAACCCCCGGGGCTGATGGAGCGCCCGCTTTTACCCATAACGGAGGCAAGTTTATTTCCGCATGCCGGCTTCTTAATTTAGAACGATCCGTTTCCCGAGAACGTCGCGGAGCGTACGCCGATGAAATTGTTTCTTAGCGGACGAGAGACACGCGCGCGAAGACACGCGCGCTATTTAACTGACCCGACTTTAACCAACGAGCGTTGGCGCGTTCCGTGAGTCTCGCGCCGGAAGTCATTTTCCTCTCAGCATAATTAGACGAACAAATAACTTTATCTCACCTTTAATTCTTCAGAATACGTAGAAATTCTTATATTTTTTTATCAATTTTATACATATATTTCAATTTTTTTTTTTTTTTTTTTTTTTTTTTTTTTTGTCGCGTTGCTCATTTAATCTTTGTTCAGTAACATTAGTATTATGAAACCATCAAAGTCTTATATACATAGGGGGGCATAATAACGAGAAGGAGTTACGTAAGCACGAAGCCATTTACTTATCTGACCATTGAATGCATCCTTCGATGTATTCATCCTTTGTAAGAAGTTGCCGTTCGCGATTAACGATATCGATTGTTGTACCTCTCCTAGTCCGAAGAGCAGACTATCAATCGATACGTACTACATACTATATGACGTCACATTAGAATAGCGATTGTGCGTTTTGAAATAATTTTTCTTAAACCGGACGTGAGCCTTTTGAAACTTTTTATCTTGCCTTTCATGCATACAATGGTTATTAGCATGAACCATTGAGAAATTCGGTGAGATAGAAATTTAATTTTCGAAAACTATTACGCTTCCATTATATCGCTACAATACTTTGATATTATGATCGCTATAAGTTTTACGAACATAAATTTTGAAGAGAAACTCGAATGTTTTTCTTTGTGAATATTTATCGAATTTCTAACAAAATCATTACACGCGCGCGCGAGAGAGAGAGAGAGTATTATTATAAGCAATGTCTCTATAAATTAGAATAACACAATAATTAGATATTAATGGAAGAATTTCGAAAATAATGCGATGATCCCGGGATAAGTTTGTTCAACGCGGATCTCGCAGGATCGCGGAGATGTTTAAATAAGCTCAGCTTTCTCTCCGTAGCTACGCTACGGATAACTTCGCTTCAAGTTTGAATGTCACGTCCAATAGGAGCGTTAGAATATGCCGTTTGCTTTTCAACATAGAGAGGCATAGGGAGAGTTGCCAGGTGAGCTTATTTCATTTCATCGGCGCTGAACAAAGTTCTGGATAACGTTGTAAGTTAGCCGGATTACAGACTGCGCTCGCAATCAAACTGTCAACCGGAATCATGCCAGAGCCGACATCGAGCAATGTCTATAATATTCTCCCCGTATAGTGCATAGCCAATCAGCATTGCGAGATATCCGTCATTCCGATACAAAGGGAATTGCAAAGTACATTGCTATTGCGTCCTGATTTAGCGACCCCCGTAACCAGATTGCTAT
Source organism: Polyergus mexicanus (assembly GCF_030449975.1). NCBI lineage: Eukaryota > Metazoa > Arthropoda > Insecta > Hymenoptera > Formicidae > Polyergus > Polyergus mexicanus. Next base: position 10,530,791 of record NW_027223326.1, on the reverse strand, counting down.
TACAATCTGTTTAGTAAAGTTCGGAAAACGTAAACGTAATGCGATGTGTGATACACAAAGCAGGAAATTAAAAAGCGATCATTTTATCATAATCTATATCAATATTATATAATTACGCAATTAGTATCTAATTACAAGCGAAATCTAATATAAATAGTGTGTTTTTGCTTCCAATAATTAATTTCGACGATAACGCGTTTCAAGTTTGTTATGTTATAATTATGCACAATATGGTGTATTTTATATTTGTGCGCGACAACTTTTATATATATATATATATATATGTATATATGTGTGTGTGTGTCTGATATAATTCTCGTAAAAATCTGTTACTTTGAGAGATTACAAAATAAAAAATAATTTGTCTCACCAGTCAGATGCGCAACAGCGGAGTTGTAGTATACAACGTTGTGTAATCTGTAAGACAAATACATTTAAATTATAAAGCGGTATGTTAAAAAATGATGGATATTTCATGAAATAATAATATTTTGCACAATTTAATTTTTTGTTTATTCTTTTTATAGACGTTTAATTAAAAATTACTTTATTTCCGGTTAAAATTTAATTTAATTGAAATTTTATTTTAATTGCTATTCTTTAAACTTTAATAAATTTCTATAAAAGTATAAACTTTTATATAAAAGTATGATAAATGACAAAAATTTAATTTTCTTACAAAATTAAATATTTCATATAATTTGTATAATATTGTATAAATTATTTATCTGAAAATTAAATTTTCATTTATATTTTATAAAAATTGACATTTTTCGAAAATTAGATAATTTTTTAATTAAATATCTGCACAAAGAATGAAATGAAAATTTAATATTGCAAAATGATTATTCTTATAATTATATCTTTAACTTTATTTCAACAATTTATATTATTATATATTATATATAATTTATTTAATTATAAATCTCTTGAGCATAATGTGTGTGCACTAAAATATTTTATTAAGTATTTTTTAAATCTATTTGAAAAAATTAAAATTATTTTATACACATATATTATAGATTAGAAATTAGATTGTAGATTATTTTATACACGCATGCGTATATTATATTATAGTAATGTAGAATAGATTATATATTACCGCGAAAGGAAAGAGAGAAATAGGCAATTAATTTCACAATTAAAAATACTATATTAAATAAGTTATAAATTTCTCACCCCGTAGTTGCTCCGCCGTCGCCCGATGCCATCCCGAGCCTCTTCTCTTGTTGATCCTTGATGGCTCCTTCATGGCACTCACTCGTGGTTAATTACGCTTAATCGCTTATACTAATGAACAAAACGATCGCACGGTATTTTATACGGCACTCTCGATATTAATTGCACGCAAGGCGTATTTTATTATTTATATCGCGACGGAAGAACGAACGTGAAAACTACGGATTCGTTCGACACTCGAAAATTACGCGAAAATGTTACAATTAATGGTAATTAGCTTGCATAATTGATTAACTTCCACGATAAACAACACATTGAAATATCGTGATGACGGCTATTTAATTTAAGCAACGAAATGGCACGAACTATATTGACGATTGAACGCTTTCATCTCAGGGCAATTTTATTATATTTATACAATATAAGTTAAAATTAAAGATAAATATTCGCAAACTACGATATGAAAAGATAGTTAGATTTGCCAGACAGTTTTCCGTCAAATGATTCTGGCGAAAAGTACGCGTTTGATACTAATGTACACCGAGAGAAAAAAAATTGTTAACTTGACTAAATTCGTCCAACTAATTACTATTTCTTTAATTGAAATATTTTAATATTTTAAGTCAAATACGACATATTAAATCATTAAATCTAACATGAGGTATATTTGATTTAAATAGTTAAATATTTCAATTAAAGAAATACAAAGAAATAGTAATTAGTTGGACGAATTTAGTCAAGTTAACAACTTTTTTTTCTCAGTGTAGAAATGTCCAATGTACGCGATATGCGATTGATAAATATTCAAAAGTATGTAGAATTAATAGAGTTGATAACTAGATGTATTTAAACGCATCGCGACGTCATTTGACTCGATCCGACTGTTATTCGTGATGTTTTGTTTTTGATACATAACGCGAAAATGATATTGGCTGATATTATCGAGTTAATGTAGTCAGAAATTATATAATCGAAAGTTAATTTTACGAGCATAGTAGATCCACCAATCCCGCGAAAAATACATGTATTGTACTATTAATAAACGTTCGATTTATCGTGACGTTTCGTTACCCGAGTCAAATAGCCATCGTCGATACTCTTATACATGTCATTTATTACGAGAGTTAATCAATTACGAGCTCTGATTATCTCTCTACGAAGGTATGTAACACGCAGTAGCTCGCGCCGTTGCCTGCCTCTGGAATGTGTGTACGGGTACGCCGTAAGAGCGACGCGAAGATCGCGGCGTCGTGTGTAAACAACAGCGCGCTGACATGAGAGACGCCGCGAGAGACACGTGCCAGTCGATTTATTACTTTATTTTATATATATTTTAATTTTTATATATTTATATAAAATTTTCTAGAAATTACGTAATTTCTGGAAAATTTTATATATTTATATAAAATTTTCTAGAAATTACGTAATTTCTGGAAAATTTTCCTTAAATATATAAAATGTGATAAATAAATTCTAAATCTAATTCTTATAGAAGAAAAATCAATAATTTATACAATAATTATGTAAATTATTTATTTATGTAAGAATTAAATTTTTATTTATGTAAATATCTATGTGTGGGTGGGTACAAAGAGTAAATAAAAAATTTTATTGCGCACAATAATTACTTTTAAAAAATAATAATTATATTTTGTGTGTACGGTACGCCGCTGTGTATCGTACTGGTGAATTTATTAAATAACTTTGTTAATATATAATCTGGATCGATTTATATTTACGAGAATGACGGGGGCCCCCCTGGTAATAGATATTTACGAGAGATACATATATCAGAGAGCGAGGATATATATAAATAACATATATACGACGCAGATTTAACTTAATTTCGGAAAAGCGTGTGAAATATTTCTTCTAACTCGTTTGTCTTCGTAGCTACAATGAGAAATGCATTCATTTTTGCGATATGTGTTAAAAATTATTTCGCGCACACAGTAATTTTTCAGAGTATTATCTTGATGCGGTCTTTCACAAGCCGCTATTCAGCGCGAATTTAATTACCGATTAAATATTAGCCGTCGACTGAAAAAGAGATTTTGATGGATATTATAACCAATATTGTATGTCGCGGACTAATAATATCCAACGCGATAGAAAGAGAAGCCGGATGGAGAGCGCGTTTGAAGTATGTGTATTATTAATGTATTGCGTAATTAGGTGCATTGTACGGTTAGGAACGGTAGAAATTCGTTTTCGTACAAATTTTGACCACATTGCGCAATATTCACCACCGGGCCTGCCCGGTTATACCGCGTTAAATCCACGCTCTACGCGGGTTTGTATCGCTCTCTTTGTCCGGGATAACTAACAGCCGCGTTGACGCGGACGTAGGCAAAGTTATCGCGCGGAGTATGTAGGTTAAATGTTTGATGCGTGACCTCTGGACCTCATTCGCCATCCCCCGATGATCCCCGGGCTGATGATACGCGTCGGGCTCGCGCGGAGAAATAAAAACGACGGACTTTTCGTTGCCCCGTGTATGTACGCACAATCGCGGAGTTTGAGAGATCCTCGGTTAGCTTGTGGGAAAAATTCATTAGAATCTAAAAGCCGAAGAGCGCTCTCGAGAGATCGGGCAAACAGACACACACACACACACACACACACACACACATCCGGGGCGATTAGGTTTTATATCTCTCGTGCAAGCGAAAGCTGACTTTTCCGCGCGCGGCACCGGTAGTTTATTCCGGCTCCGTGATCTTCATCTTTCTGTCATGATGGTAAAAGACACGCGGGGTAAAGCTGCAGGGAGGATTATGGAAAACTTGCTGAAACTCGTCCACTTCCCGTGATTGCGGCTACCGTTGCTTCTTCTTCACCACTTGGTGGTTTATTTACGTCCGCGCGGGTTGTCGGCTATCTTGCTTCTTATCCTCTTGCTTTATGTCTTGGAGAAGGGGGCAGATGGAAGACGCGGGTGTAAGCTCGCGGCAAGTTTTCATTTCTCAATCTTTCCGGGCTCGAGATACCATTATTATTATCGGAAACATAAGATACGTCGGTAGGACGCATACGATGCGAGATTGCACGACTCTTAATAAGTTTAACGTTCGAATACGGTCGCAACGCCGACGGCGTACACTTATCCGATAATTGCAATCACGGCTAATTGACCCGACGTATATTTCGAATCTCGCCGAATCGCTCTCGCATATGTATATAGACGCGCTCTTACGCGCTCGTTTATGTACCGGCCGCCTCGAAGAGCTTTGACGGGCCCGCCCCTCCCGTACCCGTTGTTTCATTTCGCTGCCTTCGGATCGGCGCCGCCTTTGTCGTACGCCCGCGCGCCGCTTAATTACGGACTCGGAGAGAGCTACGCAACGTGCACGCTCCTTCGTTCGCCACTTTGTCCGCCATTCTCCCGCCGCGATCGTCTCTCTTTTTCTTTCGGCGAACGTTTCACTTATAAACGAGATGTACGTTTGCAAAATTTTTCCATTCAACGATAAGATTCAGATTAGACCCTCGAATCTATTTCCCGCCTCTGCGTCTCGATAAATAATATTAAATTAAATTAAATTTTAAATTTAAATTTAATCTACATAAATAATATAGAAATTTGTCGATCTTTTTCAACGATGCATTTCGCCCTGTTTTTAAACGAGAATAATAGCGAACGTTAATATCTTTTTTACGCCAACTTTGCGTTAGTCCCACAGAGGAGAACTCGCCGTCGTATAGGTCGTGGCATCTCTCGGGGAAACCTTATCGTACTTGGGAAAGGTACGTATCGCGTTACGTGAGCCGCACCGGCAAAAATATCGCGCAGTCCTTTGACAGTAGAGGGAGGAAGTTGGTAGTTTTTGCGACGGACGAGGAAGCGCGACGAGATCGCCCAACACGGGACTTTTTGCTGGCGTCGCGACGGAGAATATTAACACGAAGCTTTGTCGGGGAAAGCCGCTCGCGGTTACCGGTGATGACGACGACGACGACGACGACGACGACGACGGCGGTAAAGAGAGGTTTGTGCGAGAGGACGAGGAATAATAGTACCGTCCTCGGCGGTTTTGGACGGTACTGCGGTTTCCTCCGCAGTTCGCAAACCTCCCTCCCTTCCCATCGCTTTAGCCCCTTCGCGGTCGCACCTGTCGATTTCGTTCGGCGAAAAGCTACCCGGTGACCGCATCACCTTTTAGCGTTTCGTGCGTTTGGCCTGCTTATAGTTGGCGGCGACTTAGTTCGGCGACGTTCGTTTCGGCAACTTTTAGACGTTGAGCTTTCGTAACTTTCTTTGGAAACAAGACAGGCGTGGGAGTTGCGCGTTTCTACAAAAGAAGCGCGATGATAAAAAGTTGCACGCGAATGAAGCTTTCCGATTCGAATTTCCAAGAAAGAGATTGTTACGATGTAAAATTTTTGCGATACGAGGACGGCATAGTATATATTCTTATATATGTCGCGCATAAAATTAACAGCGTATTTTCAATTAAGAGCTTACAAAATATTATTAACTTCGCGGTCAGTTTAATTTAAGCGCACGATAAGTGCATGGAAGGCGAATCATATTTTAGCCCTTCGTGAGGCTAGAAAATTAAGAGATGCGTTCGAAGAAAGTAATTTACGTAAAATTATATTCGTATAAGATGTTTCGTGGAAAAATTTATTTTTATTTTAATCGGGACTTACGTTCGGAATTTTTTAAATATCCAACTATGGTAGGAGGCTCCTACAATTCGCACGAAGCCAAGTCAACTTTCGTCGGTCCTCTTCCGAAAAGATAAACGATAATGAGAAAGAAAAGCGAAGTAAGGAAGGAAACGATCGTATTCGCCGTCGTACTTGCAAGATGGAGGAAGGGGGGGGGGAGGACATTTCGCGCTCGAGTGGGACAAGAAATAGGGGTCCCGCTAATTGTTGGAATAATGAACAAAGTTCCTACCGCATCGCTCCTCTTTGCAGTTATTCCAGTCGCGTATACACGCGCACCTGTAGTTGTCGTTATACCAGGCGGGTTCTTCTCGTCGCTGTCGCTGTCGTTGTCGTCGTCGTTATCGCTCGTAATCCTTCGACGCTGCCTTTCATAGCACGCCGAGGCTTTTGTCCTTTCGGAGAAATACGAAAGATCCACTTTGCCTGTGCTCCTTATTGTTAGTCGCGGCTTACAAGTTGCGGAATGTTAACATGCCGAGCTCTCGAGGCCGAGAAGGCGAATTAACATCGGCGAATCTGTCCGCGGCCGCTCTTTCATATCGTTCGATCGTTACGATTTGTTATCGCGACGTGTCAAGCGGTGGTGGGTACATTTCAAATGCAGACTATTGAAAATAATTATTTCAATATATAGTTTCGTTTAAATAAAATATTTATTTGAAAATGCGATAATTGACATTATTAACTTGGACAATAATTTTCAAAAAAATATTACATTAATAATTGAAATAATATCGTACTTAAAGTTTTTCAATTACCATTGCAATTATTTCAAATATTACATCTTGTATGATCTGTTATATATCAATTCTTTTACAATATAATTAGAGTGCAAAAATTTAAAAGAGAGAGAGAGAGAGAGAGAGAGAGAGAGAGAGAGAAAGCGTATTGTTATCACATATCTTCTAAAATTGTAACAAGAAAGAAACGATTCGTATCGCGCAATGTTATTCCATCTTCGTACGTCTTTCCGTTTTGCATACGTTTGCTCGAATTTGTCTTTATCGTAGAAGCTGCAAGCAACCGTCGTGTTGCGCTATTCTCTCGCGATGCATTCGTTCGCTACGGAAGCTACAAGAGGCTAATGTCGCTCCTGTTACATGGCTGTTGCTCGCGCGTATTTCTACTGGTGGCGAAGACGAAAGATCGTTTCAATTATTCAGTGCCTGAACCCGATGCATATCGAGGTGGTTTACGTCGTAGATACTCGAGCGCGACGCGAGATACTAGTACAACTTTCCGACAATTCTCGGGGCTGGATATGAAGTTGTGCAAATTCAACCTGACAGCAAACTTTGCGGATACGTTATGCAATGTTACGTTGTATAAGCATGAGTTTTCGAAAGCGGCTTTTTCACACTAAGAACACGCGTGGATAGAATAATTTTGCTCCGTGAATGTAATTTTAAAATATTTTAAAATTTGTTCAAAAAAAGTGACGCTCTTGTTAATATTTATGAAATATATATTTGAGAGAGGGATAAATTTTTTCGATATCTTCTAAAATATCGCGAATTTTCGGCGTCTCTTTTATCAAAAAATATTTCAGTATAATGTTTTTACAATTATTTTCTAATACCGAAAATATCGCTAAACTCCGCTCTATTCGTTTCTGCGCACTCTCGCGCGATTTTGCGTGTCGATTATGTTCCTTAGCGTGCTTTAAAAGCCCGCTCTTTTCTCGTACAATAGCGGTGCTTTTCCTCGCGCCGGATAAGAAAATACGCGGAACGGATATCGTGAGTTCGCGAAATGCCACGGGCGAGGAGAGAGAGGAGCAATTGATCGGTCGTGACATGTACTGCCGAAAAATCGATTGTCCCTCCTCTCCCTGATCCATCCTCGTTTTTCCAACGAGACGGGTTACTCGCTGCGGTAAAAGCTGCGGACAAAAAAGGCGCGACAATTAACCTGCCTTCCGCATCGAGTGACCGAAAACGCGGTCTAGCACGAAATACACGTATGTACGGTCAGACGGAGAGAGAGAGAATGGACAGAGAAAAAGAAATAAAAAAATATAGCACGGGAATGGGAAATGGGGAGAGGAAGGCAGTGACTCGCGTGGAGAGTACGAGTTGGATCGCATCGCCGCCGGAGGCTTCCGCAGCTTCGCTCGCCTCTCGATACATGACATGTAAATTCGTGCCGCGGCGAAGCTCACCTTTTTCATTCCGCGTGCTCGCTCCCTTTCACCGAACCTTTCTCCCGCGTTTTATACCACTTCACCTCTCCCCTTCCATCTCTTCGTTGTCCATGCGCTCGTCCATGAAGGGCGATTCTCGATACTCGTGAATGCGCTACGCGACTCTTGTCTCGTGGCGAAACAAAGCTTAAACAGCGATCGTTGTATAGCCTTTTGTGCGTGTTCGTTTGCAGCTGTGTTTTGGCTTCTAATAGTTTAAAAGTCGCGTGTACTGGTTGTATTCGCGAAACACGACGGAAAATCTCGCAAGTCGCATTGTCAGATAGTCTGTTTTGTGCATTGACTCGCTCTTTCCTCACATCATATTGAAATGAAAAGGAATTAGCAATTTCAATTTCTAGTGGAAAATCGAAAATATGGATGCGCGATGTTAAAAGGCTTTGAACAACCTCGTAACTCGATCGCAAAATTAATTAAATTTATTGAATTTCATTCATTCATTATCAGTGCGATATGGATTAAGGAAATAATTTAACGGCGTTCCGCGAAACAATCCAGCGAGTTGTGCATTCGAAAATTTTTCCCACGCCACCGAACTTTTGTTTTATCGCTCGCATCGAAATTCTCTTCGTATTTATATAGGGAGCGATTCTCCACGGGCAATTCTTAGGTCCTGGTTTTCCACGAGACCACGAGTGATAGATAAAGAGAAGAGAGAGAGAGAGAGAGAGAGAGAGAGAAATCTTTGTCAAAATTAGAGGTAGCGAGATTAGAAGGTAGCTTGGATATTCGCAGACTACGAACTGGCTCACCAGTCGTCATACATATCTACCCATCTCTACCCTTGGATTTTCAAATATTCATTTTCTCATACCGTCCGCCCTCGAGTGCATCTGCTCCCTCCCGGTTCGGCGGCTCAGTCGCTATTCTCGTCGGAAGGGATGCAACGAATTACGCGATAATACCATAACGCTTATATCTCCCCGAGGCCCGACCGTATTCTAAGAATTGTAGAGATGACCCCGCGAGACTCCGTTCTCTAGAATGATATTATGAAGAACAATCACGAAGCACGAGCGTGCGAGTAGCAATGTTTGTTGCGGTGAATAAAGTAATTTAGAAACATCTCGGCATGCTAATATAAAAATAAAAATTCTGAATTAACTGGGTAATGTATTTGTCGATATTTCGTAAGTTGACAGCGATATTTTAATTTTCATCTTTTATTTGTACAAAAGAATAGATTACATAAAGTAAATTGCTTTTTTCTTCTTACATTAAGAGATATTTGAGGAAAATTCTAACATTTTATAGAATAATGAAATAATATATTTTTTGAAAATTTTTGAAATAAAATAAAAATTTTATTCTATGAAAAATTCTAATTAAGCAATAATTTTCATACCTAAAGTCTAGTTGCGCATACACAAAATTATCATATAATTTTTGTAGATCGTTTCTTATTACATTAAGAGATATTTGAGGACAATTCTAACATTTTATAGAATAATGAAATAATATATTTTTTGAAAATTTTTGAAATAAAATAAAAATTTTATTCTATGAAAAATTCTAATTAAGCAATAATTTTCATACATAAAGTCTAGTTGCGCATACACAAAATTATCATATAATTTTTGTAGATCGACTATCGACATTTTCCATAACATTACAGCCAATTTTTACATTGTCACATAATATAAAAACGCAATAATTATCAACGTTTTTAGATTCCAGAGCTTTCACAGTCATTGCTAGATTATAAGATTCTCAAGATTTCTCATATATCAAAATGTTTCTATAAACTATCTTATACCTTTATCAATTTTATAAATTTTTTTTTCTTTTTTTTTTTTTGCAAAGCTAACTGTAATTCTAGCTAGAATTCGTGTTCGTTAGGATTCTGATTTCCTTCTGACTTTTCTCGATTGATTGACTTCGCGTGTCGACAGTCACTGCAGGTATATCATGAAGGAGGGCGTGCTTCGCATTGTCGAGGGTATAACGAGGGGCAATTTTTGTGCAGCGACGGACAATATGTCGCATTAACGTATTGTGCACGACATCGACTAGTCGACGCCGTCACGCCACACGTTGGTATCGCAATTCACGATGCTGCTGCGCGATTTGCATCTCGTGAAATGGCGGATTTTAACGTATTCGAGTCGCAGAATTTGGAACATTTTTTTATCTAATCGCTGCTCGCGATCTAAAAGTTAAACGGTACAGGAAGGAATTAAAATTATGCTGGAAAATTTTTTCTTCTCGCGTAACGCCACGGTATAAAAGAGCTCTTTTGGGATTTCAAAATTTAGCGATTGTTGTACTAATCCGTGGCTCTAAAAAAAAATATTAGTTATAAAATTTATTTTTATTTTTTTCATAATTATATAAAGATAGTTAAAAATTTTTCTCATCATTGTTCTAATTACGCGATATCCAAACGCAGTTCTATACCGATGTAGAAGAATGTTAGCGGATACTCCATGGACGAGCCAAAAGTTCGTAAACGGGAAATTGACACTTTGGCCGGTTGATTCGAACTGGAATGAATTCGAAGATGTCCACGCGCTTCCTGTACACTTTCATCTCTCTCTCTCTCTCTCTCTCTCTCGGAACTATTTCGAAAACAATCACTCGCCCGCAGCGCAAATAGCAACGGCGGTTTCGGTCGGTCTCTTCGGGACTTATTTGCCTATGCAAATCGCCAATCAACGGCGTTTCGTTCCTTTTTCCCGTCGGCACTTGTTTCAAGGCGAATCTATCTACGGTTCACTTGCGACGAAAAAAAAAAAGAAGAACACATCTAAACATCGTCATTGACGAAAGTGATCCCCCGTATTGAAAATGAATTTAATTCTCTCTGCGTGCCTCCTTCCCTCTTTTTGTCCCTTCGTTTGCCGATTACGCGCGGTACCTTTCTCACGATTCTTCCAACGAGCTTGAAAAAACACACATTCCACGTGTTCGTTATTTTTTCTTCCGTGCGTCTCTGGGATCCTGTCGCGTTGGCTGCGCGCGACGCCCTTTAACTCAAACGGTAGTGCATTTTTCACGTCAAAGCGCGTTTTTCACACGCACGTGACTAGGAGCGTAAAAACAGACTGGAAACGCCCGCGCGTTTTCCAAGTATTGTCGTCGGAGACCGCGACAAAGGCTGAAATTACAATTTAAGCTCGACGCTGGAACGCGCTGGAAAAGTGTATCCCGGGAGATAACTCGAGCTCGAGATAATAGCGTTTGCGTTTTATTCTACACCCGAATAGTGCCTTCTAGCATGGACAAGCAGATCAAGCTCGGCAGATTTGAACTAATTTTGTCATAAAAAAGAGAGAGCTCTCTTTATCTCTATTTTGTAAAAGAATTAATATTTATGCAGGAGAAGAAACAAAAAAAAAACAATAATAATACCGTTATTGAATGTATGTAAAAATGCATGGGATATAAATGGATTTTCGGAAATATACATAAAATATGGAACGAGAAAAGATGATACACATTACACGTTATCATCTATCTCTTTATTAATATATCGATATTTTGAAATGTACCATCGAATGTGTTTAGGTGAATGCGATATTTGCGCGAGATTCCCATTTTACGCGATGGATTCGCGGATTTTGAATATCGCATTAGCGCCAGGCATCTCGCGAATCTAATTCCAAAGCCACGAAATGGCATGGCTTCGTAGTCGCGAACGCCGTCGGCGGAACTCTATTCATTAGCAATGAGAGAAAAGTGGATTAAGCATCGACTCTGTTTCGAACTTATAAAGGACACTATCTCGGTGTATTAAGCGCAACGGAATCCTATTTCGGATACACAGAGCGTCATTGTTTGCCAACGACGCAAGTTATTTCATCGCGAGTTACACGTCATTCTGTCACTCTGGCATTTGTCCGCCAATCGGAAAGAAGCGAAAATTTATTTCGTAAAGTTGCGAAAGAGCATTAGACGCGTCTCGCATAAGTAAATTCCTCTCGATCTATATTTTAATTTGTCAAGTTTTTTTTTTTTTATAAAATTATTACTTGTTGACAATGGTAAAAGTTAATGTATGCCCCCCGAGAGTGTAACAACATTATCTTTGTTATTTCAATTGGCACGCTCACATATACAGTTTAAAAGCAATTCTTCATTTTGCCGTGTTGTTAATTAATTCTGCGCTTGGAGCGTTGAATTGAAATGTCTTATCGACTTAATCGAATTAACCGATTCGAAATTGAACAATGAGAGAAGTAAAAAAATGCGCTCAATCGTTAAATTTAAAAATAATAAATATAAAGACATTGACATGCGTTTATATTTATTTTTTGACAGCGTTTTAATATTTTATTACATGTCTTAATATAATAATTATTATATTGCATAAAACAAAATTAGGATATCGACGCGAAATCAATATTAATAATGTACGAAATATATTAATTAGCTATTTGCATGATTTCGACTATTTTTAATTAGTTTCCTATCTTCGTATTGACGGTCGAGAACGCAGATTTGTCTCTGCTTTTCAGACGCGGGATATATGTATAAGAGACGCCGGTAAATATTTGCGCGAACATTGATGAAAATATATGGCATTTGAGTAAGGCGGTTGGCGAGGAAGAGAAAACACGAGATGTCGTTCCTTGCAATAACGAAATAATATCGCCAGGAACAATGTTGTCCGGCTAAAATTTGGTATAACATCCTCGCGATCGCCTGTTCTTCGCGGATATATTTGATTACGAAGAATATTCTTTGTTCACAATATCTCACGTTTTTCAAGCTTTTACGAGCTCGAAAATGTGATGCATATGGATTCTGTACGATAATAATTCTTGCAAGGAGAAGCATTATTTTTATTAAATTTTTTAAATTTATGCTATATTAATATTATTATTTTATATGTGGGATGTGGATATATTTACTTTATAAATTATTTATAAATTAACCTGTGTGTGTGTATATATTAAAATATATAATTTTTTAAATCTATCTTTCATTAAAAAATAGATTTGCAAGTTACGCAATTGCGAATGCTGTTACATACTTGTACTTGCCTTATTCCATCATAGCGAGATTCGCGAAAAAAGTCTACAATAATCCCAGCCGTGTCTCAGACCTCGCGGCTTTAACATGGCTGTTAGCACTTTTCATCCTTAGGAGAGACACGACGATATGGTCTCGTCGGTCATACACACGGAAGGTGCGATATTTGTCTTTGTTTCATCGTCGTTGCGTAATCATTGCACGTGAGGACGAGATCTCGCTCGCTCTTCCATGCAGAGAGCGGATTTCTTCTCCTCACCCTTCTCTCTTTCTCTCTCTTTCGCGATATATGCGGAAACGGATGGAAGATGGAAAGAAGACAAACAGCGGTTGCCTAGGGCGGATGATTAATTTCCCCGAGCGCGCATTTTTCGCGCGCCTATAGCGTTTCCACCGGGAAAACCGGGATCTGCATATTTTATATACGCGTTAACTCGTCGCGTGGCGAACTTAATTTTTAAGCGAATTTCATTATTCCTTTCGTTTATTAGGCTCCCTTTAACGGCGGCGCCGGGGAGATTCTTCCTAATGTTAATTTCGGCTGTAATTGCGAAGAAAAGCGTGAATGGCTCTCTCAAAGCTCTCAAGGGCGGTTTACTAGAATCGTGATTTCGCCTACGCTTATATGCCGAGTATCAAAATTTGCGCGGTAAAAATAAAATTTTGCGCGAGAGGAATATATTTCGATATGTTCAAAGAGAATTTCATATACACATATGTATGAATATATATATTTAAATATATAACGTCGTTTATTATTAATCCTGTAAACCTAGAACGGAGTGAAAAGAAAAATTTTGAAAACTTTACGATTCAGATCGATAAACATAAGTTTGTTCCATCTCGAGTGTTCATTTGCGGAGTTAAATTCAGAACTCCCTTTCCCTTCCCCAGAGTTTTGGAAACTTTATCGGCAATATTAACAGCTATAACGCTCTCGCTCTCATGCCGTGAATGAGATAGGCGTTAGATAGTAAACGAAACAGCTTCGCTTCGTATTTATTATCATCGTTGCTTTTTATTGGTGCAAGTAAACTAGCTTCCACGGAAAGTACATTGAACCGCAAATATGTCTCGAGCCACAAGAGCCACGAACAAACTCGTACGTATCCTAGATCCATAAATATTTTTTACTACTCTTAAATAACATATAATATTTGATAATATTACATAATACCTCATAAAGAAATATATTTTTGATATGTTTGCGAGAGCCAAACTATTTTATATAATTTACGCATAAAATATTATATTCTTTATTCTTAGTTTATTTGCGCATTTTTCTCTTTATGCGCAATTGGAGAAATCTTTCGAGTGCGATCGTTGACGAGATGTGTATAAATGATTAGTTTCGCCGCGTTTTTACCAACTTATCTTCAATCCGCAGATCAAATAATTTTAATATAAATATGTAAAGTAAAGTGATAATTAATAATACAAGAATAAATCGAGTTTTATTCAAAGAATCGCTAGTGATCGGGTCGGATTCTATCTGTATCGTCGATACGATCGACAACTTGTCCCAGAACTCCATTCTGTCGCACAGGAAATCAGTTTGTACCACAATATCCGGCGACTTGCCAATCCCGAATCTTATAAACTGACGATAATCGCGGTAATCGGGCCACGCAGGCATCATCCATGCTCTCGGTACCCTGTAAATATATAATAAACTTTACGATCGGCAAGACCATCCGGCTATCATAAGCGAGGATCGGAATTTCCTAGCGATTCGATACTCCTATCGACTTTGAAACGGATCACATACGATTATGCGCTGCGACGTCATTACAAACGGAAACAAGACATAATACGCTCTAGAAATGATAATTAACGATAAATTACAATCTCGGGAGAATTGTCTGATTCTCTGAGTTTTTTATTCGCGCTATATAGAATTTTGTAATGTCACGCAAACTTATATGTGAGTATTAATAAATGTCGTGTAATACTTTTAATGATTTAATTTACCCTTCTCTCATGAAATTTGCAAACATCTCTGTCATGATATTGATAACCATAAAATCAGTCTCCGTATTGTTTAACATCGGATTCTGATGTATATTATTCAATAGAGGAAATAAGTAGTTTACGTCATCGTTGTGAGAAATACCTGGAAATAGATTATCCATTTAAATCCACATATACATTTTAGAATTGTTTAATTTTTAACTGAAAAGAAAAGTCCACATATAAATAAAGATGATAAAGAATCATTTTTTAATATTTTTTGTGGATGTAATCGTGTGTTTATTTTTTTAATTCCTTAAAGATTATCTAAGAACGAAAAAAAAAAATATCACTGTGTTGTCATTTAATTATATATTCGTTTCGCGTAAACATAAGAAATTAGTTCAGATTTAATCCCCCATCTTGATTCTCTGTTACGGGAAAATCATTACATTTGATAATGTACGTACCATAACGTATCGTGGAGCCTGAAACCAACGAAGAAAACGAGAATGTGCCTTCGTACGCGAAAAAAGAGAAATAAATGCTGGAATTTCCTATCTCTGATTGATATTGCACAGTTTTTAACATTGGCCATATCAAGCAGCCGTCACTTATTACCTACAGAAATATCTCGTCGTCATAGATGTCAAGAGCACAATTTGATTCGCTCTGTGAGACTCACCTCCGTGATGTTGCTTTTAAGATCCGACACATTTCCATTAAAATAAAAATCCTGTATTGCCGCGGCGAAAATGCTAGTGTTGGAAATCCAATGGTGATTTTCTATAAGATAGGGTATGTATTCTTCGAAATTCTCGATAATTTCTTTCTCCATATTGGGATCTACGAAGAAACCTGAATCGAATGCATGAAGTATTCTTTGCTTTTTATCTCACATTGAACTTTACACAGTTATTATTATTAATTTATTAAAGATAATTTCATTATTATGAAAAGAGCTCGAGTGTCATACAGCTAGCACTTTAAACATAAGACGGGAGTTTCAACTTTATAGAGATATAAAGTTAATTAATGTAATAATATAGCTATGAATCTCTCATATAGCTGCGCGCATTTCTTTCGCTACGGTGCAAATTATCCGACGCCGTTAATTAATTTAATTTACGCGACAACTTTAATTAATTAAATATTATTATTACAAAAGTAATAACGGAAATTACCGAGTGTTTTTGCCAACCCTTCGTCTTTCACGACTTCCATTATCGCCGGTATATCGCGAAACAAACCGTTCTTTATTATTTTCCATGGATTCATCGTCAGGATAGCGTCCTCCGAATCATCCTCCAATGTAGGAATAAAGATACACATTGGATTTTTCCTCCAAACATACTAGTACAAAATAATTCAAATCATCAGTCAATAAAGCAAATCATTGAAAAATATTTTTATAATATTATCGACAACACTTACAAAGTGTTTTAACATTTTCACCAGTTGCCTCGCATCGATCGTTCTCATGCATTTTACCATTTCCTCGTCGTCTTTTATGGATCCTTCATTATAATCTTTATGCGAAACATTGGCATTAGCGTCACCTCTCCCTCCTCCATTTTCCTCCTCGGAATTATCGGTGACTGTTTCGTTTGATGCGATTATATCGTCGTCTTTTTTTGGCTGGCAGCCAACCAGCCTTGCCAATTTCAAACAAGTTTGTCGATACATTTTTTTAGGATGATAAGCCCACGGAACTAAAGCGGAACCGCCAAATAAAATATACTTATGAAAGAGTCCTTCTGTCTTGTTCGAGAAAGCGAGCAGATGAGTCGCTACAGCACCGGCACTCGCTCCCATAAGAGTTACCGATTCGGGATTTCCGTTAAAGCTGTGAATATTCTCGTGTATCCACTCGAGGGCTATCTTTATATCCTTGAGACCGTAATTACCTGGAGCGACTTGGTTTGTTGTACTAAAGAAACCTATATAATTGATTAATTCCGCATTATTCCTATGTATTATGATATAAAGTCTAGTCCCTTTGATTATCATTTTAAATAAAAAAAAAAAAAGATATAAAGGGAGTAATTATATATCTAGTTATAATAATTTTTTGTTCACCAAAAATATGAAGCCGGTAATTTAACGTGACGAGAATTATATTCTGATCCATCAAATAATCCGGTGCGTGCAGTTTACTATCACTGCTGCCAAAATGATATGCACCGGCATGCAAGTAGACTAAAACTGGCAATTTCATGAATTGAATGCCTGGAATCTATAAAAATTTCTGATGAAATTTATGTGGCGCAATGAAAACTTATATATGAACAAAAGTACGAAATATTTGATAGATATCAAGAACCAAGCATTTATCGCGAACCCACTGAATTTTCCCAAAATAATGTAACTTTGATCAAAAGTTTAAGTTTAATCAAAACAGAAATTATTCTCGCGATCTGATGGAGCTTGTGTTTGTTCGTAAAAATTGCAATATTGCAATTTTTCACTCGTTTTGAAGCTTTCAAGGGAATCATAGAAATTGCGCGCGATATAAATTATTTACATCCGCTGTCAGATTTTTTACTATTATTAATGTTATAATAATAAAAAATATTAATTTTTAATCATTATCAGTTCTGTCCGATTATTACAATTAAAATATTTCCAAAAGCATTCATGTAGAATATTTTATAAAATACTCTGTATGAAGCGTTACTTACATAGGGAATGAAGATATTTAAATAAAGGCAGTCCTCACTGCCAAGAATTTTGGAACTCTCTATTTGAAGGCACCTATTTCCATCAGCTGTAGCATTGCGAATTAGCTTCCATTTATCATTCCATCGTTGTGGGCTCTAAAAAGAGGATCATTTAATTAATAATTTTTTAAATAGTTGAGAAATGTATATATATATATATATATTATTAATTTCTAAATAACATTTTATTCAAATAAAATATTATTTAAATTATATTTTGAAATTTTTTGTGCATTTAAAATGTGCTCCTGTCACTAGATTTATCGAATAATATGTTTATATACAATACATACAAAAATATGTCATATATTTTATTATACGATAGTTTTTTCGCGAGTGGATAGAGGAAAGAGAATACTGCACAGATAGATCGCAAATTACGCACCTTGAATCTCAAATCGCCCATCGGTGGTAATGCATACGGTATCCCGAGAAAATTCGCGACTTGTCGATTTTGCAGACTTCTACTCCATTTGCCTCGGATTATGCCCCATTTCGTATAGACCAAGGGCCCATCGAGCAAACCGTCGGTGAAGACAAGATAGAGCACGAGGACGCACGTGTACTTCCAAATCATTTCGTCCAATGCGTCTCACTTATTTAGTACGAATGCAATACGCTCATTTCAGTCTCACTTATTTAGTGCGAATGAATACTATGCGTTGGACAAGTCACATCCGATAACACAGACTAATTAAAAATTCTCATACATAATAATATTATAAATAAACATTATCACACCGACGACTGTATGACTATAAATACTTGTATATTTATAAATGATTAGTCTATGACGAGCGATATCGATGTTAATGATTTGAAAATATCTCTTAAAACGTGCAAAATTTATCGGATAAAAGTTACATTGTTTAAGGTAGTATCTCGGCAACAAACTCAACCAAGAGTTTCGTTCCATGTACGTGTCTAAGAGATCGATAATTTAATCGGATCATCGTAGAAGAATCTATAAAACATTTAATATTGACGTAGTACTCTGTAATGGATAATACAAGGAATATTATCGCAAAACTTCTTTTATTAACTATTTTTGTCACACCGGTGGGAGTAAACTCTTTTTCTAGAACTGTCTGCGCTGTTCCTTTCCTCTTCCACCCGATCGTTTACTCGTCCAATATGTCTAATAATACCATGTCATGCTCCTCAAGCTTGTATCTTCAAAATTGAATGGCAAATCGTGCTCCAATTTTGTCAAAATATTCGTGTAATTTCTCTCTAGCATTCTTTCATGTTTTCTTTCATTTTTAAATATAGTTTTGACGGTAGAATTAAAAACGTGTCGTTGATGCATATTAGTTAGTATATAGGTTACTTGCAAATCATGCCAATTACAAGTATAAATATTTTGGCTTATGAATGGTAAATCTCATTTAAGTTGCGCATATGATTAGATAACATATCTAACAATATATACGTTAAGTTTTAATAAATTCTTAAACCTTCCAAAGTACTATCTTAAAGAAGCTATGTACAATAGTATGATGTTTTTTTTTTTAAGAATAGATTGCTACAGAAAATATATGAAGATCATCTAACTGTCTATCTATCGAAAATATGAAAATCGTTACTAGATTATTTATAGAATGAATAAAATCGATTTATAACAAAATCTTTATATCAGAACAGCACACATATATTGCGCTTATGTCATAATATATTAAAATAAATTATAGCGAATAATAATAAAGATAGTAAAATAATAAAAAATTTTTTTTTGATTCGCCCTGTACAATATCTGTACGTGGTATTGTAATATTTAAAACTCGAACCAATTAGCACATTTATCATCTACTGCTTGCATCTTATCGCGCATTATATGCATTGCTAACATAGTGATTATTTTAACATAAAATGCTATATATTACAATATTTTGCTTTAGAAAACGAATAAAAATGTAGAAATTCGTAAATAATTAAAAGCTCTGGCTTTAGCCCTATAATTTCTGATAATTTAAACCAATATTTTTGGCTGTTAAGAAAAAAGAGCAAACTAAAATGAAAAGTTTTTCTAAAACAATTTATATTGCCTGGGAAAATCTGCTTATGTACTTTCAAAAAAGTGCTAAAACGCAAAATGAAAAGCATTGAACAATTTTTTAAACAATTTACATTGTGTCCGAAAAAGCATATATACGTGATTTATGGTATAGATTATGTTGAATTGCGCAATAAATTTGTATAATGATTTGCTACTTTATAATTTAGCGATTTATCACATTAGAACATTTAACGGCGCAGTTAAATTGTCGCATCAGCTATTCGGTTGACTCGAGCTGCTAAATTGTTGACTTAATTCACCGTTATCTCTCGCGTCAGTGTGCACAAGATTGCGAAATTGTTAGTGCTCGAAGAAGCTAACTGATAAATATTTAAACTATTTAAATCGTCAAAGAACTATAGGACTCAGGCGAAATTATCAAATACGAAAAGCCAACAATTGCCGACTTGGTTTCGCAAAGAGATTATGTATTTCCGTCGTGATCGAAATATATAAAAAGCAACTGAAAAGTATACGTAACACATTATCCAGCTATTCTTTCGCGAGTTTATTCCTTGGAAAGCTAGAATGTGCATCTGTCTTTCTCTCGTAGGAAGTGATTGAATATATCGCTCACGCATCGCTGTGTCTTTATATCATTTATTCATTAGGAGGATCTCTATTAACCGTGACGTATTATTAAGCGCGGGTGTAATGCGGCTTTCGGCGGAGCTTAGCTACATACTGCGCATTATTATAGACGAGCAACTTAACCCGGGTTACTTACTCGTAACCATTCCATTATTCAACGCGTTGCATTTTAGCTCTCTCCGCAACGGCGCTACTTCGTAACGTCAACAATCGCGCAGACTTACTTGACGGGAACTCGAAATAATAACTATATATATATATATATATATATATATTGTATATATTGTGTATATATTTTGCACATTAATTATGTATATATTTTTGCACTAATTGTTGCAATCGCATAATGAAACAGTAATCTTTAAAAAATCTTAACTTATATAGTAATCTTTATAAAATCTATATATAAATCGTATATACAATATATAAAATATCGTAAAGTCTTAAATCTTTAAATCTTACTTTGATCAGTTTTTCCCGAACATTTTTTTACTCGAGATTAAACAAATTTTTGGGAATGAAGAAAATTAATTTTAAAAAAGATAGAAAAATGAAATTTGTTTTGCAAATTTTTGTTTCTTATAGATTTTTAAGAAACTATAAGTTGGATCGTTATTATTTTCTTCAATTTTGAAATTAACAAGCATATATATTTTTTTATGCTTCTGGTGTTAAAAATTGCGTCGCCGGTTTTTTTTTTTCTCAAAACCCCGCAGCATTGCACGTAGTACTTTGAGAAGCGATCGTTCTTTATTTAACTCAAGTCGAGCGACCGTCTAAGTCTCACTGCATCCCGTGGGTTTTCTTCTCGTTCTGGTGTTCGTCGACCGTCGTTGCTGCCGTCGCCGCCGCCGCCGCCGCCGCCGCGGCGGAGGATCCGCTTCCGTTAGTGCGCGCGGTGGAAGTCCTAACAATTTCCTGACAAGGGGTTTCCCCTGGGAGGTTCCGGTCCGTTTCCGCGCGGAATCTCTACGGCCACCTCGGCTCGTTACGCGTCGTTTGCCGAACCGTTTATCTCCTCGTCATTAGTTATGCCGCGTTACTTGGTCGCAATCCTTGCTTTTCTTCTCAAGTTTCGTTTCTTCTTCCTCTGTCTGATCTCGTATCCAATACGGAATAGTAATCATACGCGATAGTAATCATACACCGGAATGTCAATTATATGAAGCGCGGATTATAGGAAACAGTGACGCATTTGAATAACCGATTTTCTCAGACAATCAAATAATTACATTTCAACGATCATTTGCAACATTCGCTAGGGATATTTATTGTGAATATACATTTTTATATCTACGTTACAAGAACGGCGCACAGAACAGGACGCATATTGACTTTGAGGGAATCAAAATTAGTTATCGGAAAAACGATAAAGAAAGTGGAGATTATGATTCGAAACTTATTTTCGAGCAATTAAAGTTTCGCTTTTTGTGTCAATGGCGGGTTTCTAGTAACGCGAAGGGCCAAATAGATAAATAGAATGTCAATATGATTTAATATCAGCGGTCTCTGCGCCTACGCACGCACGTGGAAGCGCGTCGCGTTTGATTAAAGGCGAACGCTGCGTCGGGATTATACATTCGTCTATTTGTCGCGTCGTGGACTAATTGCAGTACGCGATGCAGCCATGCATCACATCGGAGCAAGAACCGTCCGGAAATAGCGCGGTTTGTGGGAGCTATAGCCGTGTGTTATACTTGATGATGTCGCCAAGGTTCGTCGGTTTTTCCAGATTGGAAAATTGTACACGTCCCGTATTGAATTTATGCTTGTTATTAATATCATCGGATGTACAGATGTCGATATAACTTCCTCTTTGTACATATGTATAGAATTACAATATAATTCTTTGTTATAAAAATCATAATCCTGTTTAATGTCACGCGATTAAAAAGCTAAATATTTTCAGTTTATTGTCATTCCCATTATTTACTTTCGCTCAAACGGCCCTATGTGAACTTTTGGTCAATACCGCGATTATTAAATAAAAGGAGATATGAATAGCTTTGATCAGAAATCCATAACAATAATGAGATATGAACCGAGTATTTTTTTTTCGCTCATCGCTCGTGCTTCGAGAGAGAGGCGAGACAATGGAAAAAGTATAGTTTTTACCTATAGACCACGGGCGATGAATCTCATGACGATACATTTGCGTAACGAGAAACGTGATTTCCAAGCACGAGTTGGCCAGAAATTTCTTTTTTTTCTCGCGGAATAATGTCGTCGATTGTATCGAGCGTTCGAGTCGCACTGCGATCGACATTCGTTCGTTTTACGCGACATATCGCGTACAATTACACCGGTAATGTCATATTTAATGTAAACGTCATTGTATTTGCATACGTATACGTAAACTCGCGCGATCGCGCGAGGAAATAGATCGCCAGCGATACGAAATTATATCGTCGCGATAAGTGTCGCGAAACGATTAATGAATTAACCGACGCGAATGGTTCGTCATCGTGAAATTATTAATTGCGATGTTATTTATGGCGGTACGCATGCTAGATTTTCGCTATGGCCGTTGTAATAATGCACCGTCTGTGTTTGCACGACGACAGTGCATTATTATGCACTCCGACTGAATATGTATATATCTTGTTATTTCTTTTACTGTCGCGGTTTTATATACCGTTATATATTCTTGTTTAATGCCGTCGTTGAAAAGTGCACGTTTCTGTAAAGGAATTACGAACAAAGGGAAAATGAGAGCGCTCGGTCAAATGAGAGCCGTACGTCTTGTTTTTCTTCCTTTTATTCCGCTCTAAAAGGAAATTCGGTTCAGAGCTGGCGTACAAATGTCCACAGATAAATACGAGACTATGATAAATACAGTAATTTTTATCTCGACATTTCGGCGAGTCCGCGAGTTAAAAGGGTCAAGAATGTTTCGTAATTTCAAGTTTCCTCTGTGTGATTTTAACTTTATGTCTGAATTGATGTGACTTTAAAGTTTTTATTATTTATCGAATATATACAATACATCGTATATACGTATATATAATTTTTTTCTCCGATTAAATAGCAAAAATTATTCTTTTATATTAAATTTTTTATTTTGATTTCTTTATCTTATAATTTGAATTTGTCATTATTCTATCAATAGCAGTAAGCTTGCCATGAAATATACATTAGAGGGATCTTTTTATATTTTTTAATATAATAATCCTCTTTGCGTATATGCGCGCTGCGAAAGAAATTTTGATGCTTTCGAAAAGGTAGCGGTCGTGTAAGATGTTTCAAGGACCAAGAGTGTTTTTATTCTCACGGGATTACTTTTGTCAAACGCCATAACCGCTTCCCATGGTTGCCCTCCCTCATGCCTGTCGGACGCATTAGAGCGTTCGAGGGCAAAATATCAGAGGCGCAAGGGTGAATAATACATGGGGACTTTGTCGAAGAAGAATAAGTTCCACAGCTTCTATTTGCGACACAATAAAGTATAAAGAGAGAGAGAGAGAGAGAGAGAGAGAGAGAGAGAGAGAAAGAGAAGAGAGTTCGAAACTATTCCAAATATATCCAAAGTACTCTAGGGAATTAAAAATTTTTTTGATAACGGTTAAAAATCGGTTTCTCCGCACAAGATGTGAAGAAAAATATATCGCGATGGAAATTTTATTATTCTTGAAATAATATATTATATATTCTGTATTGTATCACGATATATGAGATTTGAAAGACATGTTCGAAGCGTAAAAGGTCGCTGCTGTTATCGTTGATGTAATGTCGGTGTTGCTGTCGACCAAGGTGGTGCCGAAGAAATGGTAACCGCGATTATCCTTTAGGAACGTGAAAAAGTGTCGTTGAATGAGAAAAGCAAGGTTCTTACGGCATCGTCTTTCCAGTCACGCTCTCGAAATTCCCTCTAATTCGGCGAGTCTACTGGAGAAAGCTGAGAGACGGCACTTGGTCGCGCGAAAGTGAAATATGCACGTTAGACGTAGCCACCAGCTTTCGGCTTGTACGTCGCAAGCCGAACGCATAGACATTGCGTACGCGACAGAAAGCACTGCGACCCGGTGATGCATTGCCTCGGGAGATTAATGCATCGCGCCGTACAGTTTGTTAGGGTGAATAACGACCGGCTGCAATAATAATATCGCCATTAACCTGTTCGCGAAAGTCTCGTGATTCCTCGAGCAGAGCGCGTGCACTGCGAAAGCGAACTGATCGTTCGAAGAAGATAACTAATAGAGATGAGACTAATTCGAGGTATCGATATCATCGAGGCGTGTTCTTCCGGAATATCGTCTCCCGGGAGTCTCCGTAGAGCTGGTTATTTTTACTTGTTTTGACGTTTGGGTCAATGGAAATCTTGCCGACTCTCTCGAAAGTGTTTCGCGAGGAAAAATAATAATCCGGAAAGAAAAACGGAGCATAATCTTAGTATTGCGATATAATACCAGACGTAATGATCTTCTGAAGAGTTTCTCTTGTTGCATGTAGCGCGCGAACTCGTGGATGAGAATTAATTTCAAAGGTCAAAAGTGCACGTCAGTCTATTCGTGCAATGAGCGTCGAGTATAGAAACAGCATGATTTATTTAACACGCTCGCCGCGTTCCGGTCTAATGTCGCGTTACCGTTTTAGATAAGCCATCTTTTTCTGCATCTTATGTATATCCGTATTTATAGGAAGCAAATTCCTTCTATATATAGCAATAGATTTCTTGTATGAAAAGCAAGTTATAAAATATAAGTTTATTTATATTACAATAATATAACGGTATTTATTACAAACTTATTATTTATTACAAAAATAACAATAATTTTTTTATTACAAATCGTTTTTCTTGCTGCGTTGCATAAATTTATCAGCGATCGAGGGCCGCGTGAATCTGTCGCGGAATAAAGATGATTCGAATAAGACTTTGCGAAAGGAGTTATTATAAGTTAGGCGCGAATCTGCCATTTTTAATGCTTCTTAAAGAGTTATTATCATTTTTCGGTACTCGCGATTTTTGTTTAATATTTCAACGCGCCCAAGAACGCTCGCAACACATCTCTACCTTGTAACGCGCCGTTTATAACGCTGTTTATTGCAATCCACCGGCACGAAAATTATAATACACCTGACGTAAAATGTGTGTGTATATGTGTTTGAAAGAGAGAGAGAGATATATATATAGTCAATGCAATTACTTGGGCACCTTAATGACACTTAATGTACTCTCGCAGTGATCTCTTGCATCCGGACGCGATGAAGAAGTGAGAGAGAGAGAGAGAGCGTGCCACACGGGGGTTGCTTTATTTGCTCCGCGATTTCTCCCGGCCATTGCTCGACCACTGGAGTACAGTAACGCGCTAATGAAATATTTACCATTCTATTACTACGTACCGCGAAAATTCGCTTCTCGCAGCCTTTATCGCCATCTCCCCTCGTTCTCGTTCGCCTTTGAAGGTGAATCGCGCCTCACGGGCGAGAAGCGATATGGACTTTCGAATCACCGTATTACGGATTATACAAATTATTAGCAAGCCCGTTGAGTTGATCTGAATTTAAACCAAGTTTCTTGCGTATTATACGCTTGGCTTGGGATCTTAAATATAATAGCGAGCACATTTCGAAAGCGGACATTGAAAGTAATTACTTATATATTTTTATTTTAATGAGATATTATTCGTAGACTTATTTTCCGCGACAGGAGAATGATAGAGATAAAAATATATAGGAAATATTTATTTGAAATGCTCGATTATTAAAATTAAAATTATTATTTAAAATAATATAGTTTTAAAGAAAATATAAGAGAAAGAGGGAAATTATTATTTATACAGTAAAATTATTATTTTTTTTTTTTTTTACACATTCCTTGTTTTCCGCGTATGTAAATATATTATTATTATCGACACAAGATACAGAAATTATCTTTACAATTTCTTTCCAACATTTCAAACGGTTTGCTGAATGCGTAAAATACGTAGGCGCAGGGAAGCTAATGAAATTTCGCGTTGCTTCGAAGTTACTCCCCGCCGGACTGTCTGCTTAAAACTGTTCGAAATTCCTTAACTACCGGCCAGAATTTCAAAGTTATACAGACGATTCCCTGTCTTCTCTTCGAGGCGAATAAATATTTAATATCGAATGCGATTGCGTGTATTCTCGCGTGATAGAAATAAATATTTTTCCTAAAATATACATATATGAATCTCTTGGTACGCACGCACGTCTCTGTCACGATATTCACGTACGGGAGTGCTTTTCTTGTTGCACTCAAAGGCCGGACTCATCTCTCAGACATTGACGTGTATCGGTAAAGGCGAAAAAAAAGAATCGCATTTTCGCCACGACGCACTTTTCATCAGTTTTCATCGGGTACTGACGTATTGACGAACAACGGTCAACGGATAAAGCCGAATATCGGCGCAGGCGGAGGCTGGGCAAGATTAATCTACACAATCCACCGGACATGCATTATCGGAGCGTCCGCGAAATTCAGCAGCGGCGAGAACTCCGCTTTTGCGGCGATACGGCCCAATCGAACGCCGATCTCGTATATTATTAGACGAAATGTCGACAGTTACGTCGATACGCCACGTAAGATCCGCCGGAAACCTCGCGCACGATTGGTCACTCTTTGGAAGCAAGTTATGACGTCGCGATCGCAAGTTTGCAGTTGTACACGCGCGAATAATGTTAAAAGAAACAAAACAAAAAAAAAAGAGAGAAAAATTGCCATAGACCGTGATTTTTTTCATATTCTGTTTGATTAACTTATAAAGAGATACTTAAATTTAAAATTTAAAAAAATTGGATGTTCCTCTAACTCTATCTTTATTTTTATATTATTTATATCTTATCGTTTACGTAGCTTGTCGATTCACATTTATCGTTAACAATTTTTATATATTGTTGCAAACAATAGAGATGAACAAAATATAATATTTGAAATACAAAATAAAAATAAAAATATTATTTTTATTCTCTGTTGGATTATAAATTGCTAATATAGGATAATAGTTTATTTGCAGAAATATATCAGAATTTATAACGCATCAATCGCCAATTTATATTATTTTTTAAGAGTGGATAACGATGCTCCATTTTATCAATAAAAATAAAATTGAAAATAAAATCACGCTATTTGTTGGAGTTTATAGAAAAAAATCATCTTATCTCTTTCGTATGGAATATACGTATATATTTTGAGTTATAACTCTTATGCAGCGAGCCGTCGATATATCGACGCGTGCATGCATGTCTCGTTGCGCGTCAATCGCGAGGCTCAATTTTTTTGCACGCTGCGAAATCCGGCGTTTAGCGACGGTCCATCAGAAATGGACGGATTCGAACCGGCGCTGCTTTCCATCTTTGTCGGCTGACGCGCGCGCGACGGATGCATCCGCGTCAATTCGACGATATCGGCCGTAAAAGCGCGCTGATATCCAGTGGCGCGAAAGCAAAACATGCACGAGCACGCCTTGGGCTATAACGCGCTTTTCAATGCTGCGCTTTTGTAAACTATAAATAAATTCGCGGTGGCAATTTTTTCTTCATATTTTTTTTTGGAAATTCAAATATCGCAAAAACAGCGACACGTGTAGCGAAATGAAAGAGTTGTATAATTCTGCTTAGAAATGCGATGAGAAAATGAATAATTAATTGGACCTATTATTTTTTTTATTCTGCTCTCTATAATATATATATATATATTGTTAGATTATATGTATATTATGTCCAATAAAAATCTTGCAAAAATGCGTATAAACGCGCGTGTAATTCTGCCGCATGATTGATGGTACGATTTCGAAACCGCGTCTCAGGTGGCAATCGATACATCCGCTGTTCTCTATTTACTTGTTGTGCATGTTATGTGGCATTATTATCGCGATCCCGAAAAAGACTGTTATAAATCGAATACGTTGGACATGGCAGCACGATAGCTATATCGGAGATAGGAAAAAAATAGCGATCGTTTAGACGTAACGAGCTACGCGTGCAATCGTGACTCGAGCCACGAGCGAAAGCTATCGTTAATGCTGGAATTCCCGAAATCTCGATAACGCGATGCAAGATAAAAAAATCGTGGGATCTCGTCGATAGTATTTTCTATCACATATATCGTTTGAATAACGTTCGTCGTTAAGTTCAGAGGAGAAATAAATGGGTATTTTATACGCAAATAAATACAGCGAGAAAGAGAGAAAGAGAGAGAGAGAGAGAGAGAGAGAGAGAGAGAGAGAGAGAGAGAGATGTATATCGATAAAATTTATCATTATAGTTATTCGTTTAATGTGATTTTTTATGGAGATGCCTTACAAAATATCTTTTTTTTCATTTTTTTCTTACATATAAAATCATATCTAAACGTGAATAAAATAGTATTTGAAATGAACAATGGGAGTATACACGCGTAAACAATTTTTTTTATTAGATTATAAATGATTAATGTTAATGATTAATTTGATTGCGCGTTAATTAAAATCCTGTTTGAAATATCTAATCGAGTTTACGAATCAAAAATAAATATATATTTTTCTCATCGAAAATTAAAGCAATCAATTGCTTTATTTTTTTCTTTCTCAAATATGATATAAATAATGAAATATTTTAATACACTATAATATTTTATATATATATATATATATATATATATATATATATATATATATATAGCATTTTTTAAATAATTTAATAGTTGTATTTTAAATAAATATCTACTATATATCCGTTATTTTCATGAGAAATAAAAACTGATATATATATGATACGTTATTTAAACGTAACGCTACTTTTTTTTATAATTTGCGTATAAAATCTGACTATCACTGATCCACGTGTCGTAATTTCTTTGCGTGATACTTGATGTGGAGCAACGTTTTCGTTGAGCGTCTTCTTTTCATCGATTAACATATTAGCTCGGACTTTGGATTTTCTGTTACGGTAATGCAATTTTCTTCTTCTTGTGCGGTACCCGTGCTGAGCGTTCGCGATCCCTCTACATTTATTTACGATATGCGTTTTTTTTGATAGTGTTCCGCAATCATACGGGATCTACAATTTTAGGCCGGTTTCGTACGGCCTATAATTTAAGAGGTTCTAGTAGATAAAATACGATAGTTTGCCATTGTCCTCCGAGAGACAGTGATCGAATGTATTCGACATTACTGGCTGGATGTAGTTTTAATTTACGCAAATGACGCGGATGCGCTTTCGAGTAAGTCACAGACGTATACATAATTAGAACAAGTCGCAAAATGGACGTTCACTGGATTTTACATTCCACGCCCGTGTAAATAGCGATGTGAGTCACGCGTCACCTTTGTGTAACGCCATTGTTGCACGACGGTGCGATCAAATATGCACGCCTGCATGCATGCAATCGCGTATATACAAGCGCTTACCGTGTTATCTTCTGCGGGGGTCACGTTCGCCATTTCTCTCTCTCCCCCCCCCCCCGTTCCTCATCTCGATCCCGCTCCTTCTCTCGCGCCCCAAACTCCCAGGTTGATTCACTTCGCGCGAATAACTCCGAGTACCAGTCCCTTTTTTTTTTCGAAAACGGAACTCGTCAACGTTCTCTATGTGCGCGTTCTTTACAAAGAAGATTCTTCACCGAGTAAAAAAAAGTCGTTTCCGTTTCCTGCTTCCATCTGCGAAACAGGTATGCTCGTACGAATATGATTCTTGCGCGGTCAAAACTAAAACAAGAAAGAATAATTGTATATATTGCAAGGCAATAAGGTCTTTTAAATTGCGCCTGATTGCATAATCGAATCAAATTCTTATCAATGGAAGAAAAGGAAAATTTTTTTTATATTAATCGAAGAACTGTGTTGCAAATTGAGACAGAGTAAAGAATAAATCAAAACCTTTTTTTTTACACGATAATATCTGTCTAATAACATTTCTTTTATTGCGTCAAGTTTTAATAAATTATGTAAATTATATTGTTTTTATTGTATACGTCACGTTATTACACATTCAACGAGTTATTATTATTTAATTTTTTTTATATTTTCCCATTATAGTTTGGAAGGAGGTGAGTCGGACATAATTTGAATTTATCCTAGACGATCCTTTCCTTTCCGATGCCATCCTGACCGATTGATCCCCGGATCGTTGTCGCGGGCGGGGGCGAATAAATTATCGGGGCGACACATGAATACTCGACGACTCGGTTGAGTCGCGCGAAATCCTCATGCATAATTTTCCGCCATCCTATTCGGACGAGCGTTTACACGTACGGACGTGAGAGAAGAGAGAAGAGAGAAGAGAGAGAGAGAGAGAGAGAGAGAAACTGCGCACGCATATACGATATATTCGCGTGTTGGCTGAAAACGCGCGTTGTGACCCCCCGCGCATGCATCCGCGTGCGTCATTCAATGCAAATTTTCCGGCGCAAAACCCAGTCAGCCGCGGCCACCCTGTATGCAAACCTGGCCCCCTTCACGTCGTACCGACGACGACCATTCACCATATATAGAATGCCGTAGATGCTGCTATTGCTATTGCTGCTGCCGCGGGCAGCGCGATCGATCTTCTGTACGATTATGCCGTCGAGAAGCGTATTTGCGCAGAGACAAAAGCATGCCGGATGTCAAAATTTCGAGTATCAGGATTGAAAGTTATTGAGAGAGAATTTTTTTTTGCCTCACTTTTGACTTTGAAAATTTCAGTTCTCTTGGAAAGATTCAATTCCTCGTTGTATTAGCATTTTATTTTGAATCTGATAAATTTTATTTCGAACAGCTGATCGTGCACTTTAATTATTTTTAATCTCTAGAAGAACGCTTGATGTTGTATCTTTTGCGATGATGAAAAGACAATTTCGTTTTTCTTTTCACGAGTTTTAAACGATCGTTTCCTACTTGTTTTATTGTCGAAAAAATTCCATTGTAATTACAGCGGATGTTCGAAAAGTGGAATCGCGTAATCGAGCGTCGTCGGAAGTGACGATAGGACCTCTGGCCTCGCGCATTGCCGCGTGTCATGCTCGATGCCGCATTAGAAACTGATTAACCGATCGTGCATTATTAAAGTGTTCTCGATCTTCATTACGCCGAGTATTGACGAATAGAGGAACACATTTCCGGTGGACGTCCCACCTGAGATCAAAGTTAATACAGGCTGCCATGGTAACGCCTGCTTCCGTGTATCGTGAATTATTAGGGGCTATCAATAAAATCTTCATCATACCGAGTACGTGATTATCCGCAGTCACGTTTCCGGCGGAATGTCATATGCGCGCTGTTTTGTGTCATTCGTACGTTATTACGATGCGCGAATAATAAATTGACGCTATCGGGAAAATACGTTAAATTAATTGCCAACCATCGATTTTAGAGAATTTCGTCAATTGTATTATGCGTCGTGATAACGATCGATCATATCGCGCAAATGTTAAAAAAGAGACAAATAAATAAAATAAAAACCTACTTTACGTGCTTAATATGACTTGCTAAGACAATCTCTTTTTAAAAACAGCGTTTTCTATTGCATGCATATCAATAAATAGTTTATATATAACAATAATTTGCGGATAAAATCAAGCTAATAATATAGAGATGCTTGTAAATTATGATAACGGAAAAAAATATTTTTGTCTTTCGCAATAAAGCTCATGGTTTCGTCCAATTTCTCCCATTTATCCAATCATCCTCGAGAACGTCATCGACGGTCACCGTCATGTGTCCCCGTCTTTCTCCGTTCCCGCACTTGTGTAGCATGGCACTCGCGAGTGCTCGCATGTCAAATCGCGCGTACGTATCGTGGGATACGAGCGACCATCGCCGTCCATCGACCAATATTGTCATGTGGGTAATGAACAGTCGTGCGTTGAATAAACATGGCCGGCCTCCAGCGCCCCCCCCCCGCCCCTCCCCACCCCCCTCGACGATCGTATTTGAAACTGCGCGCACGCACATGCAAATGATGACATTTGTTCCGCAGGTCATTCGCCACAGCTTCTCTTTTTCTTCGGATTTTTCGGGCCAGTTTTCGCTTTCGCGGATGTCAAGCACGAGCTAGCTAGCTATTGTCTGATCTGGCGCAACATTTTTTTTTTTTTTTTAAATCGTCGTCGCGACACTAACGTGACTCTTAGAGGCGCTAAAGTTTATTCTATTCCTTCTTATCATTAATTGCACATGCATATCACTTTATGCTCTTATAGATATACAAATTACACATGTAACCAGAATATGTATCAAGTAGAAATTAACGTATGAGTGTCACGTTAAAAATCCATATATATTAATTGATCTTAAAATATATACAAATTAAAGAATTTTAAATTAATTTTATTTTTATTTTTTGAACTCGCCGTCCTTAAGATTATCACATTTTTTTTTTTTATTTCGATCTATGCTGAGATATTTATACGTTGCGAAGAAATTATGAATTGTCAAATAAATTTTCCATTTGTTATTATTTCACACGGTTTGTGGACTTTACGTGATATATATTCTTGTTCGCCATTTAGGAGTTGGCATTTATTACGTAAAAAGGAAACCGAGAAGCGTCTTTCGGGCGCCGATCGGAGAAAACTCGGAGCGGAACTCTATTGATAGAGAGCCAAACGAAGCTTCCTAGGCGTTTCGCCAACGCATTCTGCAAGCATTGGCTCGTAATGCCGTATGCGACATTTATGAAGCCGTATACATTGGTATTATAGTGGTCTGCCCCGACATGTGTAGATTAGACATTTTATGAAACTACGTCGTCGTTCCGGTACGCGACTGTTTCGAATGTCGATTATTTTAACAGATCCAACGATCCAAGACCAGATGGATTTACCCCGAATTACGGTAGAGCTTGAATATTCCGCATTCCTATGTTCTAATAAATAAATCGGCGATCGTAAAACTCTTCACGCACCGTTGCGCTTTAATTATTATTAGGTGAATCGTGATATGTTGATAGAACACTTATATGAATATTTTATAATCTTACGGACACATATTTTCTCGCGACAGTTTTAAATTTATTTATTTCAGCGATAATCGTACAAAGTGTAACTATTTCAATTGCAATATTTATTGATCATATTTTGCTGCAAAGAAAACATTATAATTATGTGGAAATAAAATAGATGGAATTTTATCTGTACCATTATAATTAATGATAGATATATTTAAAAAATGCAAACTATTGAAAATAATTCTTTAAATAGTATTGTTTGGACTCTGTGCGAATATGTATATCGTAGCACCGCGTGAGATAACTTACAAACAAGAAGATGAAGAGAATTGAAAAATTGACGGCATCGGCGAAGGTCCGTAGGACCGTGTGAAATTCAATAAACGAATCCATTCAACGCTTATCTCGCGTAAACTTGTAGACGCACCAAGCCGCACAATACGGTCCCCTGTTTCTACGGGGGCGCATAGATGCTGTTGAGTGCGGCCGTAGTAGTCCATATGAAGTACACGTATGTGTGTTCGAAGCTGCTTCCTCTATTCATTCGTAGAAGCGACGGAATGTTCGTTTCGCGATACCGAAGGTAGGGTTCTCAACCTGCGAGAAAGGCGAGAATTATAACGTTAACGGCGAATAAACAGAATTGGAAGATTAATTGAATTTCGAATTGATTATCAATTCGTTCATATCGTTAAGGAAATATCGTTTGAGAAAATATCTCGAAAAAATTAAATGTAATTTTATTAATATCGATTGTATGTAATAATGAAATCTTGGAATGAAGGATGATACGTATATTGAGAGAATTCTGATCCGTTTATTATCCCTGTAAAGGCAATTAAATATATTATAACAAATTGTATTAAATGCAATCGGAGTTACATGCCAAATGACCATCCCTGCATGCGTTCGTATAGCGTCCGTAGCTTCCGAGAGCGCGGATGTGGAAGTGCGTGCCAGGGCGATTCGCCGCGATACGCACTATTATCGTTAATGTATGCGGCTCGCGTGTACGCGAACTTACACCGACACGAAGTCGGTTATCAATCATCGTTGAAGGAGGGAATACGTGCCAACAATGCCGAACAACAATGGGTATTCCGTGGGTCTGAACTGCGTACAATATCGACGTTACTCGCTTTCGTCGGTTTCCCTCGTATTCATGGCGCAATGTTTTCGAATGTTGCGGTGGTGCATAAGTTTTTTTTTCCTCGCGGCTGTGCTATGTCACTATTCACAAACCTATTGGAAATTACGTTTGTATTTTTTTTTTCTCCCTTTTCTCTTTTCTCTCCGCGCTTTTTATCCCTTTACGCGCGCGCGCTCTCTTTCTCTCTCTCGTTATTTTTTTGTTTCTTCCCTTATCGCGTTATAAAATTTGTTCAAACGCGAATGGCGAACGAAACAGGAAAGATAAATTTTTTGCGCTCGAGACTGGAGAATTTAATTTGCTTTTGCGATCTCGGTGAGATCGGCGTAGAAAAAACAATTGTTTGTGGTGCGCCCTCGTTCATATAATTTCTGCGATCCAAACAAATTCTTTGAAATCAATTACTCTTAGATCTTTGCGTATTTTTTTTCGCGTTTATTGCAGGACGAATTAAGACGTTAGGAGAGGGGGGAAAAAGGGGAGAAGAAAATTGTTCGAGGAAGTGTTTGGAGCAATTGCGTGGTCCCGATACACAAATTCGATAAGATTCGCAAATGCGCCTTTTACAAGAGCACGCGTTCGAAAAGAGCATGCGATACGTTCGCGTAATCGATATTACCATCTACCGCGATTCGCCATTAATGTAATTACGGGCCTTCATCGTAAAGCCAGGCAGACCCCCACGTTGATCAAATTTCCAATATTCGAAACATTATACCTTCCGATCGGATTATCGTGTCGCGTAGATTTGGAATTACGAATTGTTTTGATAACGAATAGATTCGCCCTGCAAGTATCCATATTGGAAATATACATCATTGTTGGTTAAGCTGTTTGAAGAATCGCGCTTTATTCGCAATCGCATCTAAGGGAATCTACTTTTACACGCGTGCAAAACTGCTATTGTGAATTGAAATTTTATTTATCGGGGATATAAAAATTTTTAAATTCGTCTTTTACCCGCGTCATTATAGAATAAGAGAAAAATGTATAGAATTTTGCGTATCGACAAAATTTTCAATTAATTCTATTCGGAAGCGTCTTTTTTATTTTTTTTTATTTTGAAAAACATTTCGATTCTATCACGGCGGAACGTTATTGTAAAGATTTATTTTGCAATAAGTTCCCTTGCGTGTACATTTGAATCTTCATCGAACGAGTCTTTTCCGGTACCGCAAAACCGCCGTTTCCCGTTTCCATGCAACGCTGCAACTTTAATAGTGTAATAATTTTGCAACTGTCACACAAAGAGAGGAAAAGATTTATTTGCAAATCTTATCGCATCCTTTATAGAAGCAACGTAATTTGTCATCCGTTTCCATGTGGAATTAAATTTTCAATATTCATCTTGTGCACGATGAAAATCTAAAAGTCATCATGTCTGAGAAACGATGGCGTGCGTGAATGGGATGACTGAATCCTATAATCTTGAATCTAGATTTGCTCGCATTCGCGGAATAAGGGAGTAACCGCTGGGCATGAGGAATCGGCTTCGTTAAATTCGCGTCGGCGGGCGAAGGGCGGAACGATTGTTCTTCGTCCGCTTTCGCCGCACTGTCCGCCCTTCCCGTGCCATTAATTAATACGGACGAATTAATAGCGGTAACGTAACCGCATCTACCGCACGCGCATTTAAAAGCACGCACGAAACGGCGAGTTTCGCGCTTTTTCCCGCCACGGGAGATTTAGCTGCGAAGAGATGCGGAAGGAAAGAGAATAGATTGCGAGTCACGCATACGGCGATGCTCCTTTTCGTGAACGCATATGATGCGTCCGATCGATATAGAAAAATAACTAGTAGGGATTCTATCTTATTGATTCGCTTAAAAGCACGGGGACTCGACGACGCGCCTCGTACCCTGTATTTACGCGCTACCCCATATTTTTAGATCGTTGTTCACCACTTACATCCGTTTATTTTTCTTTTAACGCGTCGTTTCGTCGAGGGGAGAGAAAAAACCGAAGCGTGCGACGACTTTAAGGTCACGCGACATTATCATATGCGTGTCCCGTGTATCAGACAGAGTGGTGCGGTCGACTTGAAAGGTCGATACGACAACAACATTGACAGTTTTACGTTTTATCGACACAAATTGCATCGTCATTATCCGTAATGTTATTGTACATTTGCGACGGACTTAACAACTTGTGAGTGCACTTTTATATTCCGCGCCGTGTAAAAATTTCACATAAAGCATTTCGTTTCTATCATGTCCTTATCATTAATTTTAATTTTCATTAAGAAAGATATCGATTTTAATCGAGATGAATATTAATTGTTTAAAAAAAAATACACAATGAAATATATTCTGCATATTTTCTTTTATCCTTGTTATGTTTGATTACATTTGGTTTAATGATCTCGTTACTAAAGACGTTTATAGATACGTCTGTAGACGCGAGATATCTGAGGGAAGCCGAGTTTCTTTCAACCGATAGAGCGTGGTATATCGTCAAAGTTTTAACGAAGGGTATCTAATTCCGCCATCTGTGCGGGACAAAAATTAAAACTTGCACCTGAAACATCAGAGGGTGGCTATATAATCGAATTGTCGTAAAAAGTTTCAGCTTTCGCGCGCAACTAGATTTATTTCGCGGAATATCCGCGACTAAGGGAGCGTCGATGATTCAATTTAATATCCGATATCCAATTTAAATCGTAACGTACATACGGATTAAAGCGAACATATTGCATGCGAAAAATTGCGTTCTCTCTGTGCCCATCGGCGGGAACATTGTGATTATTTACGAAAGAAAAAAGGAGAAAGAATGCAAAAAGCTTGTTATCATTTCCCGCGAGAGATTAATTCGCGCCGTAAATGATACGCGTCGCGCTTTTTACAAATATAATCCGGGAACTTTGTACTCTTCTCTTTTCTCTGGACGAACTTTGCGTCCGTCATGGCTTTCAAAAGTCACTATGGGGATAACATTTTCCTTTTTTTCATCGATTTTTGTCGACACGATGCTTTCCTTGCCGCGAAAATTTTCAAAAAGAAACGAGTTTTAGTCTCCTCAGCTGTAAACCTTGAGATTTGAGCCGTTTGCCCGCTACAGCTTGACTAGTTGTTTATGCGTATGGGTCAAAACGTCAAAATATACGGAACGTTCCTCCTTGTAGGCGCTATTTGAACGGCGCGAAGTTTTGGCGAAATCGTTACGTCGGTAAGTCAAACAGTGACCGAGGACGAAGCTGTATCGTCGTCGTAGTTTGGGCAGAGTTGGCGACGGGCCCGGCCTTACATTTTCGCTGATAGAGATAGAGATATGCAGGCGGAGGAAGAGACAAAGTGGGTATACCAGACGGTGAGTAGTGTATGTATCACGCGAGGAAGAGAGAAAGAAACGAAAGGCGAACTGGAGTGAGGGATTCCAAGTCGGATACTAGAACCACGCTCTCGATGAGAGACTCTGACGTAGCGGTTAATTAACTCGCTATACCGCGGCAGGCTGCGCGCAGATTGACTTGTCTGTGGCAATTAACGCTTCCGTAGTTTCTGCAAAAATAGCTTCTCACAAACGCGCGATTTACGATAACTCGTCCGCTGCACCAACTGTGCCGTGCGACTACTCGGCGGTAGTCATCGCTGCACTAGAATGTTAGTGAACGTGAAATTTCGAAATTATTTAAAGCAAATTTGGAATGTCGCTGGCGAGAGAACTGAAGAAATACCAGTCGATTAATATAAATTGGGGCTGATGTCTGGTCGACAGAATTTGAAATAGCTGAAGTGGTGCCAACCCGTCTTTTTCCTTGAACACCGTCACCGACAGTGTCAGATTGTCATTATCTTTCATCGTGAATTACTCTTTTATTAAGACGGTAACGCGTATTCGTCAAGATTGCAATTGATATCGCAGACAAAACACCAGTCAGTTTCAGGAATAGCAGTTAATAATATCGAAGGAAGAACGACGCGTATCAAATATTGAATTTCACGTGTATTAATTAGCAATTAAATCCATACATACGCAG
Organism: Polyergus mexicanus; assembly: GCF_030449975.1. Lineage (NCBI taxonomy): Eukaryota > Metazoa > Arthropoda > Insecta > Hymenoptera > Formicidae > Polyergus > Polyergus mexicanus. The sequence continues at coordinate 10,492,451 of NW_027223326.1, read as the reverse complement.
ATAAAGAATAAAATTAATTAAATAACGAATTACTACGTAATTTATCGAATTTTATATACTTTCTCGTCTTTTCGATTTTTGACGATATTTATCTACAAGTGTTTCATTATTTCGGACTAATGTGATGTCCGTAAAAACGATGGACGAGACAACATACAAAAAGAGCAGAGTGTAAACGAGAGGTCAGACAAGCGGGTCGATTATCGGGTGACGGACAGCAGATGATACGTGATGTGGAGAAGCGAGACGCGAGAAAGACTGAGAAGGAAAGCGAACTAACGAAAGTGCCGATAATTACGGCAATGTCGTTTTTATGGCTTTGAGAGCCCGGGAAAATATCTGAAATATATTATATTAATTAATAAAAAATTAATAGACTTTAATTTTATCGTATGTTGAAGAGGATCATTTCTGAATAACATGTATTTGGAATTAGCTAAGCTTTCTTACAGTTTTTAAGACAAACATACAAACGATAACTTAGTACTTTTAATTAATATAAAATAATTGAAGAGATGCAAAACAATAAATAAATTTTAATTTGAAAGGTAAAGACTCTCTCTTTTATCAATAACGCGTTAAATGAAGCGTTCTAAATAGTAAACATAGCAACAAAAAAATGTAAACATTTCTTGCTTCTTATTATTTTTGTGTATAATGTATGTATATGTATATGCTACGAAAGAATAAAATTCCGAATAGTTCTAATTCTCGCTCTTAGATGTAACTATTCACGTTTAACTTAAAAAATCTCAGGGATAAAAAAGGAAAAGCGCAGCCTGATTCCAAGCGCGTTGTTATTCAAGAACAAATTCTTTCCAACATTTGTCAAAATCAAGAAGATGCGTGCTGCGTAAGTTTTTGTAAACAATTACCAAATAATCATATATAATAAATAGTGATTTTGTTTAAAAACGATTAAATATTATTTAATTTATTATAAAAAATTTTTATTTTCCTTATAAGCGGCTGACAAACATAGGAATATTGAAATTATTAATCGAGATAACAGTTTCAAAAAAATTAATATCGTATAAAACAGAAATAAAACAATTTTCTATTGTTCATGGTGCGATAAGTTTTTTCAAAAATTAACGACTTCAAGGCACCGCTTTGATCCTATTAAAATACAGCATTGCAATGCGACGATTCGAATCTCCAGTGCCGACAGTCCGCGTTCTTGGCGAGCGCGGGAGCGTCATTACTTAATTTAGATTAATTTCAGTTCTCTTGCTTCTGCGTTCGTTGCTCGCTCAACTCAAGCAACGTGAACGTTTCTCGAAAAATTTACGAGACGATCGGCGACGTGCAGTGAGAGTATCATGACGTTTTATTGAGCGTTTTATTGAACGTCATCGCGAAGATTTTTCTAATGGCATTGTTTCAGGCATATTACAGGATGTAATGTTGTTGATGTAATCGACTGATAAGTATCGATTTAAAAGCCTTGAAATTTAATATGCACGCACATCCATTTTCATACATGGCGTATAAAGCATCCATATTTCATCGGCTATAAATATCGCCGCGGACACTGCCGTCCGCAGTGATGACGCTTTAACGCGGCAAAATAAAAATACATTCGTAGAGGAAACGAGAGTCTGAAAAAAAAAAAAATCGCCGAATGCTAAAACCCTATCGAAAGAGACACGTGTGGATAGAATAATACTTTCTAACGTAAAAAGTGCGCGCAATTTCGTATAACACTGCAATTATATCCGTCATAATTTCGTCGTTATTGCGCGGTATAACGGAATATTACTTATGTGATATAACGGAATATATTACTTATGATAGACGTTATGGCAAAATACAATCCGTTCCAAGAGTTTAGTAGAAATAAACCTGTCCCTCTCTCTCTCTCTCTCTCTCTCTCTCTCTCTCTCTCTCTCTCAAATGACGGGCAGGAAAAGGGAGATGACGATGAAACAGGCAAGGGTTATACACGCTATCTTATTCCACTACACGACATACCGGTTAGGATAAGTCTCAGGTTCACGGTTACCTGATCACGATAATCGATAGCGCAGCGTCCAGTCGAGTCGCTTAATCGTTAGCGTTTCGCTTCGATTACCTTCTTCGAAGCGAGTATGCGAGTAAATCGATTTCATTGCATTTCAGATTTACTTTCGTTGGAGATAAGCGTACCTTTTTCCTTTAGGAATAAATTAATTCAAACTGTGTCTAAAAACTGTGTATAACAAATTCTTTAATAAAATAAAAATCTAAACTAAAGATCTGCACTAAATCTATACATCTATAGTAAAAAGATATTTTATCGTGTTAAAAATTTGTTTATATTGAATTGAAAAGTTAAGTTGTGTTTTTTTTTTTTTCAGATATATCTATGAAATGAAATCTATTTATTCAATAATTAACACGTATGGTGTCGCAATAAAATATTTATATCATCGTGCTCGTAATAGGTAATGAAGGCTCTGCGCGAACATTTCACGATCTCGCCAAACAGCTGATTGATTTACAGCGATCCACTTAAGGTAGATTTTTTTTTTCCGGAGGCCGGGCGTCAAGTTTAATCGTCGATTCGAGCAAGCGTTTCTAGCTGTTCATCCGGGTGATGAACGACGCTACTCTTGCCAAGCGGCCAAGCGTCGCTACATTAAGTTATTCGCGCGATCGTAGGTTCTCGCTCTCGTCAAGTTTCGAGATTCCGCTTTAACGATCTATAACGCTTTGTACACTTTACGATGTTATAGGATTAGTCGATACTATAAATTCCGAATTCTTTTTAATGTCGGAAGTTAAACGGCGAGCCCTATTCGGGGAGGTCACCGGGGGAACATGGACCAACTTGCCGCGGACCATAAGTCTTTGTCGTGGCTTTACGGCGGCGCGAAAAGGCTTCTTGGTCAAACGGCGGTCGCGATAAATCTTAATTCGCACGTTGAAACGCGACGTTTAAGGTTTCACGCCGAGGTGAGATATGGCTCGCTCGCTGTCTCTCCGTTTTGCGCCGCGAATGCTGTTTCGAGATCTGAAACTGCGAAACATACCCGGAGGAAAATTCGCAGGAAAAAGACAGTGAGTGAGAGGGGGGGGGGGGCTCGTCTGATCTCTCTCTCTCTCTCTCTCTCTCTCTCTCTCTTTCTCACGCATGCGACCTCATTTGCGTACTTTATTACCAGGCGACACCGATGAAAACGCTTTATTTCCTCTGCCGGTTTGCTTGATAGGGTCGAATAGATTCTCAGCCTTGTATCAGCTGATAACGATGCGAATCATCAATCTACCGGCTTCGGTAATATACGTACGGACTCCAATTCGCTTGAAATGACGCGTTATGCGATTAATCCGCGGCAATGACTAAACATCAAATAATCAATTTTTGACAAGTTTTGGATCTTTCATATTAACTGTTTAACTGTTTTGACAACTAAGTCTCGAGCTAGACTCTCGTGTTATGACTACGCGCGCGGAAGAGATTTAATCTTAAAATACATCTCGTGTATATTATACATTTCATTTTACCGAACTGCATCTCTGTAAATATTCACTGTAAATAATATGCCGAGGAATATTTACGTTGAATATTTATTTGTTCGAGATCTATAAGTCGTTTTATTTTTCTTCTGGAAATGAAAGCAGCGGATAATTTCGACCTTGAGTACATAACGTGGGTGGTTCGATAAAATAGCGGGCAATTTGAAATAATTGTACTGTGCCATTAAAAAGATTAAATTATAGTCGCTTTCTTTCTAAACGATCACGACAGTTTTAAAGCAAACATTCTAATTTATTTGTTATTCGAGTCTTGTTTAGCCTTGAAGGCGCCATAATCATCAAGATGTTATCGATTATAGCAAGAAACGAGTATATTACATCAATCGACTACATAATAAATACAAAAATGCATAATCACCTCCGATGACGGCGAAACGTGCTTAGATAGACAAAACATTAATAACCATATATTAAGAATGGACAATATCTTCATATTTAGATATGACAAGATAATTTGTAAAACATGAGATAAATGGCAGGAGAAATAAATTTTATACACCTCGAATATAATAAAACTTTATTTTACACTATGAAACTTTTTTGCGTATATAAATTTCTCGACTAATTTTTTTACATTATATTAAAACGCATTAAATACGAAACGCAATACTTGATATTGGTACAATTAAACATATATGCAAATGGCTGTAATATTATACAATCACGTGTATAATTAGGGGAATTCGCGATCTCTTCTCCGAGCACAAGTTTACAACCAGCTGACTTTATCAGGATAAATCCGCGGCCCATAAAATATCCCAAGTCTCTGTTTCACGATCCGTTATCCTGCATTCTCGATGGTGAATCTACTCCGAACAGGCCCAAACAAGGAAGCTATAAGCCGCGCCCTTCCCGCTCTTCGGACAGAAAGGGACGAGACCTGTCGCGTATCCCTCACGAAATGAAAAGTAACGATCTGTTCCTGGAGGTCCCAGGAGGAAACGGCAAACCCTCCCGTCCTATTGCGGTATCCTCGAGCCTATATTTTTTAAGCGTGGCCCTAAGAGATCTGTTCCTCCTCTTTTCCCCTTCGACGCAACCGTACGTGCCACGCACGAGAAACACGTACACAAAACCATCCGTATGAGCGCGAATGTGCAATCGCTCAGACGGCTCTCGTGTTCTTTGTGTCAGTGGGATCTTGTAGGTACTTCCCCTCCCCCCCCCCCTTCCTCCCATGCAAATACGCAGGGACGCATCGACGATCCCGGTGGCGTTCCTTTCTTTCCATCACATGTAGTGTTACGTTTTTCGTATTACTCTGAAACGATATCGATGTTTAGAAAAAAAGTTTCGTTAACTTATCTCGAAGTTATCCGCTTTTCGATGCAACTGATGTGTTTTAATTTGCGTTTGACGTTGTATAAAGAGGCAGTTTTATTCAATCTACGATCGATCTTTAATTAGGGAGGATTTAAATAAAAGTTGAAATTAGTTCACGACTACGAGTGAATTTTAAGATCACGTGGCACATTTTAAATATACTGAATCGTACGAACAATCGTGTTTGAAAAAATTCATATTGGCTCGAATATACTCGTTTAGATTTTTCGAAGACAGTACAAGCCGACTTTAATTTATTTCATTGATTTCTTAATTTTTCCCTTCTCTCTTGAATATCTAAACGTATGTAATCTCACGTATGTTAACGCGACTTACAACGGGCTTACGTGGCTACACAACTGACTAATACGACTATTTATAAATAAACGTGCGTAGCACTATAAGCAATTTTCCGACTAGTCGATAGGAGAACGTTATCCTATATAATCGAATTTACGTAATCCTTACAAAGATGCGTTTAATACGCTTTAAACATCCGGGGTATATCAAATCGTCGCGTATTGCATAACGATGACGTCAGGGGATTTCGCGCGTAATGAACGAATTTCACTGATTAGTCGCTTGATACGTGATACGCCGGTTGCTTCTTGCAATCTTAGCAAGGCCGATTTCGTCGTCGAGTTTCATTCACTGCGCTCCCAACGATTTGCTTTCCATCTCGTACGTGTGCGTCACGTCGTGCGTGCTAACCCTTCCAGAATTGCAATGCAATCGTAATACGTACATGATAATGGCTTTCACATTTCAGAAGTTAATTCTGATGTATATCTATTGATGCAATATAATTAATCGAAATGTTTGATTCTAGAATGAAAAGTAGAAATTATCAATAAACTATAAAAATAATGTATAAAAAATATAGATAAATAAAGTATGACATGTATAAATAATGTTACAATTAATGAACTTGACAAAAAATAATTATTTCATATTCTATGAAAATGAAAAAGCATATATTTTTTTCTTTCCTAAAATACTCAATATTAAACTCTGAAACTAATTCAATTTCATTTTTAATACAATTATTGTTGGCTTATAATTCACTGTCAGTTAAAATCCTAATAAAGAAATAATAAATAAAAATCATAATAATTAAATATTGTATAAATACCCCTCTCTCTCTCTCTCTCTCTCTCTCTCTCTCTCTTTGTTGCAAAAAAATAATATATATATATATATATATTTATTGTATATTGTTACAATAAAAATAAATCAAAATAAAAGCAATAATAAATAATATCTGGTGGAATGTAAAAAATGAAAATAAAATAGACATTTCTCCATTGGATGAAAATGAGAAATAATTTTTGTTGCATTGAAATTTTGCAGAGAAATATTATGTTCCATAAATTTTGGATAAACAGATCGATATCATGCATGTGTATTCTATATAATACAACATTTGCCCCGCGATACCAGGTGTAAAATTTATTTTGTTAGAATACGGAATATTTTCTCTAACACGCGTACAACATGCACATATACATCAAGTGTCGAAAAGATTGACTCCCGTCAATCATTTTTAAATCTGATCTTTATTTCCGAGGAATCTAGAGAATAGCATCTAATAGGGGCATCGATCCAAATTAACTATCTTTCTCCCGGGACTCGAATTCTTAAAAATACGCACTTGTGACTGAAAATACCCCTCTTCCGCGGACAAAAGTGCACATGGAACAGGGCATTTGGCCTATATCGAGTAACACACATCTCGCGTCGCAAAAAAAAATAAAATACTCCCGGTATATTCAAAATGTAAAATGTAATCCGGTTTCCGCGAGCACGGACGTGTCTCCCTTTCCCCCCCCCCCCTCCCCTTCGTCGGCAAACGGGGAGAGAACCTTTGGCGTCTGAGAAGGCCTTTAATACGCATGGATCGCAGACGGTCGAGGGCCCTCTTCTGTGTTTCCCCTTCTGCAGAGAGGCCAGGCTCTCTTTTCTTCACACAACTACTATCCGACATAAAGCGTCGTTCTCTCTATCGCGGCCACGATGCGCAAGGTCTCTCGTTCGTTTCCCCGGACTCCATGTCCCTCTGTCCCGTCGCCCCGCTCTCTTCTCTCATGCCACCCTCTACCTTCATCCCTCTCGTCGTTTGTTCGAGGCGTCCTTGTTCCACCGACTCATTCCTTTCTCGGGGTCCATACCCCTCCCTCTTTCCCCTGCTCCTTCTCTCACCTTGCTGAGCTGTATTCTTTTTATCCGTGCGATCGTCCTGCGTGTGTATATACCGGGTGAACCATAGAGTACAAGGAGAATTCTTCTGCTCGTTCTTTGTTCACGCATGACGGATTCGAATACCAAAGACTAAGAAGCATGAAGGAATGAGATCCGCGATGCTCAACTAATTTTATATATATTATAAGTGCGGACGAAATAATTTTGGAAAGAGTCGTGTGATGGAAAATTATGGGTCTGTTATTTTTAGATATTCTTTTCTGCATATAAAATGCCATGAATATAAAAGGTTGAATAGTTAAATATATACAAGAATTGTTGAAATTTTATAATGCTGCTGAATATAATTTATATGCGATTTAAATTAAATTATATTAATAGTATCTATTAATATTCTTCAGATATTAATAGCTGCCTTTGTACGAGATGTGCGTCAAGAGCAATTTTCATTTTATACGTTTCGCCTTTAAATAATAAAAATGGCGCAAAATGATTACTCTCAGTTGTCATGAATAACGCGTTGAACAATCATAATTTCCGTTGGGTATGCCGACTATTTTCGAACGATAGAGAATATTACTCGCGCTGAAATAAAATCGAAATTTGGATTATGTAAATACAAACAGGATCCGCATTATGCAAATACAGTCAAGATGCGTACTATGCAAACTCGTATTATGTAAATGTTCTCGGCAGAACATTTATTTCCACTTTCCTACGGGAGCATTCTCTACACGAATTTACACTTTATATAGCGCAACATCGCGGGATTATTTAACAAATGTTTGGACGAATTAGGCTGCAACAGGCGTTTACAGGCGTTTAATGCATTACGCGTTTGCACATTGCAAAATTGCTCCACGAGGAAGGACCGCAAGGGTGAATAGCGCGTAATCGCCGAATATCACGGACACCCCGTATACATCCTGGCGCGCCTCCTACGTCGTGCTGCTTCCAACACATATCGGCGACGACGACGACGGCGATACATCGAATCTCAAAGGAGCGAGAGAGACAACGTCACCGGTAGCGCCGAGCGTGCGAGAGAGATCGTGACAAATCGAGTCGAGTCGGCTGTTGCCGGCTGTGCGAGTCGCCTCTCCCCTCTCCTCCCAGCGTCCCGCCGAAGCCTACGTTCCCCCTCTCCGCTTGGAGCGTCAGTCGCCCCGCGTCCCTCTACCGAGTCGGAACGTTGTGCCGTTTCCCGCTCGTCGCCCCGCGCCGCACCTAACCTCTCGACTACGGTAAGCTCTCTTCTCTCTTTCTCTCTACCTCCGCGTCCCCCTTGCCTTGCATGTCGTGCCTTCACCCCACGAAACCGCGCCGTTCGTCTCGAACACGTCCCCTTGCCTCTCGCCGTCTCCTCGCCGTCCGTTTCCCTGACATACCACGATATTCGTGTGTAGCGAAGTTTTGGCGTCGCCTCTCTCTGTCTCCTGTCTCCGCTCGTGGCGTGCCTATGATTTTTAAGCGGATCTATCGCGTGAAGTTATCGCGGTTTTCGAGTTTCGAAGTTGTCGACGTATTTACGTATCGTGAACCGGCGCGGTGCGCCACGGCGTGTTTCTCTTCCCCCACTCTTTTTTTTTTTTTTGTTCTCTTCCTGCGAACTACACGTTGTGTCTTTGTCTGCGCTTCGTACTTACTGCCTACGTGACGGTATGTATGTGTGTATGTATATGGGCCTCTCCTGTTTGATTTTTCTTTGTTCGTCTCATTCTCACGCCCTCTTGCTTCCTCCGCCGGTGTTGTCTCTCCCTCTTCTCCCTTTTTCTCTCTTTTTCTCTCGTCCGGTGTTTACCCCCGGCAAAATGGACGATCGGTTAGTGCACGAACGGCGTACAACGTGACGCGATCGTACTCTTACACAGTCAGTCTCTCGGTGTATATACTCCTCGTGTGGGAGAGAGAATCGAAGTGAGAGGGGCAGACGGATAGAGAGAGAGAGACGGCTGCCGCGCGTAGCTCGTAGGGAAAGGCGGTGAGAGGAAGGAGAGCAGTAGCTAGCCGGTGGTGCGTCGTCGTGTCGTGCGCTTCCTAACCTCCAAAACATCCAAAACGGCTCCTCGCGACAACCGACGCGTATAATAAGCAACGCCTGCCATCTCGACACGCGCGCGTGTCTGTGCCTGTCTTTTACCCATCTTACTCGTGACATCTTTGATTTATAACGAACGTGATCCGCAGTCATCGTCGTTGCCGCCGCTGCTCGTGTCGTCGTCGTCGTCGTCGTCGTAACCACGATTTGTGCAACGGTTTCTCGCGTGTGTGAATCTTTCGCGTCGCTTTTTGGCGCGACGAGAGAACGGAAATCCGAGACGAAAAACCTGGTGAAAGAGAAAGAGAGCGAAAGAGAGTTTTTTTTCGTGTTCGAGGTCTATTGTCTGTGCCGCGATTTGTGAGTGAGACAAGGACGAGCCAACGGGGGATATTCCACTGGAGATTTTTCTGGACATTCCTGTCGCCGTCGCCTGGGGAGCCTACCGTGGACACGGTTAGTACGATTAGCGGATAGAGAAGCCTCTCGACCAGCGTTTCCGCTCGGCCGGTGAACTTTCACGTTGTCGGAATACGAATCGTTTTCGGCATGCGGTGCGACGCGACCGCACGCGGTGCGCGCGGACCCGCTGCGCGCGTTCCAAGATCGCGCGGATTTCTCCCCCTGTCGCTCTCCTCGTGGACTCGCCAGGATGCGAAAGGCGCATGTCCATGCGTTGAAAACCAGCTGTCGCCGACGTTTGATCCCTGCACACGTGATACTCGTTGAATTCTCACGGCTTTTTTTCCCTTTCGCTCTCCCTCTCTCTCGTTTATTTTAATGCATTTTCAATGGACGCCATTGATTTACTCCACGACTTCCTAAAAGCACGCTCGAACGCCGTTCCTGTGACTTCCGGTGATTTTTCGGAGCGCAACTCGGCTCGCGCAACGGAGGGATAACACTCCTGCCGAGCGGAAACACGTGGCTCTCTTTCGAAATTATAAAGCTGATTTCAGTTGCTCTACTAAGCAGCAAAGCAGGATTAAAAATTTATAAATGCAAATTGTGAAATCTCCGGGAATGAGAGCGCTCGCAGTGATTTATTCAGCAGTTTAACAAAATTAGAATTTTTAATAAAAATTGTTATGATCGCGATAAAACGATCGACAGCATCGCGCATAAATATTCTATTCGTATTCATACGAGTGACGAACGTTTATTAATTTCATTCTCAGCCAAGTAGAAGGAAATTGTGGATTGCATTCATCTATACATTTCTTTCTTCGCTTACTTATTAAATTACTTTTGCACGTAAAAAACGCTATCGAATAATATTTTTGTGTATTATACAACTGAATAATTTTTCATTGTCTCACTTAGAAATAAAATACGGCCGATTTTGTCTCGAATAGAAAAGTTTAATTTATACATAAACATATCTTGTGGAAGAATTAATTTTTCCCCGGAAAACAATTATGGTTATCGGAAGAGCAAAACGGAAACACAGCTATACGGATAAGCTTCGGTATCGATAAGAATTACGGCGTCGTGTTAGCAGTAACGAGACTGTCAGTTTTTGCCGATGGGCGTAAAAATTGCTGCCATAAACAGAAGTCCGGCTCGACAACCGGTGGCGCATAGTTACGCGTCTTATCGCGGCGCCGCATTGCAACGGTCGCGTTCCTCCAACTCCCTCGGCCTCTCGTACGTGTGCGCATTGCCGTGTGCGTGTATTCGCCTGGACTACGGTACACGGTACCCTGGCGTGATACGTCGGTTCGGTACGTCAGGTTCTTCGATCGTGAGAATCGTCATTGTGCGCATCTCGTCCCTCGTTCTTCCTTTAGACCCTTTGTAAGGAACTTCGAACACGCGCTTTGCAATATAATAATAACTTTATTGTTCTCAAATTGTGCGTAATACACTTGGAAATAATTATACAAATAATAGAAACAAAAGTATAAATGCCGCGATGCGGCAGTGTCTCTAAATCTGCCTTAAGTAAAATTAAATTTCTATAAATGCACAAATATTTAAAAAAAAGAAATACAGTTTAATTGAGTACAGTAATTAATTTTCGATATATATATATATATATATAAATGTTTTTACGTTATTGTTAACGGTTCCCGATTTAGTTTCGCAATCGAATAAATCGTCGAAAATAATCCGCGCTTGAAAATGTTAAAAATTGGTAGTTTTACGAGCAACTTATTTTTATAAAAACTTACAATAATGTATCAAGTAGTTTCGAGATTCCAATTTGCTTCGGAATGCTGCTAATTTGCTTTAGATGGTTTTCTGACTGCAAAGTACCGCTCTACTCCAAGTCGCGCAAGTTGCAGCAAAACGCTGCACAATGTTAAACGCATAGCTATAAAATCCAGGCGTTCTCTAGCGTTTACGACGACGCGGGGACTGAAATTTGTATCTCGTAGATCCGCGCCTCGTTGAACAGAATCATCGTCATCGTCAACGACGCCATTGTCAATAGAGAAACTAGGCTGTGCGCAAAACCGGCAATCAGAGCGTACCTCTTTCCAAGCCGAACGCGAGACTCGCGAACGACCGAGTGAAGAAACTTAACGCGTGTAATTGCTCCTCCTCGGGAATTTAGAAACCACACCTTTTACGTTCGTCATGTCCCCGGTGGACGTAATAGGAAATCCACTGTAATCGCGATTAGTTGCGATACAACGCAGTCTCTCTCTAATAAGGAAGACGAGAATGTTGAAGGTTCTGGTGCTGCGGGTTTATCAATCCGCGTCTATTTATTACGATTACGTAATTGCGAAATTTTCGAGCTGATGAATCCAGCGTATTCGAGTTAAGAGATTGGAGGAATATTCTCGTTCTCTCTCTCTCTCTCTCTCTCTCTCTCTTTTTTTTTAACGGCTTGTCGATTACTTCGCGATTCACGCTGTACCTCGGCCTACAATTTCACGGTTGGCGATATCGCCCGTAATTGTGTTCGCGATCCGAATATCGATGACTAAGACTGTCCCGGGCGCAGGTAGGTAGGTAGGTAGGTGGGTATTTTTGCACCGTGAATGGTAATCGGCGCGAACGCGACGCTCGCGAAATCGAGGGCTATTTTCTCCGATGATGCACCGCGCCGATCAGCCACCTGTGCCCCGCGATATTGCACCTGGGTTACGATTTAACCATTTTTGCCATCCGAGTCGCGGGAACCGGTTCTCGCTATCGTCGGGGCCCTCTTTCTAGCCTCGTTGCGTCGGCGGCTTTATAACGTCGTGGCTCATCACTATGCGAAACGCGTTTCGCAATTCGCGAGTATTCGAACTCTTTCCTTTAGCCTCGAACGCTTTCCAGGAACCGACATTAGACTCTGCTATTTCGCCATCCATGATATTCGTCTAACGCGGATCGTCCAATTTTTTTTCTGATTATTATTGAATATAATCTATTCGTAAATATGTAATAATATAATTATTCTATTTTATTAAGAATAAAAGAGAAAGAGAGAGAGAGAGAGAGTAAATGGGCTCTTATATTTCCTACATTATCACTATATTCTGACCGTAGAGAATTAACGGTTATATTTAATATAAATATTGATATCGGAGAAAATATGATTTTAACCTTGGCGATGAATTTTATCTGTTAGCTACATGATTATTATCGAGTTTCAAAGAAACGTTGACAGAGGCTGGGAAAAATTCTTTTGCTGATATTTTATGCGACCGCATCGCGAGTTGCGCGCAAACCTTAGGTGTCTCAGTTTACCTTGATATCGACCCGACGTGTCATCCCTTTTAATCTTTTCTTTCGTTTCGTTCCTCTCTTCGTCGTTTAGTGTTAAAGCATTTCGAGAGTCGACGTTTTCAGGACGTATCATACTTGCAATTTATGGGAACCCTATGCTGAGAATGCTGAGCATGCGCTGGAACGATCTTAGGGACCTACGAAGTGACTAAATACTTGCCATAACCGGGATATTAAAGGATTTATTAAGCGCGGAAGGTCAATTCGTTCCTTTTCCTCTTACAAGTTAATAATCTTTTTTTTTTCTCTTCTGCGAGAGATACTTCAATCAGCTGATAATTGTTGTCTTAATTAAAACTATAGATTTCGAGATGATTAGATCGTAATGTAAAGTAAGTTTTGTGTTACCTCGCTATCTATACTTTTTATATATCGATATGGCGTAATGGTTTTTTTGCACGCCAATTAAGTAATAATGATATAATAAAATTTCAAATCTGTAACACACGCAACGATAACGTCAAATTATTTTTCATTTCTTTCTTTCCGATAATAATATCTTTATATTTCGTACAGCTGTTCGCAGCTATTCATTTTATTTCTTTTGTTAATTGCGTTCGGATTTCATCTTCCTCTTTTATCTTTTTTTCGGCGAAATTCATTTATACGTATCGTTATAAAGTTCTATTACGAAATAAGCATCGCGAACGGCCACGAATATTTGATTCACTAAATTCATGGTCGTTTAAGTGGCATTTGAGTCAAACGGGCAATCGTGTGGTATGCGAGTTCTTTCCATCATCAAGGTCGTCCGACTCCCGCAAAGCAATCCATCAATTCTCCATCCTTCTTGCCGCGTGCGAGCGGAATATTTCCTTTCGAACTTGTACCCCTCTCCTACTTTCTTCCCGTCGATGATCGGACCTCTCGTATTTTGGGCTTGCGAGGCGTATCATATTTTTCTATTTCGACGTTTATGGCCGGTGCGTCGCGCGTCCCGTCGATATTCTTCTTCCGCGATCCGAGATTTGTAAGGACGGATTATACCTGGGAAAATGTTTCCCATGGGGGCAAGGGACAGCGGAGAAATTCTAATAAAGAATTTCATATGCGTAACATTCGGCGGCGGACGAATTTGTATTTTTTTTTTCTTTTTTCTTTTTATTGATTTTTTTTTCGTCGCGCGAGATTTTTAAACACGTGCATCACGCCGAACGAATCTCGTCGGCTCAAATTCTCGAGCATCCACATATTTATGGCTGTCGATCTGGATTCCTTCCGACATTTTGTTTGTCCGTGATCGCATCAACCGTCGACCGACATGGGCATTCGTTTTGCATTGTTTCGCAAAGCGGTTGTCTAAAGTAATAAGAGGGCGATTCCTCTCCGGTAATCGATTACTCGGGTGCTTTCCTTTTTTTCCTCTTTCTTTATTTCTCTCCGCACGATTTCCCTGTTTCGCGATTTGCGGTTTCCAAACCGCCGGCTAGTTTTCCGCGGCAGAAAGTAGCATCGTGAGAAGAGTAAAGAGAACTCATTTTTTTCTATCTCTCTCTTTCTCTCCCATCTCCTTTCTTTACCTCTGTCAGAGCCTTTCGCTCGGGTAAACATCCACCGGAAACTATCCGGTGGAAAAATAAGCAACGCATGGATTTGCGTGGCATTGACGTGATGTTTCGCGGGAGGCGAAACGCGATTTCATTCGGCATGAAACGCGCGTTATTTAAGAGCCGACAAGACACGAAATTTTTTTCTTTTTTTTCTTCTTTTTTTAATATATAAACATTGCGCTCGCATAAATTACGTTTGACGGAGTGATTGAATAAGAGAAGAGCTTGCCGTTTTACAAATAACTTTATCTATCTATTTATCCTTCCACAAAATAAATAACACAAATAAAATATAATATTATCCGCCAAAACAGATATACGGCGCATATTTCTAAATATGAATTTTTCCGATACATTTCCGCCGATTTCTCTCCCGCCTCCTCCAAGTATCGTTTTTCTTGTTTACGAGAGAGACGAGAGAGACTTCGGTATATGTTTGTATGAATGTGTTTAGGCGGCATCTCAGAAAAGGGCCGGCTCCATTTTCTCGGCGATCGAACGTCCAACGGGATACTTGTATATAACTCATGTCGCGGAAAATTAATAAATTAAATCGCCCTCGTTGCGCGCGGGATGAGATCGATACTGAAAATTAACTACCGCCATAATATTTCACAGGCGCAGGCCCGCCTGTTTTTCGTAGAGACGGCCTGTCGTCGATGGGGACGACAAATTGGCGGACGGGCTAATAATCATGAATACGCGGCCATGATTCCGGCCATTGCTAATGATAATCGTTTTGTAGTTTAAATCGAAGCAATCTTAATTTCTTCGCCACAATTGAAGCGACTTTTCGAGATTATCGGTAAATAGAAATTGCATTATTTCTGTTTGCTTATGAATTTCATTTCTGTATAGAGAAATCCTTGTACGCCGTACGTCTGATTTTCACTCGTCTTGATCTTAACCTTGACCTAATGCGGAGATTATCATTGTATTAATTTGCGAAAATATTCGGTTATTAGTAAGAATATATTATAACTCGAATCGTGCTCGATGCAACGATTGGCAAAAATGATACCACGATTCGTTGATCCGTCGTCGTTCGTTTCGTAAATAAATCGACAGAATAGCTTCGCGACGAGCTATTGAAAATAACGTCATTTTTCAACGCGACATTCTTCATCCTTCATCGGCAACGTTTGTATCGGCCGGTTTTGAAAGCAATCTCGTACAAAACCGTCGATTGTGCAAACCAATAATGCAAACTTTCGATGATCCGATCACTCGTCTCCTCGTTAATTAGATCGGATTACCGAGAGATTGCGTGCGCAATTTTCGGTCGCGTAAACGATTCGCTCTCTTTCTCTCTCTCTCTCTCTGTTTTTTCCCGCTGCCAAAAATCAATTTCTTGTTACGCGTAAGCCGCGAAAGCTATCATGCGTATTTTGGCTATATCCTTCCTGGAAAATGGTTTTTTGGTATATACATGGTGAAATTGGTTAGTCGCTCTACGTGTGCAGGTAGATGGAAAATTCTTGTCACGTAGAAGTTTTTGGGCGATACCGCGTTCGGTGAATATTAAAATAATAGACTTTCGCGAAGCGCGTGGGGAGGGATGTCGCGAGTACCGCTTTTTCCCGAAGATGATAATTCAAGAATGTAACGGAGAGGGGACGCGCGCTTTCCGCTATTGTAATCGTGTTTTGCGTCGCGCGTACAAAATAATATTAATTATTGTAGAAAATGATCCGTTGTAAGCGAAGCTTTAACGCGCGCCGGTCCCCGCATCGAACGAACAATCCTCCGAGGCTCTTCAACCAGGAAGTGAGTAATTTCGACATCCACCGCGCCATCCATCCACCGAGCGGAGAGAGATACTTTAATTAATTCCATCACCGTGCGATGAACGCCGCCGATATTCTTGCGCGATAAAAATGTCGCGGCATAATGACAGCTCGCATGGATTTCGCTTGGGGAAAAATAACGGAGAATGACTTTTGTAATAGATTCGGACGAGGCGCGGTTTTGTAATCTGCGATTTGTGGTTGAATCTTCTCTTCTCTTTTCTTTTTACAAAATAAAATTCTAGAAATTCTAGAAATACGTGTATTTCTATATTTAATAAAATAACTTCGTCTTTTTTTTTTTTTTGCGAGTAACCGCAGTGAAGTCTGACAAACCACACCGTGTCAGTTGGAAGGAAAGAAATAAAACATGCTAGTTAAAAGATAATGAAAAACTCGTATTGCCAACATTCAGTTTTCTTCGGGAAAAAGGCTTTTGTCGGATAGCTTCTCGAAAATTCAATCAAGGCATATGTGTGTCAGGGCCAACGGGTCGTTACCTCTCGACTGTTAGATTCCGAGACTCATTAGTGTGACTCTGAACAGACGTTCCACTGCAAATAAACGGTTCGGCTTTACAGTCACATACCAAAAGCAGTAGGATCATTATATCCCGCGGAGCGCCGTTTATTTGACTCATTTCTATTGAGGCTGGTTTTCATCAATTTTTGATATAAGGTTAATGCCAGACAGCTGAGTCTCTTCTCTCCATTTATAATGTTGGACTATGAATTAAAAAAAAAGTTGCTTAAGATCAACGTTAATTGATGTAACTTAGTTTGAATTATTCCAGATTTTTTTACAAATCTTTCATAATACTTGACAGTTGAATTGCTTAAATTTTTGTTCTATTTTTGATTCGGTAAGAATTATGATAGAAACTTTATTATATTAATCAAGATGGTATGGATTATAGGCCAAGATAGCTCTTATTCGAAATCACATTTCGCGGAGTTTTAAATTTAAATATCCGACACCACGCGCACACCCACGTAATATCGCAAAATATTTCCTGAATCCGTGCGTTGGTTGGCATTCGGGATCGTTTATTAGTTTCGGTCGAGTAACCAAGAGGCATCGGCAGCTGCCTTACGTCAGATATCTCTCTGATCATAACCCAGTATTTTCGTCGAGTCGTTTCCACTCATCTAGGACTTCACGAATACGACCTTTTCGCCATATTGGCGAAAAGATTGTTCGAGAATCGGTGCCTCCCTCTATTTCTCTCTCTTTCGTTCGCTCCTCAAATCGTTCGTTTCACCTTAGAAAACCCTCGGACGAACTGGGTGCAGCTGCTCGCAGCTGTTCGTCCTTATATAAAATGTTGCGCATGTTCGGGACACCGGGCATTTGCATTGTTACTGATGCTTCTTGTTATGATTTTGAACAGCTGCACCTGCTTGCTCCTGCCATTCTTTCGTCAACTGACGATTAGCAGCTTGCAATAGAAATGTCTCCCGCGATAAAAATAAAACGACAGACTTTTATACATTACCAATATCTATTACATTCTTAAAAAATTATTTAAATGCATTACATAATTAGTTTTAGAAATGAATATTAAGAAAAAATTAGAAAAAAATACTAAGAAAGATTAAGTATAAAAAATTGCATAAATTTTATCTTTTATCTTTATATATTATTATTCAAGGAGATGAAATATGTATACGCGATTACAAAATAAATATGTTTATTCTTGGTACACAGATAAATACACGTAAAATAATATTTCTCTCGTGAAATGTCTCTCGTGTATTTTGAGGTGACAGTAGGTGCGATAAAAACGCGTGACGATAGTGACGTGACGACCGGTTGGCACAATCGTCGCGTGAAATTATCTGGCGCGTAATTTGCGCGTTGGATACGTCGCACGCGGTCCATTTGCGAGCGGTATCGCCGGAGCGTCTCTGGCAAAGGTGTATTACTCTTGGTAGCGCTATGAAATTATTGCGAAACGAAGCATTGTTGCCGATCCGTACTCTTCGAAACAATATCGCGCTTGGATGGACGCGTTGCGTATTATCGGCGAGCGACATAACTTCATTTTGCATGCGTAATTGCGCGCTCGACGTGTTCAGTTGTGCCTAAATCTCTCTCATATTATTCAAGTCCAAACTGATCAAACTATTCGACCGATTCAACTATCGTGACGATAAATTCGGAATATTTTGTTTAACAATAGAATCTTTAATAATAAGAGATCGTTTTATACGTATTTTTTTACAAAAAACTTTTTATATATTGTATATATTTTTAATATATATTAATTTTTCATCAAAATTGGTAATATACATTTTGCGTTATCATTTTCTCAATGTATATTAAAGAATGTTTTCGTAAAATTTCGAGTGCTTCAGTTTTAAATTGTATTTTATGCAAAACTCTCGGCAATTAAAAACTTGCATTAAAAAAAAAAAAAAAAAAAAATCATGGTTTATATTTTACATCCGAAGCTTTCATGTGATTCGCGAGGTGAGGGTTCTCTCTTCGATGACATTGTTGGCGCGGAAACGAGGTTACCGTCTGCGTGACGGTGATTTAATGAAAGTGACGTCTTGACAACGGGACGCGCCGATCGGAGATTAATCTGTTGCATACTGCGTATATGGAGGTACCGTCATGGATATGCGTATAGAATGTGAGTCGTCGTTACCGAGAATTACGTTCGCATGTTATACAATACATCTGCGCGTGCACGCTGCGTGTGCACACGCCATGATTTCAAGTCCGTCGCGTATATTAGCTCGTGTACGAGTGCACGCTTTTATCAGCTTATCTTTGAAAGCGACGGTAAACATTTGAATTATTAAGCCGCCGCCTCCTTTCCTCCCCTCCCCTTCCCTTCCCTTCCCTTCCCTTCCCTTCCCTTACCTTCTCCTCCCGCCACGCTTTGTTGAGACGTGTTCTGCCTGATGGTGGATGAGGTCGGCGAAGAAAGGAACGATGGAAAGAGAGGTGCGGAGGCACCGACATAATAGGTATGGAACGAACAAAGGGGACCCGAGCAATGTCGAATGCAAGAAATTAACCCTCCGTAAACCCGGGACGGCTTTCACTTGCGGAAACTCTGGAAATGTGATATTTTCATAAAAGCAGGGATCGCGAATTATAAGTTTATGCGAATTTTATGAGAAAATCCTACACTTAGATATTTTTCATTGAAATATTATTTTCAATAAAATACGATATTTAACGAATATAAATTTTTTTTTTAAATACGATGAAAATCCGGTATTATTTAAATTTTGATAAGGTTTTACACTGACTAAAATAACGCAAAATATTTAATGCAAGAGATTTCGAATAAGTTTCAAGATCTGATGAAATGATTAATCCTAGAATATTGCGTTGTACACAGGACACTTTTGTGCATGCTATAAATCGGATTACAGAGAGATAAAATTTGCAACGTGCGTGGAAAATGTAATAATCGAAACATGTGGAATATTGCATGTTTGTTATCTGATACGTTTGACGTCATTTGTATCCGATGATATTCAGTATTTCGTGTATAAAGCGAAATGGTATTGTCAGCTGAAAAAATATTACAGGTAGAAGGTAGTATACGGAAAAACCGTCTCTTATTTAGGAGATATATTATTTCGATCATATGTATAATATATCCTGAATATTCTCTTTCTCTTTCTTTCTTTCTCTCTCTCTTTCTTTTTTTTTTTATTTTTATTTTTGCGCGATAATACTCTGTTAGATAAACTCGATTGATATCGAAAATAATCGGATTGAAGTACCTGTGACTTTGTAAATATATTTTCAAACCGATAAACCTGGATAACAATGGGCAATTAATTTATAACAATGGTATAACGGGCTGTAACAAGATCCGTGGCCGTAAAGGGGCGAAAAGAACAAAGGAAGAGAAAGTTCTCATACATTTTACAAGTTTCCCTTGAAAAATAATTTGACAGTAATGCTGAATTCTCATGATGCTCGATGTTCGCGTTAGTAAATGATAAATGCTTATAATTACGCTTATTTTAATGACGCAAAGGGGTAATGCAACGCGAACACTGGTAACGCGTCAACGAACCCCGCAGCGAATGTAATAGAACTTGCACTCATTGAGGTCAAGAACCATTCATAACGTTTGTGAATACTCAGCAATTCTCATGACAGATACAATACACTCGCAGCCTTTCGAAAATTGAAACCAGTTCGATACATAGATATGTCGTATATATCTATATAAAAAAAATGTTCTGAAATCACTTACAATAGCAGATTCTTTGACCGATTTGAAGGATATTTTCTTGGCGAAAATGTCGAGGTATTAATAATTTCTGAATTATAAACGAAATTATATGTGATATCTGCGATATGTGATATTTTTTTATTATCATCATTGTGGCATGTTTATAAAATTTTATTCAATTACTTTTTTAATTGGCACACGAAATGACATGTATTTTGACTCTGTGAAGCAGATATTTAAACACTAATTATACATCTGTCGCTGACGATAATTTCGAACGGTATTATGTGCATAATATATATCACCTTGGGATTTATCTAACTATTGTTGGCGAAGTTCAAAGAGGCCGTGTGAAAAAGGCAAGAAGTTTCGACTGATGAGCTTGTTAGAGTTTTCGGGGAGTTCTTTCGGAGCAACTTTCATCGCGGAACATTCGCCCTCAATATCTGCGCTTATTCGTTTCGGGACGACGATGGGTGAGGTCGGATCTTTGTGATTTCCATCGATTATCTTGGCGCGTACCGAAAGGGACGGGCAGACAGACTCGCTTTTTCGTTCTCCGAATGGAAAAAAGTGAAAGTATGTCGGTGGGTCAAGTGCATGTCTAAGGTTTCTTGCGTAATGTCGCGATCCGTCTTATTTTTTCGACAGTCGAACGCGCGCTCGATTTCTTTCTTCTACTATCGTAATTGCCATTTTTTTTCTTTTTCAAATATATGAATTTTATCTTGTATAATAAAACGATGCATTTTTTATATCATTCGCTAAGAGAAGCACCGATAGCGCTCGCCTTGTCAACGGATAGCGTGAAAGAAAAAAAGGGAAAAAAAAAAAATTTATTATCGTCTATATTTTCGCGTATGGTGCAAGTTTCCTTTTTATATATGTAGAGTAACGATATTGCGGTATCGATATTTTCGCGCTGATACTCGGTGTCGCGAAACTTTCCGCGCGATAGTTTCCGCCGTCTAAACAAGCGATACTTTCGAAGTATCGATCGCGTTCTCTCTCCGACCACGTGTTCCAGCGCGTGTTTCAGAGTGCGGGTCACGTTTTCGTAAGTTCTCTTCGTAACCGCTCTTCGGATAATTTCTCGAAATGCTCAAGGTCGTGAAATCGAACTCTTCCCGAAGAAAATGGGATACCGTTGGAAATTGGATGGATTCGTAATGATTTCTCCGAACCAGTTTCTCGAAGATGTTTATTTTTATCTTTCCTCTTCTGCTTCTCTCCTCTATATCTGTTTTTTTTTCTCGCACATTTTACGTGCCGCGCTTTTTTTCTTTTGCCGTTATTCGTTTTTGTGTGCAGGCGCATAATTATCCACTGGTGCGATTGTGTTTCTCATACGACGACGACAACAGACGTTTCTCGAATTTTAAGGATTATGAGTAACACGAGCGAAGGATTACCCGGTGCCCTTCGTATTTTTCGAGATCGTTCGAGGGTCCGACATTCTTCAAACCGGTTAACTTCCCTTCTCTTTTTCTTTTGTTTGTCTCTCTCTCTCTCTCTCTCTCTCTCTCTCTCTCTCTCTCTCTTTTTCTATGTTCTTCATGCTCGCAATCTGTAATTTTACTTTGATAAAAAATTCTTTTTCTCCCGTAAAGCGATTTTAAGAAATAATTTTATCACATTTCAATTTTAGCATCTGTTGAAACAATTTTTTCTTTCGGATAGGAAAAATTTTGCTAGTCACCATTTGCTTTTTCTCAACTTTCTAACGTTTAAGATCGTCACTCAGAGTATAACATATATGGTACTTCCAGCAATACTTGATGTACAAATAATTATATGAAACGTATCTCTTGTGCTAGTCGTTAGACGAACGATTGCACGCTCTCTCTCTCTCTCTGAATCGATTAGAATTTTACTAGCGATTAATCGCGTCGACGAATTAACAAAAGGTACGCGGGTCAAATAAACTTTATCCCAGGCGCGAGTTATAATTATATAACACGACCCGCTTTGAAAACGCCGACGGGAAAGCGATAATTATAAGCGACCCTGGTCGCCGATAAGCCTACCGCGATCGGCTAATGCGGCATATTATTTACATTTGTATCGCGTACACACGGTTAACGCGCAAATATTAACGGTTCGTTATTATCCGGGCGAGTATGCGGCGAAAACAACGAGCTGGTATTGCATATAAATATGCATACGGGCTATTTGCTTGAATATTTGTCCGTTACACTGCAGGACCAGGGGCCGCCTGCAGCCTGCGAGCGCCGATGTTTTGCCCGAGATATGAGATTAAAGCGTGTAGATACACTAGGTACGATCGTCGCTAATTATTCAGGCAGACGACAAGATGCACGTAGAAAATATATGTGGATACTTAATACCGGAACGCTAATGAGAATTGTCGATAACGATCTCGATATTGACTCGAAAATATCGAGGCAACACAATAGGCTTCTATTTCTGAAAGCGATGAGTAAGGATCAATCTGTCGATTTTTTACAAAGTACGCATAAAGCGTGAGATAGCACAATTATTCTTTCAGTTATATAGTGTATGAATAATCAGATTGAATAATAGTCAAAAAATTAACGATTTCAGTTCCGCATCGCCACGCGTGTTTTACGGAATAACCTTGAAGATTTACGATTGAGAACCATTGGTAAAGAAAGAAAGAAAGAAAAAGAATTACATATGCACGATGCGTCAGCGTCTGGACGCGTCTTCGTGTGCGCGGGCGAAAATACTTTCCTTGATCGATCAAAATTTGTTGATCGTGTACGATGGAAATTTTTTTAAAATTCACGTCGTTATCAGACGTGATCTTAAAAACGTCGAGTACGAGTACGAATAAAATCGAGTATCTAATTTGTGTGTGTATGCGCGGTTTTAAATTAATTAAAATCTGACGCAATTATTTTCTCTAAGCCTATATTATAATAAGAAAAAAAAAAAGAAAAAATTAAATATTCTAATGATGAAAAATATAATTTTTGATCGCGACATCGGGAGTCTTTTCATATGTGTGCTATCTCGCGTCTATTTCCTTATTCAAAGTAATAAACGTAATCATGATTTACGCAATCAGAATTGTTTACAGATTATACGTCTTATCGAAAAGATCTCTGATTCATCGTTACGATGAAGAATAATTTTTTCACGTGAAATTTTTTTTTTTTTTTTAATTTTTCTCTCTGGGAACCTCTGCCTGTTGCGCGACCTTTATTTACCTTAGTTTTAACGTTGCTCGTTTCCATATGCGTTTCCGGTGGAGCTAATGAAGTTTCTCTATCGCGTGTATAAAAAATCTTAATCGCAAACTCGAGTTGCCACCTGTAGGATCTCTTTGTGGAAATCGAAATTAGAAAGTCCGTGATAGAATTCGCGTTCTTCGAATTATTTTGCGAAACAGACAACGAGACCAGTCTTCTATTTATACGCAAAAATTTGAATGCTTGAGACATTGGCAAGCGAGAAGGAAACCTCATCGACATTTCGTTCTATTCCACGTGGCTTACTTATGTGTAACCTTGTCTGACACTTTTTGACGTCACGCGTATGACTGTGTCGATCCACGAACAATGGAAAGTTCAGCGTTCGAGGCTCGTGCTCGAAATTTAATGACGAGCTCGCTCTCAAAAAGTGATTTTAATAATGGGATTAAATATAAGCTGTAACAGTTTCAATATTTTTTCCTCTCAATTTCAAAAATCGACTTTAATGATGGATTAAATCAATCATAAGCTTTCATATTATACAGAGAACTTTTTCTTACGTAATTAAAAAAAAAGAAGATATGTTTCGAATTATATTACGCGTGATCCGATTTAATCTTATTGAGATATATGTATATTATTATACGTATATCCATTATATTAATTATCTTGTTTTTGGAATTCATCTCTATAAATTTTTCTCTATAATACGTATATAAATTTTAATTATCGCATTAACATATAAAAATACATATAAATTTTTCTCTATCTTTTTTCTACATGACTCTCAAATGCGATTTTTAAATATTGTCGTACGAAATGAAGCTATAACAGTATCGAACAATGTATTTGCGTGCGTAAAAAAAATATGCCGTGATTGTATCTCGATGCTGTAGCATGGCATGAGTTACGGCGGTGGATCGATCGAATCATCAGGTTCGGTATAGTGTTTATACGGGCCGTTTACATACGACGTAATCAGTTACCCGCGCAGGGAAAGAGCCGGAGAAATCAATATCTTTCGGCCGATGAGTCAGTTTGCGTGCGCACGATGTCATCAAAAAGACATCTCTCAACTAAAATTCACCGACCGGTAAAATTCGCGCTAATCTTACGCGAATATAATCGCCGGCTGGAATCTCGAGAGCCTGTTTCGTTAATCGCCACACGATGAGTTTTTTTTTTTACGCCGTTCGGTTCAACAGGTTTCATTATGGCAGATATACGAAAAACACGCGGTTCGAACGTCGCTTTATAATCTTACTTACTTATATTTATCTTTTAATTACTGACAATAGGACTTAATAAGGTTACCCCTTTGAGGGGAATTCATAATTTCCGCTAAACACGCGACGAGATGTATTTAAGAATAAGAAGAGAATATTATTCTTTTAAAATAATATTTGTGCCGGTCTCTCTATTTTTTTTTCCCCCCAAAAAACGTAAATTAATTGCGATAAATTGTGAGCATATGTTTTTACTTGGATCAAGTGTGGGGAAACCATCTCCATTTTTTCGTCGCTCTCTTCAAATGTTAATCTACTTTCGGGGGAAAAAAAACAAAAACAAAAAAAAACACGAACGGCTATCAATCTCTTTGCCTTCCTGCGCGTAAAACGCGCCGGTTATTCGATCGCCGGTAAATATATACGTATCGGCCCATCGATAGCGTATTTGCTTAACCAAATTGGTGGTCGCATGCGAAATCGAACATTTCAAAGCGACAAAGCGGCGCGCGCTTTGTGCCGTATGGAGTTTGCGTTATCCGAGATGAAGGAATTATTCGTAGGAAAAGTAATTTATCTCTGCGTATTGGCATTCGGATAATTTATTTGTCAAAACATTGATAATTTTTTTCTAATGTATTTTCTGTGTGAGCGAATTTGTGGCGTATTTAATGCCAATGCGATTAGGTGCCGAAATCCATCTCGTTTAAATCGCCTTTATTCCCCGATCAAGCGTATTATAATTATATTCGGGCTACGTTTTGCATAAATTTATCGATTCGCCAATGTGCTACGTTTTGCTAATATATATTATTAAATATACGAATGCACGATTGTCGCGTGTACGTGCTATCGATTGATTCCTGCTTACCGCGTGAACACGAAAATGAATTATTTATCTGGTTTCGGTCGAATTGTTTATTAAATCCAATTAATCGTATCAACGAAGACCGGTATAAAGCAGCAATCTTCATGCAGGCATTAAACGAATCTTATTAATAGGGAATATATTAATGTTGATTATGGAAATAAAATTGCAATTAGTAACTTAAACATATCGAATAAATATTATTATTATCGTTTTGATTGAGATAATTATTATTATTTGTACAATGAACATTGCTGCGTATTTTTGCGTACTCTTTATCGCGTCAACGAAACAAAGTTACGAGTCCGGCCAAGAGGGTTCGCGATTCGTAGAATGTCATTCGGTATTCGGATGAATGTGAAATTGGCGAGGGACGTTAACGGCCGATCGACTCTTCGGCTAAAAGGAAAACGGTGTAGCGAAGGAAATGGCGAGAATTACATAAATGCCCGGAACCGCAAAGTTTACACGATGATCGAATTACACGACGTCGGTTTGCTGGCCGAGGGCCAATCGACCTCACGTTGGTATTTCTAGTTCTTTTTGTTAGTTACGCGAGAGAGACAAATACACGCACACGCACACAGCTGCAGCAGCATTTTTGTTTTACATCTCGTCGAAACGACCGGATTTTTGGCGGACTTTATTTAGAGGATAGAACCGCACTGCACGCGCGAAAAGGAAACATTCAAAAAGATACAGTGTTTTTGACGAAAGTATATATATATATATATAAATTAGTATAAAAAAAATTGTATAAAAAAAAATTGTTTTTAAGAAAATTATTTACAATGTATTTTTTTAAACAATTATTTGTTTTTTTTGCACTAATTAATTTGTCTTATTATTCTGTACATAGAAGTATTACGGTAAAATTATCGAAAACTGAATATTTTACGAAATATTTTATTTTTTATATCAAAATATGTCAGATTAAAATATAAAATAACTCAAAAAGTACTTAATGAAAAAATACTTTATTATAGTGTTTTGGAAAGCTCTCGATGTCAGCTACAAGAATACTAAATAAAAAATGGGGGTTTCCATTTAAGATTTTAAAGTTGACCTTCACATGACCTTCAAATAATTTTCCAAGGTCAAACCAATGGTACCATCTTATGGCCCCCTCGAAACCAAACAACTTTTGTCTGAAACATTTTTCTCTTCCGGGCTTGGTTTTTGAGATATTTGCCTGAGGAGATTAAAATGGGACACCCTGTATATGTATAACTATATATATTATATATTGTTTCCGTCGCGTCGACTTTCGGCTAAACAAATTCTTGGTATATTTCAGTTTGAGCCACGATACGTAGGAAAAAAAAAACGACACCCATTTCTTCCGGTAATAGTACTTTATTCTCATTAACGGTTGCAAACATCAGTTAACCGACGATCCCGCGCGGTGACAAGAACGAAATTGTTATACCCACGCAAAGTGCCCCGATGGAGTTACCGGGGA
The DNA here is from genome assembly GCF_030449975.1 of Polyergus mexicanus. Lineage (NCBI taxonomy): Eukaryota > Metazoa > Arthropoda > Insecta > Hymenoptera > Formicidae > Polyergus > Polyergus mexicanus. The sequence goes on along the minus strand of NW_027223326.1, from coordinate 10,465,358 downwards.
AACGAACGAACGGCCAACCTCCGACTCTCGCTGATTGTAACTGCCAGTGCAATTTTTTAATCGAGTTAGCAACTCCCCCTTTTACCTACGAGGGTACAAATGACGTAACTCCGCGTCCGGCGCAGCAACAAACTTTAACCCTTTTAGAATAAATCTAATTTTTTTGAAATTAACCGCGATATACATAAAATAGCCGCGTAACTGTTTGCAACTTTCGTACGAATCGAACAATTTTCACGATACGCGCGCGTGTTTATAGAAATCTCCGCATATTATATGACAGAGTTAAGGGTTTTATTTCTGAAAGTAAAACTGAGATGAGACGCTCGCACATTTAAATTATACACGTTGAGAAATCGACGAGCTGATAAACATTCCGTTAGTATCTCGGGCGAGAAATTTCCACGACAGCAACGCGTCGGGTACTACGCTTAGGTAAACTACTGTACTGTTTTTGCATGAAATAGGGATTCCTCGGACACGTGTATATTGTCGGTGCAATCGTTGCACGTGTTGCAAAAGCTGCACGAGACCGTTCGCAGGCCATCGGCAGCGACCGCAAACATATCGGCGGCACGGCCGGTCAGGCTTCTGAATTATTGAAGCCGAACCGACGCAGCTCATAGATACAGCCATCTAATGCTTTCGACCTTCGAAACGAATCTGTCGATATGAGTATATCCTGGAATAGCCGGTTTGTCCATTTCGCGGCTCCAGAATAATTAGAACTATTTTACGCGATCGGGAACACAATCGGCAAGAAACGATGATTGTCGTTTATATTGTTGGACAATAATATGCAGTCTCACGTCCAACTAAACGTCGCAATCGCTCTGATTAACCTTGTAAATGGGGCGATAATGGTAATGGAATAATGACAATAACGCGAGCAACCATCTGCGAAGGTTCGTTTCGAGTGCCGGAAATTTGATACGGAGATCTGTTTCCAGAGATTTGTCTGGGTCACCGGGAATAGATTTTTATCGCGAAAGCGTCGCGCGGCGAATTATTTACTTCTTGCCAGGAATAGGCCGGTCCGAAATTTATTTATCTACTGTCTCTGTTCGCGCGTGCAGGGCGCTCGACCGAAATATCGTCTCGTTCCGTGACGACGTTTGCCCGGTTCACCTTCATGGTTCTTGCTTCGTTCTCTCAACCGTTCCAGCGCTTCGACGACGGCGAATCTGCTCATCCCAGGACAGGTCTTCGATAGTTTTTGCTGCCTTATAATGTCTCGTATAACGCAGTGCTTCTCAATAAAACAGACTGCGGTGGTTGATCTTCATTCGCAATCTTCAGTTGAAGCTCAGTGGTGGACATATTTAAAGTGTTGATTATAGTAATTATTTAAATTGTTTTTAAATTAAATATTATTTGTGAAATTTATTTTCCAAATAGCGGATTTATGTATATATATATATATATTTAAAATTTATTAATTGAGTTTAAGCAAGAAAAATAATTAGAAAAATGACACACTATTTATTTCAGTAATTATCATTAATTTAATACCAATTGACAATTGTCATAATATAAGAGAAATAACGATATAAGTATATTTTTAAATATTTTACTGCTCATATAATAAAAAAAATAATTAAGTGATTATTTGAAGAAAAGTAACGTAATTATATTATTTCTAGAAAATAATTTCTTCAAAAATTGTCAGTTATTCTAGGCGATAGAAATTGGGGCAATTTTTGTCTTTATCAAGCTTCGAGTTTTAAAGGGGGGAACAAAAAAAAAAAGTAATCTCGAAAAGTGCAAAGTGGGCGTAAGGCGTGAGTCGAGTATGCTCGACATAAGCGATAGACGAATGAGCTCGGCAGCGTCGGCCGACAATTGCCAATTAGTCAGCCCGACCTGTTAGGTCAATTGGACTCGCGTTTCCAGCCGATTCAGGGAGTCCGGTCATGTCCTACCGTGAAATTACTCGTTGGCCACACGCGTCGCCGGCGTTTCCCTGGACTACCATTCTTGGCGAGACGCGCTTCGATAAATATCATATCATCATCTTGGTAGATGGAGGCATTTGAATTTTTCGTGGGCAAAAACTGACACGCTGATTACGATACCGTTATAATTCGAATGTAATCATACTCGCATCATTGAACAACGCAACGATATAGTAATACATTGAATATCTCGCTACTGACCATCAGAGCTGCTGCCGTTTCGCGAGCCGATTTTTATCCGAGACTGTACACGCACACGTGTATTCCCGAGGCGCACGCATGTCCGTCTCAACGACATATGGCAGTGCTCCAACAAGTGGCGGTAAAAACGAGTCGTGCGTGTGCGCGTGTGCATATGGAGATGTCGGTTGTACACGCAACGTGACGTCCATTGTTCAGAGATGGCCTGTAAAAGGATGTCGCATGCTTCATTCCATCGTCGATTTTCTATTCAAAAAATTTTTTCTCGCCCAAATGGACTATAGAGCATATTATATCGCCGGTTTTATTCCAGATTTTTTTTATATACCTATACCACGTACGCGTTTCGAGATCCTGTTTAAGATTCTTACGAATTTAGGAGATCGATCAATAACGGAGCACATTTATCGATCCTGAGAAAATGCAGACCGATGCGTTCTATTTTTTATAAATCGGCAATAAACTATGCCGCTTCATCCTCATCCTTTCTCGTGTCCCAATATTTATCTTCGTTTAGATCCATCCCGCTCGCCATCTGTAACCTTTTCGCCGAGATGCGCGATGCGTTGTCAACGTAACGAAGTTAAAGGGGTGGACTCTGTTTGTTAATTGGTTTCCCGATGAGCGCACTGGTAAAGAATAGGTAATTGCGAGAGAATTCGCGGCAGCTTATTTTTTTTATGAAACTTTGCAAACTTTGCTCGTTTCATCATCATCATCATTATTCTTTCCGAATAGACCGCATTTGTCCCGAGATTCAAGATTTACGACAATTTTATGAAAAGCGTCGTAATAAAATTAAAACGTAAGATCGTTACCTCGTATCTTTCTCTCGATAAGAACGGCGGATTAAAAGTAAGCGATCGATCCTGTATTGTATAAAACTGAATCGCTTCCCGCAATTTTTTATAAACTGACGAATTTTTTTTCTCCTTATCTGTATCGTTTGTGGATACGTTGCGTAAAGCAAGCGCTGTCTATATAAATTAAGAAGTTGGAAAGCTTTTAATGAGAACGTTGATAATGTCTTTTAACACAATCGTCGCAAATGTATTTTATTTACACAAATTACGTTCTCTTCGCTTCACTTTTATCGCTACTTTGGGCGATTTATTTTACCCACATGCACATATAAAACGCGCCAGACGCGCGTTCGTCGCCACAGGACGACGGGCAACGATGTGAAATCACCAAGGCCAAGGCCAGCCAGTGCCGTGTCAAGAAATTCTCGTTCCACCTGGCTTTCTCTCCTTGCCATTGTTCCGAGGAACACAGCGAACATCCGTTGATTATCGTGCCAGGCAATCTGGCGCAGGGGCGCGTGAAGAAACAGGAAGAAGGAAGGGGAGGGGGAGAATTAAAAAGAAACGACGAGAACGAGAGAAAGAATTAAAAACAAAAGGGCAGGCGGAATAAAAGGGGAGAGAGATACGGAAAGTTGGGAGAAGGAAGAGGCAGTAGACCGGTGAGAGCATGGCGGCGCTGTTTCGTTGCTTCGCTAAGAAGAAAACAAAGGATGAAAAAAAATGGAGAGGGGAAAATAAAACTCGCGCGGCGCGATGCGCAAAAAGCGGAGCGCACGGCGCGATGGCGGAAATTTAGCATAAAATTACACGAGAATGGCGGGTGGTTAACGAGAGGCGTCGGTCGGACGAATCAACGGACGTGTACAGCGGGATGCGTCGATTGTAATTCAAATCGCGGCTCGGTATGTGGCCGCGTACAATCGCCGGCAAAAGTTGCCCACGCGCGTTTCAAACGAGTCTATCTTGACGCGATTGCGGAATATATCAATAACAATCATTGTCATTTTGAAATCACGATTTTTAATCTGGATTTAAATAATAGAAAGCGTTTGTATAGAGAAGACACGTGTTAGAGGTAACTTAAAAGATTCTTATATATTTGAGTCATGTTTTATGGACATTCCTGTGTTCTTAGGGCATCGGCGATTGTTAAAGAAATAAGAAATAAATTCTTTATCGATATTCAAAGGAGACTTATTATTAGATAATCTCTCCTGGAGGCGGAAACGGCCGCTGGAGGCTTATTTCTGGTCGGTACGATGCACCGTTTTGTTTTCCCGATTCGCTTCCTTACCGTCGGCGAACGAGCCCGGATTCTACCTTATCCTCCAGTGGCTAAGAGAGCCAGCCCAGTCAGCTGTTCAAGAAAAAGTCCACCGATTGACAGACGTCAAGGCTAATTGGTCGATTGACAGATACGATCTCGAAAGTCGCATCGCGACGATATAATTAAAATCGCGTTTATGGTCACCTGGTGCAATGAGTCTCGTGGAAGTCTCTCGCGCACTCTTGCCTTGGACGCGCTTCTTCGTTAATTAATAATCTCGCTATAATTGCCGATAGCCCGACGCGAACATCCGTTCCGGCATTTTTGATAGTTATTGAATTTGCGTAGGGATTCATAGGATATCTAGCTTTAAATCAATGGAAATAGAGAAAAATTTTTCTTTTTTTAATAACTTAGATATGCGAATATCCCGAAGGGCAGTTTAAATGGTACAGTTGTTTCGTATATGCTCCAATTTTTCAACGAATGGCCATCGAGCTTCATCCCATCAGTCCCCTTATTTTTTTTTACTCCTGACCGACACCCTTTGTATTTCGCGCTGTGTAAATAATGTATCCTGAGGAAAGGGAAGGCCGTCATGAATAAATTGAAACTTCACCCAGGGTGGATGTCGCACCGGAGAAAGGCCTCACCGTGTTGTCTCATTAGCATGCAAATTTTGCGAGGATGGGGTGGGGCTCTCTCATCCTCCCCTCGTTCGGTAAATTCGTCTTTCTTTCGCACTCTCTTCGACCCTCGACCTTCGTGCCTTCCTTCTTGCCGGGCCGACTCTTCCAGCGAACGAACCGTTTTCGTCGATCTTCGTGTCAGCAGCTCGAGTAACTGCGACCGCTACCGTTTATCTCGACCGGGGATTACGTTACTTGATAACGCACGTTCGCGCAGCGATTCTCGAGGCTTGTTCGTCACGTTGCTAGAGCTGCCATTTCGCATCGATTATATTTGCGGATTTTTAAGCAGCTGATAAGATATATCTTATTCTTCTATCTTAAAGAAAATTAACTCTCACAGTTTGTAAGTGTAAATAAAATGTATTATCTTAGAGATAAAAAGATATCCTATATTTATCTGCTAAAATATGAAGGTACCAAAGTGGATAATAATAATAATAAATAATTGCAAATGGTGGTACCGCTCTGAGAATTTGTTTGTTAAAATGCTGGTCGTGTCTCCACAGCATGGAGTAATAACGTAAAACGCAGCCCAATTGCTTATCATAACCGCGTGAAATCTTGTTAGGAAGAAAATATGTTACTTCGTGATGGAGACATTCCTGTTTCTCGCTTACGCTCGCCGCTTCTTCCACCTTTATTGCATCGCGAGGGTGGAGAGCATAGAAATTTGAATTATTGCTCATTAAGGTCTCGTGCCGTGAGAATAAAGGCCGACTTCCGCGGTGCGTTGAAGGGACGAGACGGGGAGGAGGGGGGGGGGGAGAAGGAAAGATAGGCGCGATTATAAATTCGTGAGATAATGGCGGCGCGGTACTTTTAATTAAAAAGCCGCGCGCGGCTTTCCCAGTGCCACCGCGAATTACGTTAAATACAGGAGAAACTTACGCTCTCTCCCCAATACCGATACGGGGGAGGGGAGGGCGGGGGGGCATTGTAAAATTTGCCACCCCCTTGATTTCCGCTTTTGCGATTCTTATCGCTTCGCATCGCGAACGCGTTGGAACGACGACAAATAACGAGATACAGTACGAGAAATTGGTATGGCGCGCGTATTTTTTTATTCTCCTAAATCTAAACAAACGAATTAAAAAACATTTATTTTCATTGTTGACGCATTTTATATATTGTATATTATCAGATAGTTCTGGGGCGGAAAAAATTGGCTTAAATTTTTTTTAAAAGTTTATTTACCTCTCGTTTTGCTCGTAAAATAATTCGCTTGAAGGATTCGATAACAGTTGACATAGTTCGCCGGCGTAACACGTTAAATTTAGGCACAGAGTTGTATGTCGTATGCGAGCAGACAATTCCAAGAGGCGTTCTCCCCGTCTCGGCAGCTACCAGCCACGTCGCGAAAACTTCCGACTATGGAAGTTGCAGCTTTGGCCGAGACAAGCTGGATCGGCAAAGTTATCCCTGGAACGTCCTCGCCTCGCGCAGCTGCCTTTCTTTCATCTTCCTATGGAAGCGAGGCCGTTTTTAATTCTTTAAACCTCGCGCAATTTCGAGATATAGTTGATTTATCGTGTAGATTTTTTAATTATCCATAAAGGAAATTTTATATCACTTCGAGCAAAGACCGATGAAAAATAAGCCGAGATACTCTGACAAATTGAAAATTAAAAATCAAAGAAAAATTAAAACAATTATATTAATAAAATAACTATATAAACTGAAAAACATTTTATAATAAACTGCGTGCAAGATCCATATAAACATATGTATAAAAGTCGTATTCTCGCAGTGCGTATATTTTAATTTGGCGCAGCGGTCGTTTCGTGACGCGAACGTTCGCGGGTTAATTTGTTCGGGTTATGTTGACGGTGCAAAACCGCTGTCACGTGTCGCCGTAATGCGACGAAACGCGAAGCGGCGGCGGTACCCACGTGCGATTTCACACCCGTGTATAAGGGATACACGTACGCGCGACAGCCGGCGCGGTGGAAACGAAGCGGCGTGTGCCACGCGTGTAGCGCGCGACACGACGAAACGTACACCGGGAATGCAGCCTCCGGGGCACCTGTTACACGACCGTGACAAATCTTGTAACGGTTCGTTGCGCGCACGCTGCCGATAAAGCTCTTATATAGCCACCATGACTGCGCGCGAATTGTCAGTGAATTATTGGGCTGTCATCGCATGTCGACAATTGGCAAGATTGAGGAATCGTTTTACATAATCGTTCGCGTTTTTTTTTTTTTTTTTGGTCTTATTTGAGTCATTCTCGTTCTCCTCGATTTGCGAATTTAGTGAAAAATAAAAGCGGTTGTTTCAGAGAAAATATCCTATCTCATAATTTTTAAATAATAGTAATGAATTTAAGTATTTTTAAATGGCCGTAATTTTTGCGAATTTATATCATTTATATTAATTTATTTTTAGATGTATTTTTTTATTTTATATTATTTATATTATTTCATATTTTATATTTGAAATCACAATTCCGTGCGAGATTCATTAGGTATTCAAAAACTCATATTTTTCATAAAAATTTTAAATATTATATATATATATATATATCTTTGGAAAGATTTAATTTTTTTAAATTCAAATATTAGGATATCAACTCTCTTCTTGAATCTCGAGTTGTTAATAAAATTTAATCATGTTTTAATTTTTTGGAATTTTAATTTGAGAGATTTTGTTGCAAATTATAATACAATATTCAAACCGCAAATCTATTTTACCGTGAAATATTGGCGTGTAAATCTACCATGTCGTGATTATGTAGTCGTGACGTTACGTTCTTTCGCTTTATGCGACAGTTACGAAAGTTTTGCGTTTAGCGTAGATCCGGTTACATCCAGTGCTTCTTTCGGATTCTGGCAAACTTCCGCGAATTTCTCGCTTCAAACTCGGGGAATTTTTCGTCGCTCCTGGAGCGCGTAAATCTTGTAAGCGGAACGATCGCCATGGAACTCGGGGCAAAATTTTTTAACGGAATTACGACGACTTTTCATTAACAGAATTTGCCGATAGAACACGCTTACCGCTTAAGTAATGCTTGCTTTATATTTTTGAATATTATGAATATTTATAATCCTCTCTCTTTAAATTTATTAATTGAATACTTCATTAATTGTTATATCGCAATATATTAATCATTTATCATATGTCAAATTTTGTCTTTAACAAATAATAGTACAAATATATATTTTGTTTCGTTAAATGCGATACTACGTAATAAATATTTCATGGTAGCAATAATAATATTGCCAAAAAATGTCATTTCTATTTCTAACACTACTTTGCTGCGAGTCCGATCGATCTTGACCTTTTTTCCTCTGTTTTTAGGTGAGTTTCTTTCCGTTTCTTGAGGGAAAAGAGAGACTTCAGCACGGTGGATTGGTAAGTTAAGGTCAAAAGTTTCGTAAAGATCTTTCTCGCTGGACCTGGCGGTTTGCTGCCGAGAGGATTTCTGCTAGACGAGTTTAGCATCGAAGTTCTCCAGCATTGAGATACTCCACTTTCATCGAAAGTGAGAACGTTTCAACTTAACCACAGATTGCAAAGATTGCAAGCAAGATCAATTGCGTTCACTGTTTCAAATTTTTTCAAAATTGGCAGATAAATATAGATAGAAAACAAAATTTATTTCTTACATAAATTAAAATTAATTTACGAACATTAAAAATTAGAATGCTTATTTTTGTTACGATTCTCGCGCACACATAATTTTCATAATTTATTAAATGAGGAATTTTATTTGCCAGTCTCCCGATTAGGTGCTTATTAAAACAAGCGGCTAAAACTCTTGCTCGGATCGACAAAGCACGCTCGTTTCCAAATTGCGGGAACGCTTTCGCCGGATGTGTTTATCGAAGTAAGTAAAAAGTCCACCCGCAACGGGAGAGCGCGGACGATTGGGAAATCGATGAAGCCGTGTCGGGAGCGACACTGGGGCGAAATTCTAAATAACCGATTGCACCCCGGGGTACAGCAGCCGGTTACCCCGAAATGGCCGAGACGGTGCGTGTTCTTGCGGAAGATCAGTTGCCTCGAAGAGGAAATGGCTGCGGCGGCATTACGCATTTACAAAACGGAATTGCGTTCCTCAGTCCCGAGGGGTTCGAGTTCCAGTTGGTTTCTTTATGAAGCTCGCTTCCTTATTGCCGGGTCGGCGCGGAAGCTGGTTTCTCGCGATATGCGTACGATACGATGCCTCGTCTAAAAATCCCGGTCGCGATAACTCGCTCTCTCCTCCGCACACCGGTACTTTCCGCGAATGCGAAATGTTTTCTCATTCCGAGATTGAAATAAATATTAGAGAACCTTATTCACAATCCGTATGCGCTTTGGTTTCTTTTTAGTATCGTAATACTAGGGGTCGAAAAGTTGCAATTTATTTAACATATTAAATTTAGAAAAAAAAAAAAAAAAAAATCAAAGCACACTTTTCTCTTCCAAAAATTACGGGATATTTGATGGTTTTTTTTTTATATATATTTATACATATTATAGGCTTCTTTTTTACGGAAACACGTTTCTCTTTATCACGACGAAAGAAGTACGTTGATAAGGAACGTTAGGGACAATCCGCAACGTTTGTCGCTGTGTTCAAACGAGAAAGTGTTCCTGCAAGCAGTTGATTTTCGGAAGTTACGAAGAGCCGCTCAGGACGGTCCCCTAGTAAACATATTATCTCGGTAACGAGGTCGTGGAAATTAATTGTAACGCCTGACTCGACCCACGTCGTGTCGAGCACGTGTTGGGGGTTTACGTGACTAATAACCGTAATTTATGGCATGAATCATTTAGTCTCTCTGCTTTATAAAATGACTTATTCTCCGCTTCAGCAAGACTCGTTGAGAAAGAAGCTCATTCGTTACGCATAAAAATTCTTTAAACGCTTTCACGTAATCCTCTGCGTGGATGTGGCAAAAATTTATTCATAAATTAAATAAATATTTGATTGCAGAGAAAGTTAAAATGAATTATAATCTGTAAAGTAGAACGTTACAATGGAAAAATTATAGCTTTCTTTCATACCGAATTAATCGATTCTCGATAGCGCATCACCGATCGATATACGCATCGTTTTGCGAACAATCGTCGATTTCCCGCGCGATGTGGTTCTCGCGGGGAATCGCCAATTGGTTCGACGCCAGCATCCTCGGGATCGGGAAGCAAGGTCGAAAGATGGCCGGCGAGAACGAAATTGTATTACCGTACGGCACGGTGTGTATCGGGGGGGAATGGAAGGACGCGGACGAGTGGTGGTGAGCAGCCGGTGCGTGGAAATGTTCCCCACCTGTTGCCAAACAATTCCCATGGAAACAAGGTTACGGCCATGGTTTCTGTCGAATAAATACCGCGCGTAGATAGATAACAACGCACGTTCGCGCACTCGCGTCCGACAATTCGCTCTCGACGAGAAATGTGTTTTCCGGACGAGAGAATGAAGAGAAAACGGCTTTCGTTCGCGTCGACTTGCCGCAAAAAGGGACACCCGATACCGGTTCCATTAACGTTGATTAACGCTGAACTCTCGTTTGGACTTTCGTTCGTTTATACGTGTTCGCAGTGAGGCATTACTATAGGAAAAAAGATCTCTTATTTATGTTTAATTATCTCGATACAAAAGATATTTTTTACGCTCGTTTACATATAAATATATCTTATAATTTTATTATATATATATATATATATATATATATATATATAAAATCAAATTTTTTGGGGATAATAAAATTTCTTTTATTTTTTGATACATCATTTCTAGAAAATATCTCACACAATAACAGATATTAAATTTGAATTAATTTTGTATCGTATGTATATAAGCATGATAAAGAGATATATTTTATATGAAATATACGAGATAATTTTTTAATTAAAAATTCAATGAATAATTGTTCAGTGTCCTCGTCGCATGTTTTCTCCTCTTTAAGAACGACGAGTGAACGAAATATTTTGCAATTATTTTCTTTTAAACATCTGATATACTCGCTATCGCTGGAAGACGCTCGTCGAGACGGAAACGTGGCGGACTTAAAAATGTTGAGATTTTAATTAGAGACGTCTCTCTTGTCGCCGCCTCGAAGATCAGAGTCGTAATATAAGGGCCGACGTCGGCGCGACCTGCACCGTAGGGAGTACAATATAACCCGGAAGACCGTCGGGGGTCGTCTGCGACGGATTGCCTCACGTCGAGCCGCGGCGGGCGTCCGCGAGATGCGATTTATATTTTTTAATCAGCACTAGCATTCCCACAAGTCTTACAACGTTGGCAACTCTTATATTAATTCTTCCTCGCGTTGTTTGGCAGCGTCGATACAAATCGCGCGATATCCGAAATTTAATCGCAGCGCTCCCTAAATTTATATCTGACGTTTCTTTTAAATTACGACGATGCAGAGACGACGTCACGAATTTCGACGTTTAAATTTTATTGACGATTTTATTAACGATTTTTCTTTTGTACTTTTGAGTAAAATTTTCGAGAGTAACATAATGAGCATGTGTGAACGCCACTCGCGTTAACGATAAATAATCTCAGTCGCTAATAAATATCGCGCTACACGGGTATGGGCGAGAGACACAACGGGGTCTCCCTTTCGGGAGATAAATTGCATCGTGTATACATCTTGCCTCGTGACGTAGAAGCGATGAACGTGCTACGAGACGCATCTAATAGAATTTTTCTCTCGACAAAAACTGTATGCGCGCGCGTGGGGATTTACGATGTATACACGGGGTGTCGCCGAAGACGACATCGTCGGAGTTAATTGTTATCTTCCCATGGGAGGACTAGCTAGGAGAGCCGAACGGATGCGAGACGTAGCACGTCTTTCCGGGTGTACATACCTATCTGCAGTCTATCCGGTTGGCTACAGATATCACCTGGCCGCATTTTATCGCTCGTTGAAGGCGCGGCGGGAGGGGCTGGCCTAATAATTTACAGCGACAAGGACAGCGACGTCCCCGTTATTGGCCCATAAAGAATCCTCGCTATGGTCATGTTCGCGTATATACACCATCATCTTCTTTCCCCCCTTGCCCTATTGTATTTTATATCGTCGCGTTCGGTTCTTCACCGTCGCCGGATCACATGATGTTGACTCGTGGGGGCTGGGAATTGTCACTTGATGCTCTTTAAATTGCTTAATGCTTCTTGAATTTTAAACGTCATGTTATTGCGTTTCTGCATATTGCATTTCTTTTCCTCCTGCAATAATGCTGCTATAGTGAATTTGAGTAAACTAATAACGGTTTGAATTGCTTTACAGTTAACAGCACAGTGAATAAATTATGATATATCTGCGCTCTTGAAAGAGCGTAATATGCTTCGGGTAATAATATAAAGAGAAAATTAGATTTGTGTTCTGGGGGATATATGTCTGTCCAGCTTATGTCTCTTATATGCCGGTAGTTTGTTCAGAGACGACCGCGTTACGTTCGGTTATATTATTTTTGCCGGAAGAGAGACGCAGAGAGAGTAACATTGCGGTTTTAAACCGGAGGAGTCTCACCGACGATAGGTCAGCGAAGAGAATCGTGGCGTTTGTAAACACGATAATTTTAGGGTTCTTCTTCCTTTTTCACGAAACGATCGCGCGTGGTCGCGGCCGTCTCGCGCGCTCGCCCAAGACGAGATGGCTCTAATTCAGAGACGCTCAGCGCCTTAACGCCTCGCCCTCAAACGCGTTAAATACGTGCTTTAAATAGGTACGATGTCGTTGGATTGTTCGCTTCTTTGTCGCATCACGCGTACGTGCGCGGAAATGGGTTAAATACGAATTGATAATATAGTTTGAATTAATTTTTTTACAGTTCGATACGCGTTTGTTTAAGCTATTAATTGTTTCCCTAACGAATTAATAATAAATGAAGGGCGAGGCGCTCGCGAAATTATGTCTTTATGTGCGCGTCGTTTCAGTTGCCAGCGATGACACTTCTTCGCTTGAAGGGCTGTCTTGAGTGGCTCTTAATATTAAAGTCGGGGGACTGCAATTGTGTTACCGTTATTGGCGGCCTGATATTAATCCGGGCGCTGTATCTATCTACTTACTTACCTACCTACTTACCTATCAGGGAAACTTGTAGGCGATCATGAATTTTAAAACTCGCTCACGTATCTGTTGCGTGCGCGTCGAGATTTCCGACAGCTTAATCGTACGAACTCGCTCCGCTGACTGTTTCATCCGCGGTATAATTTTATATTACGCCATTTTCTTCCTCCGCTCGATCGACAAGAATTTCGGAAAATTTTCTCATGTTTTAATTGCCCTTCGACACGCATTTTTGATTCGCGGAAAATATTCGCGATTTTTCGCGTTTTCCTCCGCGACGACGCGGAAGCAGAGATCCCGTGCAATTACGGACGGATTAATTATTGTATTAATATTTTATGACGGGGCAGTGGCGCAAATGTTAATTATGTAACACGGTTGATTATGCTCCATTTTAATAGCTTATTAATGCCTCATTATGCACGATGCGAACGTTAATTATTAATGCAAACGGTGCGTGTTCCATATGCAGTTATTATTGTTTTTCTTCTTTTCGCGATACGGGATGATTAATCGTCGATAATTATATACTTTTCTCATATTGTGTTTCTAAATATATATATATATATATTAAAATTGGAGAGATTTCTGTCTATATGTGTCTATATAATAATTTTATAACGAAACAAAACAGGCACTATTGTACCGATAAACGAATCATTACCGAGGATTAATGCGATTTAATGTTAGGATATTGTAAAATAATGAGTTATGAAGCAAGCTTTATTGCATTCTGACACGTCATTCGAGCTCATTATTTATTCGGAATTAACATTCTCAATTAAATTAACTGGAGACTTGTCCGAGGGTTGTCGCCGATCCTGATTGGGCCGACTATTAACGACGATCGCTCGTAACGATCGTGACCCGCGACAAATACAGATTAATTAATAACCATTCATAAAACATTTGCGGGAACCGAACGGATTTAACGGCACCGCTCTCTCGATCGGGATTAGTTAATATTCGTTAAATTATCTCCGGTACTTACGCAAAGATAATTAATTTGCGCATCCTGTCGCATCATATCCGCGCGCGCGCGCGCGTGGATATGAGAGAAATAGATGTACACCCGTTAGAATGCGAATATTTCGTCGATGTACAAATCGGCTGAAAATTCTAGAAGAGATTTACTATTCGTGCCGGTTCCTTATATGTCTATTTTGAAGACTTTGCATTATTTTATATAGAAATGGCGTATTTCTCTCGCGCGTCAACGGCGCAACGGATGTGTTGCCTTCGAAATAACGACCGCTGTGCGAGAGTTAAATATTAGAATTATGGAGGAAACGCGTTTCTCTCTGTAGTAGCGGAGAAACATTCCGCCGTCTAACAAATTTCCTCGAAGGGCTTTCTTTTTTTTTTTTTTCTCAGCTCGTACGGCCCTTTGCCCGCTATTCGCGCGTACCGGAAAAGATTAAAGTTTAAACGTCACGCGTCTCGTTCAGACGAAAGAAGAGAAAGAGAGAGAGAAAACTGGTAAGGTACTTGTTTAATTTCTCTACCTGCGCGAGCAGGCTCTTTAAAGCGATTGCACGCGCGCGTTTTCCCTGATTGACTTCCACTTTGCAGAGGATCTCACGGTGTATACGACGGGGGTGGAGAGATGCTTAGGGCATCTCTCTTCTCTTTCTATTTCTATCTCTCTCTGTCTTACCGCTGCATCGCCACCGGAGTGACTCGCGTTTATTTCGCGAGATGCTACTTCTCGCGCGAGTTCACTGCCCGTAATTACTCCGGTTCGACTCTCGCTCACTTACTTCGCTCGCCTTTCTTCTTCGTCGTCGGTCTTTCCGATGTTTCCCGCTTCTGCGATTAAGTGATTGCAAACCAGGCGCACAACTGCCTCCTCCGTTCGCTTCTTCCTCTCTGTTTCTTTTGTATTCTTGCGTTCTAGTGTCAAGCTACATATTTTCCTTTACTATCGTAAATTTATAAATTCTGTATCTTATCTTTATGTCCTTCTTATAGAGACGGTACACTCTTCATATTTAAATTATTCTTAATATATCTACTTTATAAAGTTTTAATTTATTCTATTCCTTTTTACTTGACATACAGAAAGACAAGTGCGTCATTTTGATTGATCACCATTTTATTCATTTTTGTTATTTGCGCGAAATTACTTATCAAACATTTATAAATTATATACGAGGCATTTGAAAGTTAGCCATTAGTCGCGGGCGCATATTAAAAGCTTCGGCGAATCGGCGAATCGATGCGTAATAATGATTGTTAATCGCGGCTGGGCTCGCGTGGCGCATTTTTATTACGGCGGTACCGATAGTGCGAGCTATTATTTTCCGCAGGTCGCGCGCGTGCATTAAACGAGACATTAAAATCGGATACTAAAATCGAGCCGCGGCGAGACCAAGTTCATCCGTGACACCTCGCGGCTTCTAGCCGATCGTTAAAACGTCTCTGTGGAATGATCGTCCGTAAATCAGCCGCGGTTTCGAGCGAGCATTCGTCATGCCGCGAGCAAGTCTTTTTTTTTCCCTGTCCTCTCATTCGTATCGGCCGATAACCGAAAAAGAACGGCACAAGTGATATGAAAAATGGTATGGACGAAAAGCTTATCGAGTCCGTTTTATCTAGTCGTTCTTTACGCTTATCAATGTTATTATCTCTTCTCTCTTCTTTTCTCTCAAAACATATAAAAAGCGAATATTTGTCTATTTTATTTTAGAAGCGAAATGTCCGAATAAGTGGAACTAAAGAGAATGCCAGAGAGAAAGAGAGAGAGAGAGAGAGAGAGTGAGAGTCGGTCTGTTTCAGTCGAATATTAAACTGCCGCCGAAATAGCGGTTCAATTAGCGAACGGGAAATGTGTGCGGAAATTTTCGCGGGAGAGCAACGACGAGAATGGAAAAAGCCGCGTTCCCGCGGGACGATATACGCGCGAAAAATAGTTACCGTCGAGGGACAATTATAATTTTCGCTAGCGTCGGTTTTATTAATCAATGTTTGTCGAGCCTGAAGCGACCGTAATGTCTATGTTGATTGAGATGTTTTTTTCTTCTTCTTCTTCTTTTTTTTTTTGCCTTCACTCGCGCGCGTTATTTTATGTCGGGCATCTAACTTCATAATTTCTGCGTGATTGTCATTCCACGTTTCAATACATATTTATCTGAACGAAATATATATATATTTTACATTTACATATTTCATGGAATTTAGCGTGCAATATTTTACTGCGGCACAAATGCATATTTGATCACGACGTTGCGTGTTTTTCTTTTGTTCTCTCTTCAAGCAATATAATATGTAATTTGTAGAGTCCTTTCGTTTTTTGTTTTTTTTTCACGCGCGTTTGTATCATTTGTGTGATAAAAATGTACCGAGTTTGTCTTATATGTCGTAAGACGCGAGAAGAAAAGTATTCTCGATGTTCTAATGATCTTGCGAGATTTTCTTCCGAGCGAGTTCACAACAACGTTTCTAGAGGGTGGACGACGATTTGAAAAATTTATCGAGCATTGACGAGTGATCGTCGAGGGCCCTCGAAGAAAAACGGGAGGCGTCGTTCTAACTTCAGATCGTCGGTAGCACTTAGACGCGCGTTCGTTAGTTTCTTGGAAGTCGCGTCTGGACTTAGCAAGAGAGTTACCTATGGATTTTTTACCCTTTTCTAAATGTCTTTATTTTAATTGAACCTTAATTTGGTCATGTTGCTAATATAATGTCCAATATTATTTTTATAATAAGAGATTTTAGTCGCCTTTTCAAATTCTTATCGTTTTCATATTAAATTTGGCGCGTGTTGTGATAAGTCACGGACTGGTTGAAATTTGCATACAATATCGAGAGAAAAAAATATGTCGCAATAATTTAATTTGTTCTCTATTATAATATTTCTCGTTAAAAGTCACATTCTGTCGTGTTTAAACATTATCCTTGTAATGCGTGGATTATGAGTGATGAATAAAGAGCATTGGTCGTGTGTGTGCGATCGAGACGAGATGTTTTTCCATTAGCTGAATCAAAGTTTGCCAGAACCGGTGAGAAAAAGTTCGAGTATTTCGCGCCGTAAGAAAAATCGTGGAAAGAATCTTTTTAATAAAAAGGAATAATTTGCCCCGGATTCTCCGTGTGCCAATTCGGATCAACTTTGTTCTTGAAGCGCTGATTGGAACGAATGCCGAGTGCTAGTTTGTACAGTTGAAAGCGTATGCGCAATTTTATAACCAATTTTATAACCAATTTAATAACCAATAACCGGTTAATTCTCTTTTCCTCTCCCAACAGAAACTATTACGTCGCAGATGTTGGGAAAGTTCGGCAAAGTTTCGGCTTCACTCGTTGCCGAAGATTTTTAGCGATCTTTCACGCGTCGTTAGTCCTCAGACGGAACTCGCAGGAGCCGTTACAGGTCGTTTCGTATATCGACCAGTGTCTTCTGTCGCGTGTCTGCAAGAGATCCGATTTTGCAAGAAGGAGTTTGCGATAAAAGATGGATTTGTCTCGAAAAATATCTCGATAAGGAATTTTTTAAACATTTCTAATTATATGATATTATATAAAAATAAATTTGCGTAAAGTGTAAAGTAAGTTTGCGCAGTTCGGTTTGTCTGGAGGAGAGGACAAGAGAGACGTCTCGGGATAAAGATGTAACGTGTACTCTGCGACGGTCTTTTCGTGGAATAACCAAAAGAAACGTAACGTCGAAACTATGCGAACGACGACGCAGGCGCTCTTCTTTATTGCTCACTGATGGCTTTTCCGATGGGCGCCACGTGTATGAAAAGACTCCGGTACATATCCGTTGTCGTGCTCGACGACCTCCCGAAATACCTTCGTGACTAATGTACCAAACATATTCCTCCACGCATTGATCGTCCCGAAAACCAGTCTCATTCGATCCTCCTTATGTGATCGTGTATAGGAAAGGCGTTCCAGCATCGTGTTTCATAACACCTGCGACACGAAATTGTCTTCGAGAATTTTACGTCATTATGATCGCTCTTAATAATTTTGATGTATTATTTTGGATTTTTTAGGGTCATAACAATTTTCACATAGTTTACCATCATATCTGAGATTATACGATGACACTTTGCTTGATAAATGTATATTTGAATTATTATTTAAACAAGTAATATTAGAGGGATGATAATATCAGGGAGACAATTTTATATATACGCGAAGTTTTAAGAATAGATGTAATTTTGAAAATTTCAAAATCGCGAATCGCGATGGTGGATTGGATTTTTGTTGGAGGAAACTGCATCGTATTTACGATGTCGAAGTGAATTGCAAACCTTTTTCGTAATACCCTGCAGTATTGATGATATTGGAGATATAAATGCAAAGAAATATGGGAGTTATGTGTCGGCGAATCCTCTTGTAACTCGATTGTATGCGTACGAATCTATATGTTTATATGTGTTACCTCATCTCTCTCTCCGCGAAGGAGCATTAAAGTCTGCTCCGACAGATATAACTTTTCTAAGTTTTAACAGGTTAACTCCCTAATAGATTATATTACGGCG
Source organism: Polyergus mexicanus (assembly GCF_030449975.1). Lineage (NCBI taxonomy): Eukaryota > Metazoa > Arthropoda > Insecta > Hymenoptera > Formicidae > Polyergus > Polyergus mexicanus. Next base: position 10,446,930 of record NW_027223326.1, on the reverse strand, counting down.
CAGCAACCTCCCGAAGTATTTCGCAACTTTGAGAAACGGTGATACTTTAATAGCACGGTCGCTCTCGCTTCCGATATCGATATCGAAACATCTTTGCGCGAACTTGGCTTTTTGATGTGCCTGTCGATGTTTCATTCGTCCCCTTCCTTTTTGCCTTCTTTTTTAATCGCGCGGGATGTCTCGATCCCGACTCTTTGTGTTTCTCTGGCATTTTTAAAGATTCCCGTAGATTCTTCCATTAGTTGCCGTTTTACTTTCTAGGATTCTGCTTGAACGTATCGATAATTACTAAATTTAATATTTTTCATTCCCCCCTGAATTTTATTTTATCTCTTTAAAAAAAGTAATTTTTTGATTCCAATTATTTAATTACCGTAATATTTCGATTCGCATTTGCAAAACAAAATAATGCAAAAGATATTATAAATTTATTTAACGTGTCTAGAATCATCTTGGCACACTTTTTTAATTACTCTTATTGTCAAAAATTTCTAAAATTTCGGCGAGAGTTAAATGGATCCAGATTTCTGAATTGTCCCTTGTGTGTACTTTTCTGAGTGTTTGAATTATTTAAATACGCCGCGTTTGTATGTCCTTAAGAGAGAAATCAGGCATATCGCGAAAACCACATTGAAAATGACTTATCGATATACACGGTTGATACTCTATATCAATCAGACAGCATTCAAACGGCGCGGGACGCCGAAGTAAGAGTCGAAGGTGTATCGCCGATAGAAAACCACCAGGAAAGTAATCTGGGTAATGGCTCTCCAGAAGCTTCAGGTAGAATTGCATTCGCTTTTTTCGGATTCATGGAATTATCGGCACATTCACGCGGGACTCCCATCCGGATTAGCGTAGCGAGCCTCCATTTGGCTCTCGCCACGATCCCCAAGCGATGATAGAATAATAGACGAGGGCGAAATTAAAAAGAACTGAATGGCCGCGATGTATTTTCGCTCCGGGACGCGGCATCTAATTTTTGTGAATTTTCGCTCGATTAATACAAAAGTATGATAAACAAAAGATTAACGCGATTCGCGTGCAAGTTATCTAGAATGTGCAGCTTAAGATGTTACGCTTGTTGTATAAAAAATCCGACATTTAATATTAAATTAAATACAATATTCAATGTTCATTTGAACATGTCATCGGAGAAGAGATCTTGTATTTTTCTTACAAAAAGAGATAAGACGCAACTCGATCTTCATTATATCAGCATTTAAACGATTTGTAATTCAAGACAAAATTTAAGGTAAAATTCTATTTATAACTTTCTGTATCGCATATTCTGAAATATATGTGTATTCTAATGTATATATTGTATATTTTACCATATATACGCGTGTATTTTTTTATCTTTAAATATTTTTTGTATCACATAAATATAAATAGAAATTTATCCGGATCACATCGCGGATTATAAAACGTCCAAAAAGCAGTCTTAATTATATATATATATATATATATATATATATATATATATATATATATATATAGATTATACTTTTTTCTTACGCTTTACTCTTTATGGTACAATACTCTCTAATGATGATGTTATGCTCGTACTCGTTGACGATTCGGTCATATTAACGTAACAGTTCGTCGTCACGTAGTCCACTAATTACACAGCGCGATCAAACACCCGAACCCGTCAGAAGTCGGTTCGACAAGCCCCTCCGGTCTTTCCGTCGCGCGTGCGGGAGCCGCGGGTCTCGTCAGGAATGCGAAACCCGGCCCAGCCTAACCCGACTCAATTTCCTCCGGAATAACCTTAGCAGCGACGGAATTAATTAAATATTGAGGACAATCCCGAGTCCCGACTACGTCGCCGTTCCTCCTTTCCCGCGCTTCGCTCGGCCTCCATCGATTCTCTCGCGTATCCCTCCTTCCCCCTCTCTCTCCCCGCGATTCTCCTCGTCGTTCGATCTTCAATGTCCCTTGATCTTCGACGGGCAAGGTGCTCGTCCGTCATTCAGCGGCGATAAATGATGCAGACAGGAGTTCAACGGACAGTCGGCCGGTCATCAAACGGGAATCCCCGATAGTCACATAACTCGGTGGCTTGCACCAGGTCGCGGTTCGCGCTCTTCGTTGCGCGATTGTGGATCTCACAATTGCATCAATTTGCGGCGTATTAGTCATTGACTAAACCGACACTGCATTGACTTCGTTTGTCGAGCAATGGGATTTTTTCTTGACATTTAATACATAATAAATTGATAGAGATAAAAGCTCTTCTCGCGTATTGCTATATTGATGATAAATTTCGCGTAGTATCTATAGCACTCCGAATGACCGTTTCGTATCGAATACCATTAATGCACGTATCCGGTTTCGATTAACCTTTTATTGACCGCGCAGTCTTAATTGGGATGTCATTGCGCGTGATATGATTCGCGCATCTCGTTTTTGTCCGCACCGAAATTAATCTCTGAAATGAATTCGATCACAAACATGTGTCGAGTTTATCGGTACGTCGACCAGAGAGAATATTTGATTTGTCGCGCAATCGGCGAAGATCGGCGGTAACGATAACAGCGTCGATGCGTTTATTGTATAATTTGAATGCGGATTTGAATACGCTTCAGTGATCGTCCGATTTTCATCGGACGGTCGTTATCGCGGCAAATGCGCGTTGTTGTTCGGAAAACGCGCCTCAATATTTACCCGCGCGATCTATTTGCGTGTACTTTTTTAAATTAAATTAAGGCTCGTGTTTGATTTTCATCTGCTTTCGAAATAACACGGAAGTGGATTTTATCAAATTAGAGTCGCGAAAAACACGCGCAGCATCACCTTTTTAAAATTTACACATCTCCTGAAAAATAAATTCTTCAAATCAAATGTGTATGCGACGGTACGTAACACAATATCTATGCTTATATCTTTAAGAGATACGTACAATGTTATACATCTTCTCTGTAAGTAATTAGTTTAGAAACGTTGTTTTAACTATTGTACACACGGGACGTGCATATTTATTTTTTCGAAATATTCTGGACGCGCAAAGTTTGAAATATGTCACGTCATATAAACAAGATAGACGGAAGATTTTATCTGAAATATGCAAATGCAGCTGACAGTAATAAATGACAGTCTGCTGTATATAAGGACAAGATTTTTTATTGTCGCGAAAGCGTATCGAATCATTAGCGTATTTCCCAGGGTAAAGCCGCCATTACTCTTTGTTCTCACGTGTTGAAAGCAACTTGTCTCGATAAAAGTTCGCCGTCTTGTAAAATAAAACGGGGAAGACGATCTCGTTTTTCTCAATGCGATTTCTTTTGTTATTCAAATATTTTATTGTCAATTTTTTTTTCGTCTCGTCAGAATAGCGATTTGTTTTGTAAACGATAAAGATATATATAGCGTTTAAGCTATTAAATGAAAGATTATGATGAAGGATTAATCGAGTGTCTATGCATAAATTAGATTTGAGCTTCGAAATCTCTTTACATCGCTCGAGAAGCAAAACACTCGCACATCATCGCTAAACGGGAGATACGAGTTTCCGTGCTTACGCATACAAGTCTGCTCGAGTGGGAGAGCAACCTTCACCCTTCTGACGCGAGTTTCTGGAATCCACCCTTCCTTTCCTCGCCGGTGCATCGACGCGACGCGCCCGCAAATCGAACTACTACCGAACTACTCACGGCGATTAGTAATAACTAATTAGACATCGGAGGGGTGGGAGGGTTCCGGGAACTTGCTCGGGACTGTATCAGTGTCGTCAGCAGAAATCGCTCGTCAGAATACGTGGTGGAAGTCCTCAATATTGGGATGCGATCGTTATTCTTAATAAGTTCCTGCCGAATTTCAGTAGTCGAGACGACGACTGATCAGCCATCTTCTCGCGAGACGAGGAATATCGTCTCGTTGATCTTATGAATATATTACGTTGATTTAGCTATGATGACATTAATAATTGGAAATAAATTGTGATAGAAAACAGATTTATATTTTAAAAATATAGAAATTTATAATTTTCTTGTGCAAAAATATTTTCACATGTATAAGAAAATTAACGATATCTCGATTTGATGATGTAAAAAAGTATTTTCATATTTTTATTGGGAGATCCCTACTTTAAGCTTTAAAAAAAAAAAAAAAAAAAAAAAAATATAAGCAAACGTAAAAGTAAATTTTACTTGATACTCATGACAGTTTTGCAATGTTACTAAATTATAAGTATTAAAGATCTCCCACATGTTGAAATATCTTTAAACTATTTTATTACAAAGGAATATTTTTTTGCAGTCCAGGAGTTTAGAATAAAGACTAAATAAAGAAACACCGCAACGCAGATTAATTCGCTTTGGAAACGCACATTTAAAATAAACTCACCTGGCATCTGTAATTCGCGAATTGCATTCCCACCAAAGTGCAACCGCCTCGCGGTTAAGGGTTAAATATCCACGCCGCATCGCGCTCGGCACAAAGAGATCTCCGGATGAATTGAAAGCTTTTCCGTGTATTTTCCCGTGGCAACAAAGACAAAGACTGCGAGCTAGAGAGAGAGAGAGAGAGAGAGAGAGAGAGAGAGAGAGAGAGAGAGAGAGAGATAGGAAGAAATGAGAACGCTGCGATTTCCGGACGAAGAAGAAAACTCGACCAAATCGACTGGTGCATTCAATCGATTTTCAATTAGCGTCGCGCTTCAATTTTTCGTCAGGATTGTGGGCAAGAGGCGTAGAGGGTGAAAAACAAGGGTTTACACCGGTACTAATCATTTGCGCGGTACATCGCTCATGCTTGTTTGTCCGGAATGTTGCTAATGTTATCTCATTTCGCTATGCATATTGAAGATTAACATTACTTCCGCCTCTTGCTGAATTCGATATGCGCTTATTTTTGCAAAAAATAAAACTCTCAGACAAGATGCAGAGAAGATAAAAAAAGAACTCCTATGTATACTGTCGGTGTACGGAATTCGTGGAAAAATGATTATATGATGTGATTATTCGAGCGAGCTACCTTAGATTTGTTACGTCGTTATAAAGATAAAATCTTTCTGTGCGGTGCTTGACATTCTTAGGTATGTTGGCGAAATTCTCACGTGCTAGTAGAATTTTGAGGAATTTAGGAAAAGATATTTTTCATAGAGAAGCTATTAAGGATATTATATTACAAATATGCGGAATGTATCAGGCGATGCGTATTTTCTCTTTATTACGGATTCTTTAGCTAGTTTAGAGTATTTTGCAGTGTAATATTTTGGTTTCTTAGGTTTCATAATAAGATTTAGGCCTTCTTTTCAAACTTTTATGGAAAAGTCATAAAATGAATTAATTATTTAAAATTTAATTTTAGATTTTATTTGGTTTTATACAAATTTAAAATTGCTCAGTGATAGCAGATAATGTAATTATCAAGAAGTATCACATCGGTTTGATTTTTGCGCTGGTAGATGCGCTAATTTGCGTGAGTCACCACCGTGCATTAATTGGATCTTTTCAAATGTTCATTCGATACATATTGGTGAACATATTTCCCGATAAAATCTGCCAATCGCGCGCAATCCTATTTCGGCGCAGTTTCTATTTTAAATTTGTAGCGCTTTTCCGCATAATTGTCGGATAATTAATCATCAGAGTTTAATCGCGACTAATTATTGATTGATATGCTGAGGGAATACATGATAATGTAACGTGTTTAAATCAAATATATTTTATCTATATCGTTAAAAAATTAAGTCATAATTCGAAAAATATAAGAAGATGTTTTTTCTCTTCGATCTTTTTTCTTCGTTTTCTGCATTCACACATTCTGCAGATTCGCAAATTCGAAACATTTTGTTCTCTCGTCGAAAATCTAATTATCGAATCCTCAAATTCAAGTCTCAATCTATCCGACTGATCGGTGCTGATCGATCGATTGAGAATTTTGCTTTTCGATCAGCGACGTGTACGACGAGGAGCCGCCGAGTCGATTAAGTACCGAAACGAGAATCCACGACGGATTTGGGATCGCGGCACTTAGTTACAAGGACGAACGAGGTTAACCCGGAATTGGGTGCTTCGAAGGCTCGGAGTCACGGAGAGTCCGGAATCTCGGTTATTCTGATTAAGTCTTCGTCCCAGGAGTTGCGGCGCCTGGGATACAGTTGGAAACGTAACGCCGTCCGCTATTTCGCGTCTCTTCGTAATTCGCACGATTGATCTCTCGCGATCGGAGTACCCATCCTTCGATTATTGCCCTTTTCCCTTCCCCTTCTTGTATCGACGTTTGATGGTGCACGATTTCGGCGTGTTCTCCTCGTATACGTTGCTACGTTAAAGCGTTTCTGTCTCGATGTATCTTCTGCGTGCATTTTTGTCACTTATTAGCCATTAAAAAACTGTCATCGATAATCTGTAAATGAAAGCAATCTATAAAGAGATAAGATTAATTTAACAAATAAATAATTAATTAATTAAAATACGCAAGTTCAACATTATATCAAACGCGATACGAGATATCGATTCTCAGTTACCGTCAGTATCAGGCAAAATCAGGATAAGCTTGAGAAGAATGAAAGGGGGATGCGGAAGCACTTTTCGGCGCAACGCGATCCTGGATCCGTTAATTTGGTAAGCGTAGAAAGTGCATCAGGGCGGCCTCGATATTAAACGAGCCAAAGGCAAAGGCAAACGAGGGTCACGAAAGATTCTCGCCGATGAGAGGGGGAACGAGGAAGTCCTGACAAGGCAAAGTCTTCGCTTTCGCGGGATATAGAAGCGAGCGCTTGCTTCCTTATCGAAATTCTTAATTAGAAAATTTTAATTATGTTTTGGGGCTCCCGGCGCTGAAGTGGGGAAGGGATGACGGCAAAACTAAGATGTATAGAGCAGGATATATACGTGTATACGTAAAGACGAAGGGTGGAAAGGAGTCGTGGTGCTCTCTGCACTAAAAAGATAGTGAATTTCTGTAGCAGGCAGAAGGGAAGGGAAGGGCTTGTTGTGCTCGGTGACGGAGAGCGGGCGAGGATGTGCGCGAGATGCCGAAAGTAATTAAAGCTTGCTTCTCATAAAGATATTCTGGCAGCGTTGTCTTTGCTGCGAATCGATATTAAATCATTACGCTGCCACGCGGCGAATTATTAAAAAAATCTTGTTCTCGCATTTTGTTGGGGGGGAGGGGGGGGGGGGGAAACCACAATGGAAGAATATCCCGCGTACCTCCCTTCGTTCCTTCTTTCCGCTAGACAAACAGGATTTTTTACAGTTTATTACGAAAAGCCGGAGAATGTTTGTTTTAGATATGAGATCAGGCTACATTATTAGAATACTTCTTTTTAGAATTTTGTACACAGTATAAGGATAATAAAAAAAGGAGAAAATTCTAAAGAATCTTTTTTCTCTTTTAATTTTTTAAATTCTTAATTTTTTAAAATTTCTGATATTGTTATTAATTGCAACATCTGTCTCATTTTACAGTTCAAGTATAAGCATCAGCTTTCACTTTTTACGTGTTCCTAGTTCAATAGTCGTAGAGCAGTATTCTTCTGCAGTTGTTTGTAAGCAAAGGGTTAACCTGTCGATAATAATTCGCGAAGCGTGCCGTGTAAGAGAAAGCTGCCGCCGTCGTTGCTCTCCTCGTAATTCCATCGACGGGGGTGCCCGCCAGACGAACTCCATTAACTGTTTAACGAACCGCAGTTTATTACGTTATAAACCCGAGTACACTTTTGCAGAATGACGCCTCCTCTGTTCGGGACACGTTTCCTTCGGCGCCGCTTTACATGAGGCACTCTCGAAGAACTTACGTTTAAAAAAAGGATTTCGCGGATATTTCGTATAATTTCACGATTCTTGCTTCTGACTCTTGACAGTCATAGCAAAAAGTCCTAATTATTTTTCTCTCTTTATAAATTTATCTTTATTCATTTTTTATTTAATTTATTTTTATCTTTTAAAAAAAGGCTGATGCCAACATTTATTAGTCCTCAAAATGGATATCTGGAGGATCTCGGGGTATGTAAAATAGGGGCGTGATTTAAACTTCTAAAATTCGATTTTTCCTTTGTAATATTTTTTTATGATTCTCTATAAAGAAAGTAAAATAATATAATTGTAAATCAAAATAATTACGCGTGAGGAGAAGATTGTAGAAAATTCGTGTAAAAAGTATATTTTCCTTTACGACTTAACCATTTTGTTTTAAATCTGTGAGATCGAATTACTTTATTATAGCACTTCTTTCCACGGTTGTAGGAACGAAGAGATATTGTAAAGAAGTGTCCTTTTTTTTACTTTTGTAAGATACATAAATTCTTATCTCTCTTAGTATTTTTGTGTGAAAATATTCAAGCATTATGTCTCTTACATGTGCAAAGTCTCTATTATTGACTTCGATTATTGTTATCGCTCGCTGTTACATATGTCGTAGACATCGCAAGGCATTAGGCATCAACCGTGAAAGCCAACATAAAAAGCATAACGGTGACGTAATTGCGCAGTCAGATTCTACGATTCTCTTACTCCCCGCGAAACAATGACGATCGATTATCCGCGACGATGCGTCGGTGTGCTGGCTTTAATGTCGTAACGTGGCGCGCGTGCCGCCCCGCTGCAATCGCATTTACAATCCGGTTGGAATTGAATTCCGGTGCCCCGCGGTCGTTCGCTGCCGCAGCCGAGAAACGCGCGGGACCTGTTGCCCGGGATGTCGGCCGCGTCTCGGTTTTGACGAGAGATTTCGTCTAATCGCGAAACGGACTGTCCGGCAGCTGTCTATCGACGTCGATTACATCGATTGCAAGTGCATTAGCATCCGCTAATGTTGGGTATATTTCTCTATTTGTACGCGCGCGTGTTGCGTCGTTCGCAGAGAGCCCGTACTGACGCGCCATCGCCGCTTTCACGACGTTATCGTTCGGCAACAATCGTTATAATGTCGCCTGGCTACGATAATGGAAGGCTACGAGGCGATTACCTGACACGGGCAATTTCCTAGTATTAAGATACTTCGATTAATGTTAACGGCATAATCCTTCCTTCGTCGGTCGACGTGATAACGATGCGAATTATTATGATCTTCCAATATCGTTGGACGATAAAAGAATGCGTTTTTAATGGCACTAGTGCAAAAAATTTCGATAAACTGAAAGATAGCGTGGGGTAAATAAATTAAATTTATTCGCACGTTTTTATATACACGCGCAATGAATATAATAGATCGTAATGTTATTAAATAATTACTTAATAAACTCATGGTAATACAAATAACCAGTAGATAGCTAGAGGATATATCAGGCATGTAAGACTGCAACTGTGCCGTAACCTGGCATATTCATAACGGCATTAACGATCCGTGCCTAACTTAGGTACCTGCGTTGCGATCCTTCGGGAATAACTCGAAGGAAGCAAGAGGTTTCCCTAGGATTCTCTCCGTAGAATATGTGGCTTTCCTGTCTGCTTGTTCACAAGGCGAAGGAGACGCTCGGTATTTTATAGGTAGTTAGTTCGTGTTTGTGCCAAATTACCTACGTAAAGAACAATTAAATCGAACAATACGATCGAAATTTAACATTGTGTCTTGTTCGGTCAATCCGGCAACAGACATACTGAAAATCGCTATTTGTGTGAAGATAGAGGAAAAGAAGAGGAATGAATGAGGGTGCGTTTTAAAAGAGGGAAATTTATTTTTACATCGAGAAATTTCGTCGCTCACGCGAATATTACGTCACTGTGTAGCGTAACAGCCGAGAAAGTCAACAATTTTTCCAAAATTTTCTCTAAATTCTGCGACACGTACAATTTATTATTTACGCGATTTGTGAAATAACGCTCGCTCGTTAATACCGGTCATCGTGAACCGTCAATTTAATGCGAATCTGACACATTTATTTCCACATGTGCTAAAACTATTAAACGCACCTTTTCTTCGCTTGCGAAACTATCGGGAGATCTTTCGTTTTCTTTCTCTTTTATTCTATTTCTGAAGGATGCAATAATTGGATATGACAACAGTGCAAAATTTTTCTAAAAGATTGCTAGCGGAGCGCGAAATAAAAAAATATATAGATTTACGTTTACTTATCCTTATGACATTGTCCGAATCGACGTTCATCAACGTGTGTTTCTTGACAAGAGTAGAATTAATCTGCGCCGAATTGGCTGCAGGCGAATGCAGGATTAATCAAACGCAAAACGTAGCGACGGGAAAAGTGCTGGATCACTTGCGACAGAAAGTAAATTGAACGAGGACAAAGAGAAAGGAGATCGAGCATGACGAGTGGCAAACATGCGACAAAGAATGAAAGCAAGAGAGAAATGGGAAGGGAATATGTGGCGCATGCGAGGAGGATATGAAAAATAGAGAAAAGGATGATGGTAGGAATCGCGGGGAAGGCTCGAAAGCGATATAGACATGCCTCGTATAATCGCTTTATTCGTATTTAATCCTGGAATAACGCGCACAATTGTCGCTTTGAACCTGCTCGCATGCAGGAATATTATACGCACTCGCGTTGGAAACACGCTGCCATTGTTTTGCTACGATTAAAAAATCGATTTCGAACGCTTAGATTTTTTGACGTCATTATAGATTAAAATCCGCGTTCTCTCGTTAAAAAGAAATCTGGATCTGATATTCGGCGAATAATAGTTTCAACGATAGCGAATTAAAAAGTAAAATTAATTCACTAAAAAAAAAAAAAAAATGTTTTAAATTGACTAGGATTTATAAAAAACAAAGTACTTTATTTTGACAAATCTGTAGATCATTATCGGATTTTATTTATTAAAGTCGCGTTATAGATTCAATGAAAGAGATCCGGAGCTGATTTAATCCGTAGATCAAATTCGTGAAAATAGCCGCCCATGTATACCGAACTATTGACGCAGCGACGATTTGAATTAAAGACCATGATCCCGGATGATGAGTGTCGCGATTATGGTGGGCGTCAAGATTGAACGACCACGCGGTATAATCGTCTAATTGGCGATCTCGATTTGCATTGACGGCAATTCTTCGTGACACTTGATTGGCTTTTTGAAAGTATCACTAATCATTTTGCTTTGTATGCGTGGATTGCGCGTCTTTAATTTTACTAAAACGAAAATGAAAAAGAGAACATTGCCGGAAATATCTATACCTGGACGCTTGCAATATCGAAATTACAATATCGTTGCTAAGTAGCAGGTGTTGAAACCGCTGCTGGCGATTACTTCTTATCAATCTTTCGCGCGTTAAAGCGAGCGTGTAAAACATAAAATTCATAGGCTGCATTTTTCTATGGAGGGAACATCGTACATTTTGCTATTATAAACGATAATGTTGTTTCATCACTGCATTCTCACGCGACGAGCCGCTTGAGATGATGAAATATTGGAAGATTTCGCTGAAGCAAAGATCGCCATTTTTATTCCATCATTACGCGGAACGATCTTTAATTATATGCAACAAATAGAAATTTATATAGCACTCCACATCCCCGCGTAATCGTGCATAATTAATTAGTTAGATAAAGCATATTTAAATGAACCAATGTCATGCAAAATGTATTAATTACTATGCTCTCCGTTATTATAATTTAGTAATATTACGAATAATATGTTTATATAGATTCTCATATTATTGTTTGTTTTTTATTCACGAAGCATATAAATTATATCGCTTTTTGATTCATGAAGCATACGAATACGTAATAATCTTTTAATTAATCTCAATCGAGGTGTTTTTTTTTTTTTTTTTTTTTTTTGCATCAACGAGTGCGCGCGAATACTTTTCTCGTGTTTATTTAGAAAATTGTTTTGAGATTTAGTATTGTAAAACGAGATTTTGTTGCAAGCGTCCAGAAATGCAATGCGCCCAATATTTCGCGTATTTCTCGTTTGTACAGTTGTATGTGTATATATGCAGCAAATGTATGTATGTGCGTGAACTATTTTTCAAAATTCGCTTTATCTCCGGTGGGACGCGGCACGCGTACTCCACATATTTCCACCGGTATTCGTGTCACGAAAAAATTCAATGAGAGGTACAACAGCGATACGCGTTAACCCTTAACTGAGCTCAACGATCTGCCGCGTTGCTTTGATATTACACAACGGGGAATAATGATATTGAATTGTACTTTATCAATTATAAGAACTGAGAATTTGAACGATTATGGAGAAAAAGTACGTAAAGGGAGAATTTACAAAATTAAAGTATTTGTAAGGAATGATAAACAACAGCATCCGAGGAGAGATAAGCGAATAATGACAGAGATAGATTCTTTAGAATAGCACTTTTAAAGAATAATGTACTAGGGACGCTAATGAGCTAACGCTTTTGGTCGGAAATTGTATTTGGAAATTTCTCTCGAGGTTTCGATCGTGGCGCGTGGAACTCTCGAGGAACCCATTCTACGGCTATAACATAGGTCTCGACCGTGTTCCGGAATGTCCGGGACTTAGTGTAAGAGCTGAGTGGGGGGAGGAGGGTGCGAAGGATTGTTTTATGCAGGCCATGGATTTTATGCAATGAGACTGCAATATCAAACGGCGCGAGAAGCGCGCGCGCGCGCGCGCGCCAAGTGCCGTTGAATAAAATATCTAGGGGCCGTTGAGAAAAAAAGTAGGACGGGGGGTGGGCGCGGGATGGGGCGACGAACGGCCACTGGACGCATTTCGATTTCCCTATACCCTTGGTTGTTGCAAAATAGATATATATACACGGGAGATCTCGCGGGTGCGTTAAAGCCGCGCCTCATATTCCCCGCCCTACCGCCTTGCGGTAATTTATTACGCGATCGATCGCCATTTCGTTATTTCCACGTTCATTCGAACGCGGCCTCGACATTACTATCACCTGGCAAGGTAATTTAGGGACATTTCGATATATGGGAGATTTCGATACCTTAATAATTTAGCGACAATGCGAAAGGATGGATTCTCGAAAACGTTGATTACTCTATTGTATAACGTTTTTATTATAATGAGATGCGAACGGATAGATTTGGCAGTAATGTTGTAGAGAATGTTGAAAGAGTAGTTTTACGAGAGAAAATTGTGAGCGGGAAAACCGAATTTTATTTGCGAAAAATTCTTGTGATAATATTTTTATTTCAAGAATTATACAATATTTTCCAAAAATATCGTATTATTTCAGCCTTAGAAAAAAGATGCAAATTTTCTCTGTATGAATATATTCTTTTGTATATACAGGTTGGTCCCATTCTGTATAAAATATAAGAATTAAAAAATTAAGAGTTATTATTTTTATGTTAACATGGCGTTTCGAGATGTTCTTAAATTGTCTTACGAGTTCTTATTTGTCCGAGAATAAAAATGAATTTTTCAAGAAATATAATTGACGAACACTCAAGGAATTTTCTATATTATCGTTTCTCATATTTTTCATTTTATGAGATTATTTTATCGAACCTGTATTATTATTAGTTTGCCGGTATAATTATTTTGAATTGGCGAAACGAAGCGAGTTTAAAATGCGCGAGGCATGCGTTATAAATGAAACGTCATCTAATTATAATATACCGTACGCTTTATTCGCGTAATTAATACGAAATTTACACACTCGGCAATTGGTCATTTCAACGATTATGCCAACAATGTTATGTCTCTATTGTTTACTACGGTCATTCAGCTCCGGCATTTAGCAGCTCGGCGAACTTTCGCGAATGAATAATGTCGCTTGACGTTACAGAGCGAGGAAATGAGACGATGTAAAAGCCATGGAGTGCAAAGGCGGAGCATTACGAAATAGAGACGAGAGCGAGTAGGAGGGTAGGGAGGGCGGGGAGAAGGAACGTGGAGTGGAGGAAGAGAGAGAGACACTTCGAAACTTAGATTGGTGTCACATGGCTCTCGGCGATCTAAGAGTAAGAGACAAAGTCGACGGAGAATGGAACGTCGAGGAGAGAGATAGATAGAGAGAGAGAGAGAGAGAGAGAGAGAGAGACGGAGAACGCTGTAACAGCACGATCCGAGGCGGCTTAACCGGGAAATCCGAGGTAAGACCCCTCGCGAAATCTCTATTTCCGCGAACGCCATGGAAACATGGCGTTCCCCGTAGCCGCCGAAAGTGCTTCCACTCTTCGTTCTTCGTCTCTCGCTCTCTTCTCTGCCCATGTTCTCAGTCGATTCTAAAACCAGGGTCTGCCTGCATGTCTTCCATGTAAATCTTAAAGGATTACGCTCATAATTGCCTGCGTCGCCGCGTAATTGAAGAGCACTTAGACCGGCTCAGGGCGACGCGATACGTGACTGCGCCTTGCTTCGGATCGAAAATCTCGCCGAAACGATTCCGCCGCGAATCCTCGATATCGGGGGTTACCGTGTTGTACGAGGCGCGAACGTGACAGAATGGTACAGCCATCTCATATCGAACAAGAGTGCAAGAGGGATGTTATGATCGACTTTTATATTATGCGAACATATTTTTGTATTTTTTCATCTTGTTGCGATGCATCTTGAACGGAAAAGATTTTCTTATACAAAATTTTGGAAGATGAAAATAAAAACCGTTGCTCTACCTTTTTCAAAAATAAATTTATATTGAAAAAAATTAGTCATTTCCGCATATTTGAATCTTTTTGTCGAGAAAAATATTTAGTATTATATACTTATATGTATATTTCTTTATCAAAAAATTAATACAAAGAATGCTTTTAAATTAAAGTTAAAAGTTAAAAATATAGAGTGATTATATTAAGCGTAAGATATATTGGTTGCAAGAATCAATTATTAATGTTCTTTGTTTCCATGTTATCTGATAAAAAATACTGGAAAATAAATTTCGTAGACTTGTAACACTATAGTATCGTTCTATATTTATTTTGAGAGCAATTCGATCAATCGTTCCTTCGATATCGAAGCATCCTGAATTCTGGTACGCTCAGTCGCGGCTTTATTAACTAATGCAATCGTAATCGTATGATCTTCGCGGCTCGTCGACTTTTGCACCATCCGATCTGTACGTCGAAACTTAGTCAAGTGTCATCCGAGCCTAGCATCCTGATTCCCTGGGCTTAATGGATTAATTTTGTGATTGGTTGATTCGTATAATTAAATTCGTAACTATATGGTATACACAACTATGAATGGAGACGAGACGCAGTTGGGGCTTAGGATGAAATTTTAACCGCAAGCTCTCTCTCTCTCTCTCTGTCATTTTCCCTTTGTCGTGAAATTCAGATTATGTTCGGAAATGTCAATAGTGTGTTTATACTGATTTATGGAAAAGTTTGCGATAGGAAACTATTTCTGATCCTTTGTCGGCTCTTTGTAGTAGCACAATCGATTGGCGTTTCAGCGTTTCACCGACAAAGTGACAGTCTGTCAGTCAGTGCGGTCGCAACTAATATTGTCTGCGTGTAAAACTTTCGCCAAACTATTGTTTCCAATGTATTTCGCGATATCGTTTATAATCGGATATCGGTATATGGTATTAAATTTTTACCGATTCAGTTTTAATATGTTTCTCTATTTTTTTTTATCTCTATAATTTGATGATCTTTTTCTAAATAGCTATTACGTTTTTTTGAAATTTGAATTTGATTAAAGAAATTATTTCGTGTGAAATATTTTTTTTTAACATTCTGCGTTTTTTTTTGTGTGTTTCAGGTAGGTCTAATAGGAAATAAAATTGATCTGTGTTCGATACATCGACGTGTGGAGAATTTAGACAGTATGATGATGACAAACCTACCCCCTGTTATGCTGCCACCCATTACGGACTACGGGATGCTGACGCCTACTCTCGGAATAAAGGTGAGTCGATTTACCCCTTCGGTAAGCGCGAAGAAACGAGTTTCGCGCGATACAAGATATAATCAAGTCTGGGAATCAATTTTGCGCTCTGATAAGTTTATTGCTTATTTGAGTAAAGGAGAATGCATTTTGGCGCATATAAAAATAAATATACAAATCTCACATATATGGAATAGTCTCAATTTTAGTCACAATATAAAAGCATTGCGCGTCGATCTATTTCGAGTGAATATTTTTGACGGATAGTTTTTTGACAGGCTGACTATACGAAATCGCTGCGGATGATTTTAACGCGCGCGCGATGATTGCAAACATTTCAATCTAGAAAGAGACTATCGTGTATTCTCGCCACGCTTCTGTTTGTTTTTCTCCCCTACGAAGCAATTCGGGATGTTTTAATGCCGATATAAAATCCCCTCTTGCTGGCGGGTGCTTGGGGGTATCGCCTTTCATCTCTCTGGGCTTTTGCAAGCCTCACGTCACGCTCGTGCGCGAGAGAGCGCCCCGAAAGCCGCGAGATATTAATTAAAATTCCGTTCGAAATACTTCCAACGAAGGGCGAAGGGTGGGCGCAGTGTATTGGCTAACCGGCGAGATTGTGCCCGGCGCGTCTAATTTACTCGGCGATTTTCCACGTTCTAAAATATACAAGCTTGCGACCATCAACATTCCGTCGTACTACTTCCGGTAGCTCCGCGTGAAATCTAATCGCGTTTATGTAATCGTGCGAGCAAAAAAAAAATATATCATTTTGTGCGATCATTAACGTCTTTTTAAAAGAGGAGATGGGATTTTTTAATTTTTTTCTTTAAACACGAAATGGAGGTCGCTCGCCGTTCTTTTAGAACATAAAATCATAAAAACCAGACCGCGTCAGTCTTAAAGACAGTTCTTTGTGAATTTTTGCGTTTAGGAAAGAATTGACCTTATTCCCTTTCACATTTTTGATGTACGAAGCGATAAAAAAGATAATGAACTGCCGATGAATTCTATCGTTGGAACCGTACGACTAGAAATTTTCAAGAATCTCTATTCACTTCTTTGCGTTGCTTTGTTGCTGCTTAGATAATTTGCGTTGTTACGTGTCAACGTTTGTCAAACGTATTACTTATTACGTTACAATTATTGAATTTTTGAATGTTATCTTATTTATTTATTTGGAATCCATCCAATTAAAGAGAACGACAAGTAGAGGAAGATCGCGAGAGTGCGGTTTTATAGAAAATGCGATAAAATAAGAGTCGGTCTCTCTCGAATACAGCCGTCGCCGGATAGAGTCGCGAGAGGTGAGATCTCGTTACGTCGAGTTACTCTTACGTAACTTATCTTTGTCATTTTAAAAAGGCACATTCTGCGTGTTTCCCTTACAAGTAAGTAAGAAGGTACTTTTCAAGTGGGTCGACGAGGCGTGCTTTCAACGACGGTAGTTAACGATTGAAAGAATCCGGAATACGCTCTTCGCGTTATTCTCGATTCTTTCTCTTCGTCGGCCAAGCCATTGTGTTTTCCGCGGTGTATATCGTATTTCCGTAACTATTCTTACTTTAATTAAACTATTTTCAGATGGAGGATAACCGCGCTCGCGGTCGGAGATTGGGGGGGAGGCAAACTACAAAGTTATCCCACTCATAAGTCAGGCATAAATATTATTTCCATGAGAACAAAGTCAAAAGTCAAGTACGCTTGAAATTAACTCAAGTTAATATTTTGTTCATTGCACTTTTTCGTATTTCGATTATCCCTTTTTAAAAAGAAGTCGTTAGTCTTCGGAAATCGATGTGGAATCCGTACGCAAAGATATTTTAAACTTCAATACTGAAAATAAGCGCTATTCATCTTTTAGTAGTTAGTTATAGAAATACTTTTCCGACACGTTGACAAAGATTCTGAACGTTCGATGCAAGTTCGATCGCGGAAAGTATATATAACGCGGATTCTTGTCAAGAATGGGAGATAAAAGAGGGTGCTTTCGGGCCGCCGGCGAAAAAGGGCGTTGGAGCTGCTTCTATAAAAGTGCCCGCCGTGAACAAAAAGCTGAATAACATTAACTCGTTTAATGTATTCTCTTAATTTTAATACACAATGCCCCCGAGCTGGCGCGCTTTTCCAGAATCTTCAATCTTCGACGAAGATTCTTTTACTATCTTCAACCCTTCGTGTCCTAATCTTTTTTGTCCGATTATATTAACATCAGTCTGGTTTTCCACTAAATAGAGAGCAATGTAACCATACTTACCGTGATTAATAAGATATGTTGATAATATATGTAACATATTTGCATAAAATTTTATAATATATTTAAATACGTATACCTGTTAGAAAATTACACAAGTTTGTGCCCTTGTGATTGTTATTCTCGCAATAGTGTTAACTGATGTTGGTTGCTCCAGTTTCTTGTTACAAGTATAGTTTAGACTTATATAGAATATGTACTCTCTCGAGTATAGTAGCTACACGATATAGCCCGCTATTGTTTTCGCTGTTTGCAACAACATTCGCGGACGTATGCCCGCGGGGTCTCCGCTTGATGTTTCGCGCAGCGAAGATTACATTACGGATCGGTTTTACTACGCGTCACTTTGATCAATTCCGCGACTGTTCGATCGGGAGGACTTTTCATATACCCGGGGCGCCCTCGCGCCCAAAGGGTGCGTTACAAAGCCCTCTTTCAGCTAAACCGCCAAGTCGAATCGAGGCGAGCTGAATCGAACTCATAGAGCGGCGGCGGTGCCCATCCTGTGTATTTTCTTTGCGTTTAATCGCCGTCCAGGTCGGTTCCAGAGAATTCGCGTATTCCGCAGCCAACTCCCGAGGCATCGTGACGTCATTCGTATTATTTCCATCCGCGCACCGCATCGTCCACCTGTCAGGCGCACGCGTTTACGCGCGCGCTAGCGAGCTAGTGTGCGCGTATCAAATTCAAAACGATTTTGATCGTTGCGGGGAGAGCGACAAATTAATTTCCATTTCTCGCGACTCGGTCGTGTTTTGTTCCGTCCGCGTCTCTATAACACTCGCTGTGTTTGTTAAATAAATGTGTTACGGGCTCTTGATATTTATTTCGCATCGAGAGAGGGAATATCGATCAACTGATTAACAAACAAATACGACGCGACGTCATAATAAATTTTCAGCGTTCTCTTTAATTTTATTTATTTACTCCTGTTTTTCCACTCTCTTTCTCTCTTCTAGTTCCCATATAATTTATTGATTACTCGCTTCGATATAAAAATTCAAATATTACGTGAAAACAAATCGAATGTTTGTATGAATTCTCTCTTCCGGCAATATTTCTGATAAATTTCACGCGTATATTGATTCAATTCGAAATTATATCGCGACGTTCTTTTTATCGCGAAGAGGATGCCCTTATCGAGCCGCGATTGTGCTCACTTGATCGTTTCCCACGTACATACACGCTCATTGTACACGCGACAGAACGAGGAGGATGGGAATGGCCGAATGGCCCGTGAATGTCCCATCGATGACCTCGTCTCTTCGTTTGCATACGCAAACAGAGGAATTAGGACCGGACACGTTGCGCTGCATATTCGATCGGAGAGTTTCTTTGCCCCTGGGAGCGCGTTATTGTCGTCGAAACACATCGGAACAATCGACAATATTGCCCGAAATTCGGCTAGTCCTCCGGGTCTTTGTCGCCAAGAACGAACAAATGTCAAGGTTTGTTAATTTTCTCCTCTCGATTTCTTCCGGTTACTCCGATAAAGTTTTTGTGATTTGATTATATATCAAGTTATCAGTCATTGCTCGGTTTTGTAAAAGTATTGTATTATACGTTTTTTTTGTTACCTTTGCTCTCTCCTTTCAGTTTAGCTTCGCAAAAATCGATTAATATCTTAATGAAAATTCTAAGAATATATAATTACAAGTGAATCATGATGATTCGCAATGAAAATATCATAATTAAGTAAAACGCGTTCTTTATTTCGAAATACGAATAGCGAAAAGAAATATTTTTCATTCATGATTTGGCAAGAATCCGCGAATGATTCACGGATTAGGGATCGCTCGCGAAAAATTTCTCAGCGCGACGGGAGTTGATTTGAAATTTCCACGTCGGCGCAGCACTGCGGCACCTCCCTCATCGTCGCATCGAATATTCCATAAATAAATCGATGTTTAATAGAAAATCGGAGAACTGGCAAGGCACCTCATCGCTCACTGTCACGGCGCTTCGCGCTACCGGCAGCTAGTATCTCAATAATATTCAGTTTATAAACTTCGAATGGATCCCTTATTACGTTCCCGACGTGGCCGATTCATCCACCTCTTTCTTATTATCATTCTTAGACGGAGATGTCCCCGTCGCGATTTATCTCGCGGCTTATAAGCGTCAAGTGAATATTTGACGCTGATACTTTTCATTTTTCTCTTCTCGTTTTCTTCATTTATGCGATCTATCTCTATTCTCGAACCTTTATATAATGAGACAGGTCATTGAAAATCGATCAAGTTTTGTAATTGCGTGCTAATGTGAGTTAAACCAAGTGCACATAATGATATGCTTGCGCCGAGTGTCAGTAAACGGGACGGATCCATCACAATCGATCAAGCATTGCTCGCGTTTCGATAATTTAATGCTCAAGCGACTAACGACGTATCTCGGCCCCTATCCATCTTTTTCCTTTTCCTCTCACGAAATCCGTGCGTAAAGATACAACTTTCTTATTTCGGGGTGACTACTGTCTATCTCCTCCTAAACAGACGAGTTTCCTAGACAAAGATGCGCGAACGGATTTTGCCAAAAAATTTTTCCTGATATAATCTCGCAATAAGAGAGATAAATTTATATAATAAAGAATATATAATATAATCTCCTTTTTATAAGAAATTTCGAAGTAATTTTTTTAGGCAATGATATTGTCACTTATTCCCTACGTTACATTGGAATAATATTAAAATTCATTGTATCCGCAGTAGCTCTATCGTGAAAAGCATAGAAGCATAAAGGCATTCTTGAAGCGGACAATCAAAAACGCTTAACCACAATCGCCGTATGTAAGCTCCTCGATAAATATCGCGTACAATCGTGAACGATAAAAAAGGCTTACGTGATACGGTAGGCATGACCATTTGCCGTATCGAAACGACAACGAGGGGGTGGAGTCGAATATTCCCAATTCAAAGTTGGCCGCATCGTCGTTTCCCATCGTCTATCGGTGTTTTTTTTTTTTTTTTTTCCCCCGACTAGGTCCGCGTTTTCGCTCGCGCGAGCTCCTCTCCTCTTCTCTATTTTATTAACCCTGTTACACACAGCGGCGGTTCCTGAAACAATAACCATTGTTAAACTCATTCTCTCTTTCTCTCATTCACTCACCCTTTCTCCTTTTTGCGATACTTTCGGCGTGTTTATAGTTCCGCAGCTTCGCGCTTTGTTCGCCTCGAACGACGAGCGTCGGTGATCGCGATGAAGAAGAAGACGAGCGGTAACTTTCGGATGGTTTTTGCGTTTTTCCGTACTCCATCCTCCCGCCCTCGCTGCCCATTTCCAGCGGCCGTAACCATCGCCGTTATTGTTCGTCGTACCTTCCTTCGTTCGCCATCTCTCGATGCCGCTCTTTTTCTTGCCGCGCTGGAGTTTACAATGCTAGAAGTCATTTCGGATGCATGCGGCTTTTTAATTACATACCTGACCGGAAGGCCGATTTACGATTTCCATGGAAATAGAATTCCCTCCTGACCTGAGGGAAGGGGTCTCCCTTCCCTCTCTTTCTTCCTCTCGACATTTCCGCGATATCGTGTCGCGCGTTCTTCCGATATTTTTTCGCACGTGTTTCGGCTCGAGATGACTATTTAAGGATATGGGCATTTTCGAGGACGCATGCGCCAACAAAAGTTACGCGCCGATCTGAATCTTTCACTAAATTAACTATCTAAATTCCAACTAAAATGTACGACTCAAATTACGTCAAATTACGTCATCTTTTATAACGGCAAAACGGATAAGTTGCTGAAATGTTTTTCACAAGGAAATTAATATTACTTGGTTACTTGGTTACGTATCAGTTTATTCGGTGATGATCCCACGAATGAAAAACTTGTCTACGAGAATTTTTCTTCTACAATTTTTTCAGATACGTTATCCGCGAATTTTTTTGCTTACAATATTAAGCCACCAAGGTTTTTTCTTACCAAATTAATAAATTATAAATATATGTATAATCTTGGATATATGGATTTTTTTAAATTAATATATTCAACTTTTTTTTACATTTAAAAAGATTTGCTGTTATTTAATCGATATTGTTATTAAAGCACATTGAGAAATTGGAATTTAAGAAGGATCGAGTCAGAGAAATCGAGAAAAGGTTCAAGTGTCCATAATGCGATATCAATTTCTTGTATTGTCGTATGCGACGATGCATCTACAATATATCCACATCTGCACATCTGCAGACACACGCACACGTGATTATACTCAAGTACGTATCTCGCCCTTCGATAATGATAGGATGCGAGTTTCCATCCGCATGGAATTGCCTCGTAGTAGCTGCAGTTTCCGAAAACACTCCCTATCGGCATCGACTATCCCCTTCTACCCCATCCTCTCGTAATTAAACTAATGGAAATCCGACTCGATGCTTTTATGCGACTCCACCCTATATGTGTACCAGAGCGAGCCTCAAACACCGAAACGCAATCCATTCAAGATTCGGAGACGACAAGCGAAAACCACAAAACTCCGCTACTTCAAATTCGTATGGAGAGATTGTAACAATTAAATTCAATTCTCGCATTCGATATTTATTTCGAGAAAAACGTAAAAGACCGATGGATTAAAGATTATTAATCGGAAAAAAACACTGTATATCTTTGGCTTGAGATTATTTTAAAGGTATATTTCTTTTCGTCATAAATTTCTTTTGCATCTGCAAGAATTATTAGTATATAATGTTTTCCCACTTTGCGAAAAATCAAAAATCGGAAAGAGAAGGTTTTTAGATTAAATCGACTCTACCTAATGCACATTGCGGTGAATTTGGTTTGCAAATGCCGGGCGCTTTTAGGAGATCGCGAACGAAGCCCGGTCTGATAATAACGGGAGTGAGATAGCCGTCGCATGTATCACATTACACATAATGAAAACAGCTATCGCATTACGCATAATTACGATGTTATTTCATTATATGCGAAATAATTTGCGAAAGTTTGCGAACGCGCCGAGTAATTGGGGGATGAGAGGGGGCAGCGCTACGTAAATGAACTGGGGATAATTGCGCGCGTCATTGTTCATTATTTTTATCAAAAGCCGGAGAGCGGATCGTTACCGCCCCTTTGTGAAAATATTTTATTGTTTTTAATTAACGCCGCGAGAAACGAAGAGAGATGGAGAGAGAGAGAGAGAGAGAAAGAGCGGAACCGCGCGCGATGTAAAAATCGCGTGCGCTTTGTCCTCTGATCGCCATCAGTTCAATACTAGCTCTCAATTAATTTTAATTATCGTTAACAAAGTGTCGAAAAGATGTAACGCAACATGGGCACGTGGCCGTTAAAAATTAATGACGTTCGTCAAAATAGGACGCCAGGGTAAACACGTATCGTGTTCCGATACTGAAAACTCCAGAGTCAATTAATTGCTCTGATGAACGGCGATGACGTCGCATAAACGTCGCGTTTGCTTTGTACTCGATTCCGCGACTTTTTTCACATTAAAATCAACTGTTGTCTCGACGTCGCGTCATTGTTGATATTTATTCTTTCGTCGCGCGATCCTTCTCGAGGTCTACGGAGATCTTATATTCCGGCATCGGCATTGCTTCTATCGCGTGCGATATTTCTTGAATATTATTCCTACCGTAGTCGTTGCTCTCAATCTTACGAGCTTCGTCTTTGATGCCGTCTTTAGATTATTGTCGATCGGATCGAATTATCGCGAATAAATGTCATTCGACGAAGCGATTGAAGATTGAGGGGTTTTTGCTCTGAAAGGACGGCCGATTTGGGATGAAATTATTATCCATCGCATTGAAAATTTTGGGAAGTGATGCATTTTTTACGCTCGGATGTGGAAACGTTGATAAAAGAACGTTTAATCGGGACGAGAGATGGGTTTTTTTTTCTCATGACCTCCGCTCCCACAATGACAAAGATCAGCGTTGTATGAGATCGCGTGATACTAAATCGCCCTGACTCGTGAGAAATTTTTAAGCTATTAAGCTATTTTTTTTATGCGACAGGATATGTCTTTTATACATTTCCGGCAATGAATATGATCAGGCATAATTGATAGCTAGATATTAGATTTTTCTAGATATGTATACGATAAATTGCGGATGTTTATTTAGCATAATGTACAGTTAAAAATATGTCTATAAATTGTTTCTGTATATCTGTCGTATGACTAGTGACCTAATAATTTAATACGTAACATATCTATTACACTAACTGTTATGGATATCTACCAAACCATTTGTTATTATAGTTTCTCTGAATCGGGAAAAATGATGTTTGTATGTATCACTCGGTCGACAATAATATTTGAGTGATGAATGTTTGGACATTGAGGGATTTTGACGAGGGATGTAGACGCACGCATTTATTAGAGATAATAGAACAATAAATTATTCTCTAATTAATTTTCACACAAATCATATTCCAACAGAATTTTAACTTGAATTCAGTTAATTAACAAATTATGATTTATTCTGGAATTGTGGCGAAAAATTGAAAATTTTGATGTCAAAAAAAAATATTCTAATCTTTTATCACTCGATTCGCAAAAGTCTCCGCACGGGACATAAAGATCGAACGATATAATCAGTGATGTAAAACAGGATTTTTAGATTGATTTTTATATGGAAACAGGAGGTTGATGCGTAAGCACAGTTGAAAATTTGTTTTCAAGAGTAAGAGAGAGAGACGAGGAGATGAAATAAAACTCGTCTCGCAAAATATCCGATATTTATAGAAGAAAGTTTCCGCGCGCGAGCTTTTAAGAAAAGAGTCTCTAAGAGTCTGATAATTTATTCCGATAGGAATCGATAATTTATTCGTTGAAGAGGATTTATCGGTCGCGCGGTTCGCGTTAGTTCTTAACTTTAATTATGGCTTTATAATCCATGCTTTAATTACGTTCTCATTTATCTACACAATATACAGTTGGTTGTTTTAATATTCAATAAAATAATTGTAAAACTATCTCTTATTGAGGATTTTTTTATTGAATTATTTGTAAGGGAATATTGTTTAAAATTGATATAATTTAAAAATGTTTTATACATATGTTTCTGTGTGCTTGTATGTGTGCTAAACATGATGAATTTAAAAAAAATTAATTAAACAGACAATGTATTTGTGAGAAATAATCCTGTTAAATTCGCAGTTCTCTTGTCATATTATTGCATAATATATAAGTAATATTTGTGTGCATTAATATTTTTATTAAAATATTATATTACGGCTCAATTTATATATCCAATGACGAATATGCGACGCATGTGCGAAATGAATAATGGAAAATTAATATTATAAAATAATAAAATTTACAACATTTTTTTGGTCAATAAATATTGATTAATTTTGAAGTCAGGATATTGAATAAAATTGATAAATAATTTTTAATGACAATATATAATTAAATTTATTTAACTTTACGTAAAAGAGAGATTAAAGTCTCTTATTATCTTACACGACATATTATAAACAGAATAGTGTGTTTTGCGTCGATCTCTATTATAATTACTTTTAATCTTTGACGGCACGAACGTACGTTATTGCTCACCATTTACACAAAGAGCGTAGCAAGGAACCGAGAAGTAAATCAAATTTTAATTACATTAACGCCGCGGTGCATCCAATTAATCTCTTACTCGGCTTCTTGCTCGGTCGACGAAAAGTTTCGTACGCGAGAAATAATTAAAGTCTCTCTCTCATGCTCACAATATTATTCACAGCCCTTTCGATGCAGTCTCGAGAGTATGCTTCTTCAAGTTTCTAGTCCTGGAAAGCTGCACATCTTAAATGACTGCCTATTTAGATGTATTATATATACAATATATATATAAATGTGTGTGTGTGTGTGTGTATGCACACACACACATTGTTCATTCCGATACGTTTCGCGAATCTTTGCCCGAGTCCCGAGTATCGAACTTTTTCATCCATCCATTGTTTCCGGTACGCTCGAGGCAAGTAGTGGTAAATAAGGTATCGGGAGTTTCTTCATAGACAATGGGCTTGTCGCACAATCCGTCCCTCCTCTCCCCTCGCCGGAAATGGGCAAGAACGGTGATACGATGCATCGCTTATAATGTGCTTCGATCGTTTTTCTGCTCTGCCGATACGAGCTTCGCGAAGAGCTTAATTCGTTTGTAACCGTTCGCCGCGTGAGCCTGATGATGAGAATTCTTTTTGATGCAAAATAGGTGCTTAATCTTTAGATAGTCGGGAATGAAGGTATTATCATATACTTTGAAGATTTCGCTTGTGGAAAGAATTAAAAAAAAAAAAAAAAAAAAAAAAAAACTCGGAAGAGCTTTATTCCTCGTTAATGAGAAAGGAAAAAAAAATTCGTCCTATTTATTAAAGTGCAATAAAGGCGGAAGCGAACTCTGCGCAGAACGGCGTGGCCTTTCGATAAACTCTTTCCGCCACAATCCTGGAAAATAACGAAATCGGAATATCCGCGTCGGTAGCAAATAGAAAATTGAGGCCTCGTACGATTTTAGTGCGACTCCGTGTCGAATCTGAAAACGCATATTGCCCCGAGACGTGCTGCTATCTTCCGTTATACCATATAATGCTTCTTCGAAATCGTGTTTCTGAAGAGAGAAAGAGAGAGAGAGAGAGAGAGGCGATAAAGTTCATAACTATATAGAACTATAAAACAGACTAGCCATACTGCGTAAGCGTGCGACTTACACAATACGATACGTATTTTTGTGCTGTGTTATCGTCGCAATGTTTAACCAATATGCATTACGCTGAATTAAAAAAAAATTCTCGCATTGCGCGAGAATCAATATTTTTTATTTTATTATATTTAAAAAAAATTCTACACTTTTTTCTCTCCCCGTTGTTAGATAAAGTAATGATAAAATTAAAATGTTTCAAATTATATTATCAAAGATAAATCTTGATTTTATATTTGATATCATTTAAAGAAAAAGCTAAAGTTGTTATGACGTAAGGATAATACCCGAAGAGAGAGAAGTCGAGAGCTGCGAGGATATAAATATATACTTGTAAAGAGGAGCCGCACAAATTATCTTCTCTTACGTGTTGCTTCTCTCCTCATCCCGTGCCTCCCCACGACCGCTTCTCGCCCTCTCTTTAATCTGGTTTGCGCGAAACAAACAGTTCCCTCAGCCAACGTATAATTGTCCGTAATTCGATCCTCTAACGCAGTTTAAACGCAAAAACTCGCGCGCGATGCAGTCTCTGCCGGTGCGGGTCCGAGCTACGCGCGCTCGTGTGTTTAATTGAGTGTGCTAATTAAGGGTGCGATTGAACTGTACTACGTTACGTGGATCCGTCTCCACACTCCTCTGTGTATATCTCTCTTTCTCTCTGTGGGTGAGTTTGTGTGCGTTGTTGCGCCCATGGATGGTCGAATGTTGCTGGCGTTTGTCCGCGTGGACGATGATCGCCGCGCGTCGAGCTTTTGACCAGAAAGAAAAAAACAATGATACACAAGTATGTACTCGACAAGGTTTGTCGATTGTTTCTGTCTCATTTTTGTTTCCCCCCCCCCCCTCTTTTTTTTTACAACATTTTAAAAACATTTTGCACGTGTCGCAACAATGCGTAACGTGGCTGCGTTTGCCGGCGAAACGCCTTCCTTTTCACGGTCGGAGATCATCCTTTGCAAAATCCTATAATTTCTTTGATGTATTATCAGGTTTCCTTTGTTGTACTTGTAACATTACAGACGGTGGCCTTAAGGGGTTTTTGTTATAGCTTATCTTAATTACGCGGTATCAACGTTTGAAGGGTTATCGCTCTATTGTTATGCAGGATTTTTAGATATGCTAAAGATCCGTGAAAACAAAATCATTGCGCATTTTTAACATTTTATGCACGTAGGTCGAGCGTTACCTATGCATGATATACACTTGGTACTGTTGAATACATAACAGCGATCAGAGAAAACATTCTAAATTCACGACTGTAATCTTCATGTATGACGTATGCTTTTGCAGATTTACGTTTCAAATTTAGCCGGATCTTAGCCGGACAATTTTTTGACGCAATTTTAATTGAGATCATTGTAATGCGAGTCGCGATATAATCTTGGATTAATAACGTCGACTAAATATCAATTTACTTTGCTTTGTCGCACGCGATATGAATGTTATTTGATCGTATCACTAAATATGGCTGCGCGCGAAGAATTATCTATAAATAACATTCAACGGCGCCACACATTCTGTTAGCCTTCGCGGGTCTTTATCTTATCGTTTTCGTTTATGTGTGTGTGATGCACTTTTATGTGGCTTCTCTCAGGAATGAACAAAAAGAATTGTTTTTTTACAGAGAAATTTTATTAATTTTCTCGTGTGCGCAATTACAAATATGAATCATTATTATAATTTATGTTATCCTTAATCTATTAAAATTGCGGGTCCTTAGATAAATCTCATAAATATAGCAATCCGATCACGGATTGACAATCTCTCGTATCATAATGATCCGCCGCATATTTCTTCATATATTCGATCAATTTGCATCGTGGCGTTGCAGCATTGCATCTTTTATTCGCGATCGAATTGCATTCCCGATGCTTACCCACGTTCACATGTACGCGTGAGATTACAGCTGCAATAACGTAAGAAATGTCAGAAGTCGAGTAGACGCAGGAGAGAAGAGAAAACGGAATACGTTAATTACATATCGCGTATAAAATATCACGGTTCGCGGAGCGTATTTTTTGAGTGCATTATCGTTATTATCATTTTTATGACAGCATAAAGCGGGAAAATTCCGTGTTTCATTCTACGCTTCGCTTGTCACAGGGACATCCGCGGGAGATTAAAGGGGAAAGAACTTGATACTTCCGTGTGCATCGGGGATAAATGGGGATGCGACAAAACTAAGAAATCCCCCAACGGGAAAGTCGAACGAAGCTCGAAGGAATTACGCCAATTTGGAGCTGGATACGTAATTCGCGGAACCCTTGGAGCCGGACTTTTCGCGCGATTAATCAAAGTCAGCTCCGGCTGCTTAGAGCTCCGGAAGTCGCTGCTTCGTTCATTTACAGATTACGTTCGCTATTTCGCATCGATCCGCGTTTAAATGTTTCGCCTAATGTGACTTATCTATCTCAAAGCGGTTTGCAAGCAGTAAAGTGGATCCTTTTTTTTTCTTTTTCTTTTTTTCTTTTTTTGGACGACATCTCATGACGTTTAACTTGTTGAGAGAAAAAGGAAAAGAGAAAGAGAGATGCATTATGTAATCTCCACTTTAACTAAAAATTATATATAATATATTGCTTTTTTAATAATAAATAGATAATGATGATTAATTTTTTTTCTATAGTAGCACAATAGAATTGATGCTTCGCGCTTTATGATTTTTTAAGCATAATAATGACTAATGACATTGTTTGTATGAGGAATACGTATTCGTAAGAATTCTCTCATTGAAAATTACTCGAAGACTGTACTTAGAATCTGACGAATTTCTCGTGTACAAGACACCCAATATTATTTCATTCTTGCAGATGACTCGCCTCACGTGTTTCGTCTCCGCGAAGGGCTTCGAACTCCGCGAAGTATGTACATTACAGCTGAGAGCATCTGTCGACTCGTGCGCGTTCACGCGAGTAAACGCGTTACTGTCTGAAAGTTGGCCCCCGAAAATGTGTCTTTCGAGTGAAGGAATTGCAACTGCGGAGCGTCTCTTGAAAACAAAACACATCTGGAGAGGCACGTGCTCCCTCCGCAAAATGTCGCGAAATAATATTCTGTCCGCGTTCGTAGATTCCTAAATAGATTTTTATTCCGAAGCTGGGATGAGAAGAAGAAAATTAAAGTACGATTAAAACTGAGAGTTATCAAACTTGTCGGCGAAATTTAGCAAGTTTTACCTCACATTTAACCATAATGATTGAGAATTAATTAAAGTTGGGAAGGTGATCTTTAAACTTTGATCACGTAAACGATTTTTTTTTTTTATTCGATTAATTTTATTTGCGCGGGTTACTCTATGTGTTACGACGAAGAGAACAATTTGTAAATAGTGCATATTTATTTTGACGGTACATTCTAAGGGAGACCGAGGGAAGGGTACTGCTCTGATTCATGCAAGATTACGCTGCCCGGCTATTATATCTCCTTTTTCATTTCACGAATTTAATAGGCTTAGGACTTATTGGATCCGAAGGTTACACGAGGGTCTGTCCGCGTTGCCTTCCCCGCTTTCGTCAGCTCTTTCCTTCGGCCTTACTTGGCTTTACCTCGGCCTCTCGAGGTATTAGACCAAGAATTTTTATAGAATGCGGTAAAAGTGCCTGAATAGACCGAGAAACGAGAGTACCGTCTTTTACCGGAATAATGTTCGAGTCCTGGCGATGAGGCCGAAAATCGATTAGGAATCTGTTCGCTTCCCTTTCTCTTCGAGACATACGTACGAATCCTCGACAGTTCGCACTTTGCAGCTCATCCGATCGCGAATTCTGCGCATTTTTTCCGCAATGACAGCTACGCGCAGAGATATAAACACCGCTTTACCGGAGCTGTGTTTTTTTATCGGGCCATTGTTGCCCGATTCACAATGAACGTGGAATTTGATACGTTTGCCTTCTTAAGGGTCGCAACTATGTTGCAAATTGTGTCGAATTGTTGGCGGATTTTTTTGCGACGCGAGAGCCGCGTTTTTTTAGAATTGTGCTTTCGATGCGCGTCAGGTCGGTCATTTTTTATCGCGCGCGCCTTTGAAAATTATCAGTTGCGTAAAAAAGAAGTGATTACACACCCTCGCGCGTGTTTGCGATATCCTTATCTCGTTTAACCTTGTCATTCGCGACGAGGAACAAAATAAAGTTACATCACGCGTTATCGTATATTGCGCTATTAGAAGTTGGCGCATGTTTCGTCGCATTTCTTGCGACATATATTTACCGATGAACGCGGAAAGAAATAATGAAATTTTTTTATGTCGTATAAATCAGAAGAATCATCGATAAAGACGAAATTGAGGTAGAAAATACTTAAGAACTTAACGACTTTATATAAGCACGCGATATATATATATCCGATGAGCAGATTAAAATCCATCGGCGATTTCTTGATCCGTTGTGAAATTGAGGCAAACTAGAAGCTCGTAATCATCGAAACTCGTCGACGCTCCGGGAAATTGTTAGATGACGATCTATCATCGGTAATTTAAGAATAACTTCACGCCGTCTTGCATCTGTTACGTAATGATGATCCTCATTTCGCATTCTGACGGAATTGTCAGCAAGAAACGAGCTACGTACACTCGGTTGAGTACACAAGCGCCTAGGTGTACTGTACATACGCGCGCGTGGGTGTATATATTTCGGTCTCTCGAACGAGATCTTAATCGAGAGCCATGGCTCGTTGCGCCGGAGGTAAACTCGAAGATGTCGAAACTAAACGACGAAGATCGGTGGGAGGTGGAGGGGATGGAAAGGGTGCCGATGCAATTCGCGGTAATGATTTATTTACTCGGGTGGGTAGGGTAATGAACTGATGGGAACTTGTTAATCCGGAAGCGCTCCTTGCTCTCGTGTTTGCTCCCGACCGGTAAAAGTTGGCGAACCGAATCGCGCGACGAATTTTCTCCATTAAATCGCTCCGTTTATTCTGCCAGTTCTGATTTATATACGATAAAAATAACTACAAGAATTGCACGAGTTATAAATATAATTGCAGGATGTATAAATGTTTGAATGAAATGGATATTACGGCAGACGATGGACGATAGATAGTAGAGAGTTAATTGTAGACGACGATGCCGAGACGAGACGCATGTCTTTCGCATCTGGCTGTTTGGTCAACAAACGATACAAGAGAAATGTTTTTCGTTGCTTTAGTCGTGCAAACAAGCTCTTTCCCTTCTCCAGATCTTGTTGGCCGTGTCAGGATTCTATTTGCCCGTCGGCTACAAATCACCCGAGTTTTCGATCCTTGCTAATCCTTCGGTTCCGGGGGTGAGGTATCGACGAAAGGGATTTTCGTCTCCGGACCGGACTGCCATGAGCTTTCACTTCTCGTTGTGGATCTCCCGCCAAAGTATCTTCCTTTTCTCCCCGTTTCCTACGCGTTCTCGCGTTTGCGCTCGGATAAGTAAATCCGGCGATAAATTTTTGGGAAAGAGACATTGAGAGGTCGTCATATTGATTTCCTGATGATTTTTTTTTTTATTATTATTATTACCGATATTCTTTTAAAATCGATCAATTATTAACTAAATAATCGAGTTGTTTGATGACCAAAATTTTTCAGTATCTACTACCTATTTTTCGAAATGTCAAAGATTTAAGATCATTAAAATATTTTTAACGTGGAGATTCACAATCTTGAGTTTCTCGAAACTATAAGTCGATCAGTTAAGCATAGGGAGAAAGATACGAAAGACCGGTGAGAGGGTCCAGGAACGTAATCGGCCTGCTGGGAGCTAGAAGAGGCCGATGGAAATCGCGCCAACGTACGACGGTAACTTTCGCGTAGACGAAACCGGCGGAAATGGAGAATCGACCGGTGGAGATCGACCGCGAACAAGGGGCCGAGGGTCTCCCACTTTCTCTCTCTATCTCACGAAATATACATACGTGTGCCCGTCTCGAATCCTCGCTCTCTCCTTCCTCGCACGGTTAAATCCCATCGGAAACTCCAAGTACTCTCCGTGCAGACCGCGGACGGCCGGTCGCTCGGGGCTCTAAATAAATAAAGAGTGACTCGCGAGACGAGCGAATGGTGGATTCGGCGGATTCGAGAAGGATAACGACGGGTGTAGAAGGAGGGGGACATACGATAGAGGGGAAGCGAAAGAGGCGGAGGGTGGTCGGAAGAATGGCAGATCGAGAGGGACCGAGTCGCGCCATGGGAGCCATGCATCAACCCCTATTACCCGCGACAGCCTAACTATTGGCTTTCCACTGGCTGTAACTGAAATCTACAGGAAACCCCCTTCTCCGCATTTATTTTATCTCCCGGCGTCGGGATTAGGCAGATTCTGCGAATTCGCAGCGAGAAAAAGAGATCGACCCTTGCGATATGCGCTTATTGCGCTTGCGAACGCTAATACAACGATCTACAATGAGTCGCTAGTCGCAAGCAAATTCACCAACCACAGTCAATTATTTCAAGAATATTCTTGGAATAATTTGAGCTGTGAGAAGCTGATGGCGGATCTACAGGTTATACGACCGTAAATCGCCGGGAATCCACTGTCAGGATTGGCGTGGATGGATTTAGCTGTATGAGGGATAATCGGACACAGATTTATCAAATATAATAATACTTTTATTATCTCGCGTACAAACTCGCATTATCACCCTTAGCGTTTGGTCAAAAGAATACTTTCCAGTTTCGCAGTCGAACACCGTCCTATTGTAGACGGGCTTAAGAGACCGAAACTCTAAATATCCTTAAAAAAAAAAAAAAAAAATTAGAGACATATATTTCGATATATAATCTAACATAAGAATTATAATTCTGAATTAATCGGTTAATATTTTAATGTTTCACAAATTGAGAAAGAAGATATATCTTAATTTTTTTTAGAAAAAAGTATATAGAAAGATCATAAAACAAACCCTTTTAAATAAATTTACTCTTGATACTTGTTATAATAAACTACTTTTTTCTTATCACTAATCTTATCATTAATCTGCATAGAAATTTTTCGGAGAAAATTTTTATGTATTATATATGAAACTGAAATAATATATATATGATACACATGAGAAACTTTTGATCATGGTAATAAAAACACTCCGCAATAATTATTAGCATTTTTAAGATTGTAGCTTTTATAATGCTGCTAAGTGATAAAAGCAATCTTCTTACGCGTTGAAATGTACCCACGCTATCTTAAACATGAATTATAGAAAACCTTAACATTTTTCATCTCCCTACATTAACATCTTCATCTTTCAAAGGACTGCGAATCTATAAAGCTCTGTATTTTACGTTCATTATGATCCATCCGTCATCGTCGCTCTATTTTTTATCTTTCCTGTTATCGTGAAAACATGCCTGTCACGGTTGCGAAACCGTGATGACTGACCATAGAGAGTAAGGGGGAGGAGGGGGGGGGGAGGGAGAGAGGGATGGCTATAGCGGCGAGATAAAGAGCGATTCGCTGCCGTAAGAATTTTCCGCCGCATCGCGTGACTTCCGGCGGATAAAATCGGTTCCGTCGAGAAATCCGCCGGAAAACCTTTGGTTTTTGATCGTCGGGGGATGATTAGGCGGCTAACTAGCCGCCGCCGCGTGTAATATATCTCGTGGTCGTTCCCGCCTCTACTTTTCTCTCTCGACAAAGCGTAAAACGATGCGCGCGCGTGATCGCTATTTATTATCGAACAACATATTTCATTCTCGATCTCGTGCATCATGCGAAAAATACGAGACCTTCCCCCTAATATGACAGTTTATAAATCGTCCATTTTGGGAAAGCATACGATTACGTATTTTGGTTAATGAGTTCGTCGTTATATTGCTCATCATATTTTGCATTTCCGTTTTGCATTGAAATGTTTATCTGACGGGCGCTCGTTAGCGCGAATATCGAATCTCTATATTTGGAACTTCGCGTTTGGAGACGTTAAATTTAGAGTAGACGCATAATACCGCGATTAATATCAAAGTTTCGTTAACGTGCGTCGATTCGGGTTGTTTTTTTGGGGGGGGGGGGCTATCTGATATTTTACTCGAAGCATCCGTGTAATCTTAAAGAAAAGGCGAATTATACTAGTAAGGTAAATTGATCGCGAGAAAGATATATTTTATTATATATATATATATATGACAATTGCTGTGATTTTATTCAACATATTCTGTCAAACGGAGATGATTCCGTTAATAAAGCGAAAGAACTTTCCACACTTGCACAAACTCGCCTTCTTTTATTTTTATATTACACTTTGTGATTGCGTAATCGATCCCGCGAACTCGTCGCGAGTCTATTTCCTCCGCTAATTTTTCATACGTCCAGATTCGTCAGTTATAGCGCAAAAATATGAATGGCGAGAAAAGAGTGACCGGATAATTCGAACGGATATTTTCTGGAAACGAAACGAGCGAATTCCCGGAGGGGTCAAAGTTTTCCGCAAGCGAAAAAGAGATATGGCGGATTTTTGTTCTTCGCATTAATTTCGATAATTTCGATCGCCGAGCACTGAACGTAGGGACAACAGTTATCAGTCGGAATCCATGATGCATAATTTCGTTTGGACGAATCATTACTGCGGTCATCCGCGAACGGTGCGCCAAATTCGTTTACACGGCAGCTGTCCCATCCATGTTAAATTACGGCGGATGATTGATTGTGCCGAGTAAGCGGACGATTGACGGAAAGATTGCTCGGAGTTAACGCGAGAAATCGCAATGGATTATTATCGGGAACGATTATGAAAATCGAACACTCGACTCGTAATCGAGTCTTCGAGAAGGCGCGGGTAACGAGATGATTTTGCAATACCGAATTATTTCGGGATCATCGCTTCGACAGAAATATAATATATGTACGTGTTAATGACTGTACGACATGTGTTAATTCCGCTGTCATTTCGTCTCGACGCGCGCGATTATCAAACTCATCTCTCTCTCCTTATTAATACACTTGATAAAATAACATTGTTTTCCACTGACATTGGCAGAGATCAAAGTTATTAAACTGTCACATGTTTCTTCTCTAAGGAAAATCTGTTCTTTAGCGAAGACGCACACACGTTCCGTTTCTTACACGTAAAAGCTGTCTAAATATTAGAAGCGATAATACGATCGCACCGCGAGTCGGTATTTTTTGTCGCTGAACTCGGAGAATATCGCGCTCGACGGTATCCAGAAATAGTTGAAGGGTGCGCGGAGAGGGGATGGGGATGGAGGGCATCGAATAGATTAAACGGCGAGTGCCGCAGCTGTCGCACGGCATTTCGAGATTTTCGACTTCCCGATTTCGCGCAGGCAGATCCTCTTTGCGTTCCCCCTCCGGGCCGGCTCGGCGGCGCTCAAGTTAATTCTTAACGTACGTTGCGATTTCGCGATCTGCATACTGCTTACTCCTCGAGTAATTTCGCCGGGGCTTAGAGAAGGACGAGGAGCCCCGCCGGGAGGGCGCGAAACGGTTTGCCTGGCGTATTAAGTCGTCGGCAGGGCGGGATTAACGATCGTTCTAAAGCTCCTCGCGATTTCGTTTTCGCACTTACCCCCGCGATGCGCGGCTGTGTGCGTTATTAGGACCCTATTAGCGCTATATTAGGGCAGGTTTGTAGCAATTCCCGGTCCCTATCGGCTGACGCGATACGCGCCTCCGTTCTGAGAACGATTAGGTTTCTGCGAGCACCGGAAATTTAACGCCAAACTTGGCACAATTAAAAGCTAAGACACTTTTCATTATAATAAAATTAATATAAATTAATTTATGTTTTTAAATGTATTTTGTTATACAACACATTATTTGCGAGATAATATCACATACATGTCTCATAAATATATACGTTATGTATGAAGCACTTACTGAGCAAACTAAGAAATATTATATTAGGGCAGAGCGTGAGAATTTGCTCTTCGCTTCATCTTTTCTGATAATTACGACAGTCCTAAATATGTACATAAAGTTAACACGATGAAAGGTATAAAGATTAAATGATAATTAATTAATGTATGATTAAATATGAAATTTCTCACAGCATCTATATATATTTCATTTGATGAGAAGCAATAATTGCTACATATAAATTGAGTTATTATATTAATTAATAAATATGTCATATACATACATCTGTATTTCTATTTTATATTATTATCTATATTATTCTATATTTTTTATATCAATATTATATCTATATTTATATTATTTGTTATTATATATATATATATATAATATGAATAAGCTAATTGTACTAGGGAAAGTATCTAGCGATAAACAGTAGATAAAGCTTTAATTTAGCAGATGACCTCACTAATTAATTTTATCTCTATATTATTTCGTGTTATTCTCTACTGGATAGAAATCTTTTGACGTTTGTTTGAATCAACAATCCGTATTATTGCATTAATACAGCGTCGTCCGTGTGTTCCATGTATATAATTCCAGTATTAATTTCTGTTACAGGTAAGCGCTGCCGCGGCCCCTTTGACATCGTTTTCTCCGGCATACAAAGCTTTTAGTAAGTTAATTAAACTTTCCATAAGGAGAAGAGGTGCGGCGGCCTTTTAGTCGCGCGGCTTTAATTTCGTTGACGTAATTAAAAATATGTATAAAACGCGACCGATAATGAACGTTAAAGCGATTGCGTGATACGCGGTTTTAGTCGGGCAAGGATCAAAGCGAAAATTAATCCGGGTAAACTTGTCGAAAATTGCGCGCGACATTCTGTCGCGTCGCTTGACGATTGTGCCCGGCTTTTTGGAAGATTTTGTGCATCGCGATTGTTGAACATTTTCCCGACAAAATGGGAATCACTTCGTCTCTCACACATTGATCGCATTCTGTTCTGCGTGAAGTTAAACAAGGTTTACTAGATTTTCCGCCATTTATTATAAATCTATAGGTTTTTTTTTTTTTTTTTTTTAAATATGAAACTATGGCAAATAGTTGGATTTCTATCTAAAAGGCTTTATTTTTGTTTCATTGTTCACCGATTTGTATTTTATAACGTTTTAGTTTCTGTATTTGACGATAGATATTTTAAATATATAAGAGTGCAGTTTAAATGGAATGACGTTTAAAAATATAACGTGTAGATAGAAAACAGTATTGCAGTGCGCACATTGTGAAGTTTATTAAAAATCGCTGAGATAAACCTTTCTGCGACGAGTGTGCTCAAGAGAGGTACGACTTATAATTTGAAATCTGCAAATATTTGCCAATTTGCTATATGTTTTTACATAACAGTACGGTTTTTATACAATTTTACATGACAAGCTTGATACTCCGGACAAAGCGCCCTTTCTGAAAGTTGAAAGCATTTACAATGACGGATACTCCATTTTTAGTTTTTATAATAGCGTTCCTCTCTTACATCACCAACATTTTTTTTTTTAAACAGAAGCATATCTCTGACGTATAACAACTTCCCAGAAGAATTCTTCGTGCCGATTTATTAAAACGGAACTCGTTATACTCGTTATACGTTTAGGAAACCATGAGCGTTTTTAACATTTCGTATCTCTTTCATTATATATCAATGAATAAGAAAGAGTAAATCGCATCGCATTTTTCGATCGATTGCTTTAATTCGACCATAATTAAAAGCGGTTGATGTAAATTTCATATAAACGTTGACACGCCTCTCTTTGATCTCTTCGTTCCTTCGATATTCCCTTTGGCACAATCTCTTGTGTCTCGATACTTGCAACCTTCCTCGACAATCATGTTACTGCGTTTCCAGGCGGTTAGTGAAGTGCCCTTGTAAACGACGATCAAATCGTTCACATACGACTATCGATTCTGATTCTGAGGTCTGGTTTCTGCGGTTTCGAATTCGTCGATCGAACAATCGGCTCCAAAGAATCCATCGAAACTCTTCACGGTAGGCGGTTCTTCTGCCGTTCTGACGTCAAGGACGTCGAGATGGAAGGAGGTGATTATGCTCGAATCCCTTTTCCCCCGTCTCTCTCTCTCTCCTTCTGTCTTTCTCTGACTCTTTGCGTCCTCCCTCTTTTTACTTCGTCTAACTCTCTCTTCGCGAAAACAGTAATCTCCGCATCGAACAAACACTCCGAACTCGCTGAAGAAGAACGTTCGTCGAACGAATGGCAATGCGCGACCCTACCCTCTTCACACTTATATCTTCCTCTTTCTTCGCCAACTTGAAAATCAGCGATTCACTTTCCTTCCCCCTCGCTCTCAATCCCTATTCCCGGCTCGCTTCCCGGCCCATTCTTGCAGATGCACTCACGAGGCTTCTGTTTACGCGTTCCCCTCCGTTATTTGTCTCTGAAACTTTTTCATCTGCTCGACTGGCGGATGCTCGCTACGCGAAAGTTTCGCTTGTTTTAGCGGGCGCGGGCCTATTGCTATAACGGGTCGGACTGAGTGGAGGCAACCATTTGCGACGTCGGTGCTTTATCGCCATCCATTGAACTTCTTCAGTGTACTTTTCCCTGGGAGCGCTATCGTTAAGCGGCGCGCACCACAGTTATAGCTATGACGATGCACGTTAAAAGAAACGAGTTCGCTGATGTTTCAATCTTAAACTCCGGCTATTATGTTAATTACCTTCGACGAGTAGGACCCGCTTGAGTATTGCCGAGAGAACATTTCCGCTGCTATATCAATTTCAGAATATCTTTTGCGTTTGAAGCAATTAGAATCGAGATCATTCGGTAGAATGAAAATTGGCGATTAGATAAAATGTCAAACCGCTTTTCA
Organism: Polyergus mexicanus; assembly: GCF_030449975.1. Taxonomy (NCBI): domain Eukaryota; kingdom Metazoa; phylum Arthropoda; class Insecta; order Hymenoptera; family Formicidae; genus Polyergus; species Polyergus mexicanus. Next base: position 10,407,697 of record NW_027223326.1, on the reverse strand, counting down.
TTGTGTTTATTGTGATATCTTTATATGTTTTGTTTATAGGGGAATATATGTACATTTAACCATGATATTCGCATTATTTGAGAGTTTATCTGCGAGATTGCTGATTAATATAATAATCGAAATTATATCAGATCTTTGATAATGTCACATGTATCGGTAGATATAGGAGAATTTTTCAACGCGAGCTTTTACGTATAATGTTAATATATCATTTTGTATTATTCTATCAAATTTACATCTTCCGTTAAAAATTGCTAACGATGAAAATTTGAGATTTACCCAGGTGTGTATTAATGCAATGCATCTGAAATTGCTCGGGTAGTGCATCTCCTTAAATCTTCCTAACGTATAGCAGGTGGTCTCTCACGGAGAGAAACCGAGTAGAATCTTGGCTCGCTCGCACGGAAGACCTAGGATCCGTTCTGGCGCATAATAAATACAAGCTCTTTTCTCCCCTCGCATCCCCCCGGGTAGACGGGGGGGTCTGTTTCGCGGCGGCGGGGTGGAAAGCTTAAGAAGAGCGATTTCGGGATCGCGGTGGCGCCTCTCGGATGGACGCGTCCGCGCGTGGCGGAATCGGCCGGGGGCAGCGTGTTGTCGGGGATGTCGGAAGGGCTCGCGCGAGAGGAAGGTGGTAGTTCACCGTTGAAGGCGTGGAGAAGGCGACAAGGGAGGAACAGGCCAGAGGGAAAGAAAGAGAAGAGGGAGAGAGAGGACTCGCGAGAACTCCACCGCCGCCGCCGCCGCCGCCACCGCTGCCTGCGTCGCGCAGACTCGACGGACTTCGTACGAGCTCGCGTCCTCTCGGCGCGTTCCTGCACCCCATTGGTTCCGCGTCACCGTTTACGCGGTGGGGATCGAGAAAGGCGCGTATACGCTGTAATCCAACTCTGCGGCCGCAGCAACGGTGGAAGCGGCAGCGGCAACAGCAGCAGCAACAGCAGCCAGCAGCAGCGGCGCGGGCGGTGGCGGTGGCGGTGGCGGCGGTGGCGGTGGCGGCGGCGGCGACGGCGCGGAAGCTTACGCGGCGCCGCGCGAGAGAGACGCTCCTCAGTTGTGTCAAGCTAGGCGATCGAGTAGGACGCACTTTAATCGTTCCGCCTCCGAGTTACACTCTCTCTCTTTCACGAACACACACACACACACATACACACCCACACACACTCTTTCCTCCTTTTTTTTCTTTCCTTCTTCTCTTCCTTCGCCTCTGCCACGTCTGTCCTCTCCACGCTACTCCTTCACAATATATCGACACATATATCGCTACATAACGCCAAGCACGCACACGCAAAGCGCGAGGCCCGCAACATAAGCGCTCGTACGATATACGCACACACAGACAGACACACACGCGCCACCCATACGTCGGCCTTCGCTTCCTTTTTTCCCTTCGCGCGAATATTCGAGTTCCTTGGCTTTCGTATTAATCCTCTTCCGTCTCGACCGGCGAAATACGCGCGCGTACGGATCCCGAACAGACGTCATCCTCATCCACGTCGCCGTCGCCGTTCGCCGTCTCTGTCCGCTCGCGACAGCCTGAGAAACGCAACCGCGAAGAAGAGAGAAGGCGAAGAAGTAACGCGCCAGCAAGACCACGTGATCAACGTTTCCAGTACACGCTTAAACGCTACCTCGTTTTATCGCACTCGTTTTCTCACTCTCTGTCTCTCTCTCTCTTTCTCTCTCTTTCTCTTTGTATGCCGAGTACGCATGCATAAAAGCAGCCTCCTGATTGCGCGCCCTATTGTCTCTTCTCTTTGAGTCCGTGTGTGTGTGTCTGTGTGTGCCGAGCGCAAGCCACTGGTTATCGTTGGAGCGATAGCTTTGCGGAACTGGATTTTGAGCAGTTCAAGGTCGTCGTCGTCGTTTTCGTCGTCGTCGTTAAATCTTTTTCGTGACACACACACGTCGACCGGGAAAAATCAAACTGGGCTGACTCCGCAAAGGACTGTTGATCGGCGCCCAGGGGTTTCTTTCGATCACCTGATTGCTGCCGTAAAGAATATGTCAAGCGATATGAATGAAAGACCGCTGCAAAAAATTTCGAGAAATTGACATTCCATAAGAAAAGTCTCCCCCCCCCCCCCCTGAGAATCGAGGATAATCGATATTAGAAGTTAATATGAATACATATGAATATACGATAATATGAATACATATCTTTGAAAAAAAGAAAAGAGAGAAAAAAAAACGCGAGACCGACCACGCGACTGTTCTCACGCGACTTTATAGCGGTTCTCCCGCCGACAGTCTCAAGTAAGAGCGATCGAGAAAGAAAGAAAGAAAGAAAACAGCGGCGAAAAGAGAGATGTTTTTCGCCCAGGCGATTAAAAATATCGTTAATTAAGTCATTTCTAAATAATAATCGTTCGAACGTTAAATTATCGAGAGTAATCTCGCGCGAGACTTAAGAGAGATCGAATAATAGAGGGGAGAATTCCGGCTATTTTTTTTTTCTAGGTACGTATGTGTGTAAAACGTGTCTTGATAAGTTATTAGATCTAAATATAAGAGTAAGATATAGGGAAAAAAAAAAGAGATTAATAAACAATCGCGTCATCTACCGTTGTAGGTGACCGTCGAGGAACAAAGAGAATCGCGTCAAGACAATCAATTGTAACTGTAGTGGATTTGGGACATATCGAGGGAAAGAGAGGGGAAGTATCTGCGACTTTTTCTCGGTTAAAGCGGAATAATGTACGTGTCTATTGCGAAATAAGAGGTCGCGAGCGATCGACTTTCGTGTCTTTATGTGATCTCCAGCCTCTATCGATTCTACGCGTATACACGCTCTATATCAATATCTATATATTATATACATACATTTGTACGTACATATCCAATCGATGCGCCGCGAGAGTCGCTAACGCGTGATTCGAATCCAGCAGGACAAGGAAAAGATAAGCGGTAGCGGGTTTAAGCCAATTAGAAGATAAAGAAGAAAACTTGAGGATCTCTTTCCCTGGTCTCTGGCAATAGGACTGCTCTCTGTCAATCTTCGTGACAATCATTTTCAGCTAGTTCTCTTAGTGCGTAATCTCGAGGTGTTCTCACCTTCTTTTCGATAGGATAACATTCGAATTAGTAGAAGGAACTAACATAAAGGGAAGAATAGAAAGAAGAAAAAAGCAGAGGATTAAAAGAAGAAGAAAAAATTTCGCATACCTACGTCGTTTCAATTACACGTACGAGCAAGAGAATTGCGCGAAGCGAGAGACGAGCTTATTTCTCTGTCTCTTTCTCTCTCTCTCTCTCTCTCTCGCGCCTCTTCCGCACTCTAAGTACATATTTAATCCGCACGCGTTAAATTCCCCTCTCTTTCTGTCCGTCGCTACTCGCCCCTTCTCCGCGCGGACAACTCCCCTAACGCGTGGTTGTAACTGTTTTTCGCCCTTCCACTCGCTCGTATATATATATATATATACATACACACACACACACACACATCATAGCACACACACAACACATCGACAATCATCCAGAGCTACTGTCGACGACGCGTTCGCGCGTTCGTTCCTAGTTTTAGAAAATAAAACTCGCATATACGTCTCACTTAAGGATCTCCTCCGTCTCGATCTCGCACGTGTAGATAGATAGCGCTTAAATCACGTTGTTGTATCCGATATTGATAAGAATAGCGCGTGTGCATGTGTTTACGTGTGTATGTGTGTATAGCTCGTAAAAGTAGAGTTCGGTCTGTTCGATATACTCTCGTCTACGTACGATACCAAAGTCCTGTCTTTTGCTAGTCAAGGAGGCTATTATCGAACGCGCGTCCGAACGACTATTCGCTGTTCGCCATCTCGATCGCTCTCTCTTTGTTGTTCTGTCGGCGTAACGATCGTCGTAACGAGAAATCGGCCGATTGCCGAGAGGAAGGGAAACCAACAGGTCGGTCGAGCGTCCTGTCCCAAGAAGGGGGGACGACGTCGACGTGGAGGCAACGAAAATAAGAGAGACGCGAGAAAGACGAGTGTCCCTGAACGGGGGGGACCGATCAAGGGGAGTGGACAAGGGAGGATATTACTCGTTCAAGCTGTGGTGGCCCTCGTTCGAGTGGAGCCGCTCGTGCAAAACGGAAACTGCTCGCTGCCAGGCCGCGTCGCTGGAACGTGCCTGCTGGAACTCACAGGAACGCGCGCGGACCCTCTGGGGCCTGCAACAGTCGTTCGCGGCCGCGGCAAATCGCAATCTCTTCTTGCATCCCGCATCGCCGGGTAAGTCCTGGCTCGCCGAGACGGTGGTCGGCGCTGACGAGGCACGTATCTCCCCCATCACCACGTATTATCATTCGTACCCGTTCGTCCCGGGTGGTGCGGTGCCCCTGCCTCCGCCCCTGCTAAACGGCATCAACAATCCGGCGGCAGCAACGATCACCCCGGGGCTGGTAGGACATCTCTTCGGTGCTCAGCAGGCCTGCAATCTCGCCTGCACCTGTTCTTGCAACATCGTTGCTAACTGCAACCCCCATCATCATCAGCACCACCATCAGCAGCATCAGCAGCAACAGCAGCAGCATCACAGGACACTCGGCACTACGGCGGTCCTGCTGCAACCGGTTGATCATATCAAAGACACTATGGTGAGTCTATCTTTTTCCGCTTAATCGTTGCTACGAGGAACGAGCTCCGTTCAAGGTTGGTCTATTTTTTGATGATTACGATTATTCGACGATAACTTTGAAAATTCCATAGAAATTATCATCGCAAGACGTTATGGAGAATATATTTGATAACATTTTATTTTATTTTTTAATTTTAAACAATATGCAAATGACGGCATTGCCTATTAGCTTTCAACTTTTGAAAATTGCCCGTGAAATCTATCTAGAATTAATTAATTAATTTTTGTTATATAATCTTCGATTATTATATCGATTGGTCGCCTTGCTCTCTTCGTGCAATTATGATTTCGCGCGAGAATCAACCGTCAACTTCGCATCTCGTTATATTCGCAATCTTGACAATGGCGCTACACCCAACGGGAATCTCAAGTATCCGCGTATTTCGACGTGTCACCGAAGACGAAGTCTCACGGGGGTTCCTCGAGGTAACGAACCCTCCGGCAACCGAGTAACGAGGCTACTTACTACGAGAGCACGAGTAATACTCTCTCGGGCGTAAGATAGAGAAGGCGGTGAATCAGGAATGGATTTAGTCGCGACGAGCCACGATGAATTACTTCCTACGTTTGCCGTGTAAACAGAAGGGGGAGAATACCCCCTTACCGAAAACACGCTCCTTTCTCTTCGCCGCTCGGTAAACGTTTCGTGGGATGACGGTGATGAGGGGGAAAGCGGGAATAGGGCGGATAACGCTTTAAATCCCGGACTGCGTTACGGGGGCATCCTCTTTAATCCTTCGATCGACAGGTGTCGAGCGAGAGAAGAGAGAGACGGAGAAGGAGACTTGCGGGAGGGTGTCCCGCATCGCGACGTGACATCCCACGATCGCGAGAATCCCGAACAAATCTACCCACCCTTTCCATCTGATCGAATGATCGGCATCGTCGTCGTCGAACCTAATTTTCGTTTCCCGTTTCTCCTTCGGTCTCTTGCCGTCTCGTTTCCACCCTCGTACCCGAGTTACCGCGCTTCGTCGAGCACGTAGCGAAAGAATCACATTATCGCTGCCGGCAAGATGTTATCGATATATTGCAGTCTCTCTCTCTCTCTCTCTCTTTCTCTTGCTTTTTCCCGCACGCGTGTTACGCGCGTTTAATTGGCGCACGTATAATCTCGAACCGCCCCGCAGTTGTTGGAGCGCGAAACTTGCCGCGCATAGTATGGAAGTCAAGACGAGGCGTATCGGAAGGGATTTGCAAAGTTTGTTTTATCACGTTTGCTCTACCTACTTATCTACGTATCTATGTGCACGCCGAGATTCCGCCGAGATATAGTTTGAGCCTAAAAAGATATCTAATAATCGTTCGATTTGTCGGAGTGTCGTAATTTCGCGTGCGAGGAGAAAATTTCTTACTTAATGTCGCCGCGAGTCGAATTAAAAATGGATGCTTCGAGTTTCGCTGAATATTCCACGGTTATCCGCAGTTGGCGCTTCCTATGAATGAAGCTTACGTCGCGCTCGAGAAGTTGCCAAGAACGGTTGTTACGCCTTCTTGACGGGTAGTTGGAATGCAACAAAGATTTACGTGCTTCCCGGATTTGCGCGAGAATCACGATTTTACGACGTTTAAACCGGCGAGACATCGCTCATATACAATATATTCCGCGGGAAAAGAATCGATCGATATTGCGGCGGGAAAATTTACGCTTCTCTTGATAAAACAATTGACCTTTGTTTCATCTTGCAAGTTTGAAATTTAGACTTTACTAAAAAAATATATTATTGCATATTCTTCTTAATAGAGATGCTTACGCTTATAATACGCTTGTTCGTAATATATTTATGTAGTTATTTGTAAATATCGTACGATTTTCTTGCAATTTTCATATAAATTTTCTCTAAGAAGCTCCGTATTTATGTGATTTCTGGGAGATGAATCCGTATCGACGATCAGCGGTACATAAATTTAATTTGGAGCACTCGAGACACACTTGTATCTCTCTCAAAAAAAACTTCTCTATCAAAATAATTAACAAAGTTGAGAAATTCATATTGACACGACGATCATTTAAATAGTCACCGGGACGGTTTGTCGATGACGATTGCCTTCACATCTCATCGAGTAAAGCAATTACATTAAGTGTCTCGGTCGAGCGTTTTGAAGAAGCGAGCGGCGAGCGACTCATTTCGTAACGATATGCGGAGTCTCCGTTTCCCTTTCCTCGTTTCATTTTGTCGCCTCTTTCGTATTTACATTTTCGATAAAATGGGTCATCCTGTCCCACAACGGAGTATATCTACGGCCCCTTCCTCCTTTCGTCGACTCGGAGAAAACGTCAACGGGACGACGGAGAGGATGGATAAGACGCTGCAACGATGGCTGGGTAAAGAGGAGAGAGTGCGCTCGATGGAAAATCTTATTTTGACATTGCTTTTTTGCTCCTTATCGCAATATTTCTCGCACTCTACGATTAATGTAACGCGCGTATTACGTGAGAAATGTTACGCATACCATAGATACGAACGAAACGTATAATAGTATCGGGGAGATTCGATTTGATTTTGAAGGTAAGATTGGAGGTAAGGCACGAAATATATATACGTCTTTCGGATTTATCTTTTTAAATATCCTTTAACATTCGCACTATTTGCATGAGCGAATTGAAATAATTTCAATCCGTTGATTCTGAAAATCGCAGAATGGAATTTTACACAATTAACAAAATTTCAAAGTAAGTTTGTGAATCATTTCATTGTTATTTATAATTTAGCTGAAAACACTGGAGAAATAAGAAAATGTTTTGTAACGCGACTGATTTGTTCTGTTTTTGTTATGATTTTCTTTAGCTCGCCCTTGAAATAGATAAAGACAATAGCTATGCAATTTATCATCCGGAAAATTGATGTCGCCTCGCGATATGAATGTTTATACGTTTCCATTTTTTTTTTTTTTTTTTCAATCGTACAGACACTTAAGAGGCCATATTCGCAAATTAAATAAGGTAATATAGCGTTAAACGAAACGCCGTTGTTAACCAAAACAGAGTGTCGGCGGGGGAGATAATTATCGGACGTCGTAGTCGCTTTTGAGCGACCCCCGAAACCACCGGTCTTTTCCCACACGTACGTAATCCTTTCCCTGTCTCTATTCCCCCTTGCCTGCCGTATCCCCGTATCCGTGTATCACGATCGTCCCGTTTAATCACCCGCTGCTGGTATTCGGTCGGCGAATTCGCCGAATGGCGAGCAACTTTGGCCGGGTGAAAAGCTGGTGACGCGTCGAAATGAAAATGGACGTAAACTCTCGGACGAAAATCGTTTCCACGTGACTCCGCGCGTCCCCCCCCCCCTCGCTTCGTACTCTTCGCCGTACTCTCATCCCTCACACTCCCCGATATCTCTTCCTGTCTGTCTTCCTACGCTCGTTCACCAAGTGTGACGTGTGCATCAACCCGCCATTATCAAATCCGATACATCGTATCCGCGAGCATTCTCTTCTTTCTCTTTTCGCTGGAGAAAAATTGAAATTTTTCATCCAGACATCTAGGATTCCATTCACAATTCTCTCCCATTTGTGCTCGTTATCCTACCAATTGAAAAAAAAAAGAAGAAAAATAAGCAATTGAATTTGTAAAGTAAAAAAAAAAAAAAATTGAATTATTTTCTCTTCGCGAGAATAAGGCAGCTTATTTTTGAAGCGCGTGCATTCTCACGTATTTTGAAACGTGAACACCTGGTATTATTTTCGTTTTAAGTGGGCGCGCACTGAAATTTCCATCTTCATCCCGTTGGCGTATTAAAGTGCGAAAATATTACATATATGCACGGGCGTTGTAATGATAGAGAAAGAGAGAGAGAGAGAGAGAGAGCGGATAATTTTATCCTCTCGCGTTTTGAGTATACATAATTAGACTGACGTCATACATGACATAATGTGCGGCGCGCTAACGTTGTAGCCGCACATGAGCACATAAGCTCGGTAAACTTCGCCGTCGTATATTCATCAGCGAAACTCGCGTCCAACAGTTTCTCCGCGTGCCAAGTTAAATTGTAGCGAAGAACCGCCCGTTTGTGTTGCGAGACCGCATTGACCGACCGTCATATAAGCCTCGCTGCTCGTGCACGTTACTCATGTTTCTTCGGAAATTCGAGAGTTCCTGCAGGACCGCATGTTCCGAACTACTCGCTCGATGACGCTCTTGATTAATCGATATCCTGCCCGATTGTAATTGATAAGAAGAGAAAAACATTAAGTAATGCAAGTTTTTTTAAGCAAGATTTTTTTTGACAAATATATATATATATATGCATATGTATATTTTTTATAATAATTTATATTAATCAAGATAAACAATTTTAATTTGATAAATGTTTATACATATTCAAGTTTATATATTCGCGTTTATTATATAAGTTACAGATGTAATTCCTCCCGAATCTCTTTCTTTCATTCGGCAATAGACACGATAATAATATCGCGCGCAATCGCGTAAATGCTTCGCGATACACTAAGATCGTTATAATACTGCGCGAAAGTGCTTACATCGTAATATCCGGGACGTACGTGTCCGGGTCTGCTTGCTCGCATCCATCGAATTCGGATTTTACGAGTGGGGTCGCGCCCGATCTCGAGCTGCAGTTCGATGCGCGCTAGATTTCGCCATCGACACACCGATCCTCTTCTTTACGAGCCGACCAAAGCAATGGGGTTCTTGCCGGCGGTGGGCGCGCTTATTCGCCTCGCGCGACACGATTTTATCGGTAACATTCTACGTGCCGGCTCGTGTTTTTTCGAAAGCGGAATAAAAAACTCGCGACGGGGATGAATTGCGAGAAGAACAGGGTAAATTATCCGATGCGCCGGTGATCCATTTGATAATTCGTCGAAGACTTTACGCGCGTAAAAGTTTTCCGTTCGGTGATCGTCTGACGTTTACTGAATATCGTGAAATTTTACCATGAGACGCATCATTTGGCTTAAACAAAAATAAATTCTGCACGACGAATGAGATAATTCACAGGAGCACATATTTTGAGATATGTTTTGACGTAAAAATAATAATAGGAATATTAAATCTTTAATATTTTACAATCTACTTTATACGTTCATTTTCGTTGTATTTTTTTTCGTGAAAGGAGCGTTTATAGACTAACCGATAAAGCATAATAATACCTCGTCGAACGGCAGCTTTTCGATAAGCTCACGAGGCGCGACGTAATTAAAATCCGTAAGTAACGAGAGCTTACACGCGGATCGACTCGAGCGATCTGCATAATGCGACGCGCGACCCAAATCCGAGTAATAGAGTTTCCACGACGGAGGATAAGAGCGCTCGAAAAGGAACACCTATGTTCTCTCTCCGTCTCTATCTTCCTCTTCCCTTCTCAAAGAGAGAACGCGAATCTCGTTTCGCTTCCTTTTATGCATATCGCGAGCCTACTTTCGATCTCATTCTCGAAGATCGTCTTCCATCATGCGTCTCGCATACTTCAACTTTCGAGTGCGATTCCGTCGTATAGGAAACTGGGATGGGAGCCGTGAAAGAGAGGAGGATCGCAAAAGGATACGAGCGAGGAGAGGAAGGGGATGATATCGTAATGCAGTATTGAAGACGTGGCCCGAGGCTTACGAGACAAGCGTATCTCCAATGTGCAATTGTCTGCCCTAAAACAGACTTTTTCTCAAACTCTTTCTTATGTATATCCTGATATAGAATCTTTAATTTTTATATCAAAAATCTCGAAAAATATATATAAATTAAACGGTATAAAAATTTATGTAATGGATGGAATACATCCCCTTCCATCCCCTTCCCTCAGTATCCTAGTTCGAGAGATGAGCCTCGCCAAAGTGTGCGGAGAGAAAGATATGCGAACGGTGATGCGACAGCTACGAGTTTTTACGAATTTTTGTAGCTTGCTTGACATGAAAAATCGCTCGTACGATGAACGGTGTGGTTTCTGAGCTCGGTCGAGCGGAAATTGGTAATCCGATTTTGAATGGGCGAACGTTACGGCAGGCCGGTGATGGATTTTAATACGTCGATGAGTCTCGGAATCTGCACTCTCTACGGAAGAGGACGCGTGTTCTTTTTGAATGCGCCCAGAATCGCCGTCAGACGATTTCGGCGATCTGGAACGGAATAAAAGATCGCATTTAAATCTTGACGTTTCTCCGAGCGCATTCATTTAATCCATTAAGATCAATTGATTATCGTCGAATGAGACGATCGATTTTTAATTGCGATGTCATGACTCATTGTCAGACAAAAGTGTACATGTACGTTCGTATCTATCTACTTTTGTATTATTTTTTATATGAATTGTTGGGATAACACAGCGATAATTCACTTATAGTATCAGCTGCAAACTGTGCCATTTAAATCGATATGCCTCTGTATTCACCCGCAATCCTCTATTTCTATTTCAAATTGAGTTTATGAAAAAATTGTTCTCCGCTTTTTTTGATAGTTATTTTTTCTCTGAAAATGAATATATCTTGTATTTTCAGAAAATAAATGAAATTGACGCGATTTTTTCATGAGTTCGTATAGATTTTATAGCAAAAATCTGTTACATCCCAACATCGTGCAAAAGTCGGAATCATTTCAAGTTTTATTTTCAAATCATTTCCCATGGTATTTCCTCTTCAAAGTCGAAAATTGCGAGTTTCCGCAAGATTTTAGCGAGCCTCGTAACCATATCCTATGGTACCTCGAGGCCGTGAAATGCACTCCGAATATCCCGGTTATGTATCCTGCGGGCAAAGTAACGGAAGTACCTATCGCACCACGGCAAATGGTACGAAAGAGAAGAAGAGATAGATGGATAGATAGATAGATAGAGATACTTTTGACATATATTTAGTATCAGGAAGAGTTTCGCATAACCGCGGGGTAGAAAGAGTTTCCGTGGGATTACACGCGGCCCTCGTCTCTTCTGCGTTCTACTTAAGGATCGATCGTGTCCCGGCATTAGCTTACCGATGTCCGACGGCGACGGAAGTAACCCTGCGACATCTTCGAGACGTGGGCTTATCGGTTTACCGCAACGACGTCGCGTCGGGACGTCGGGTGTCTTTTTCTTTCGTAAAAGTGTCCGCGAAAATACGAGGAGCGAATTCTAATTTCGATATATCGTACCTTTCGCTCGAATCGCTTCTCGAATGAATGATGCGAGGCAGCGATATATGTATTGTGAACATTATAAGATAGATAAATGTTGATCCTAGCAATATTTTCGAGATATTTTCTGCGACATAGTTTACGGATATTTCGACATATAGGAGATCTCAATATTTTTTAAAATTTCACAATTTCGTCAAAATTGTGATTTCAAAAACGCGGATGGCTGATGTTTTTATAATTATAATGATACGAATATATAAAATTGGTTACTTGCAATGTTACAGAGAGTAATTTCAACGTGCGAAAATTGTACTAAGTAGCTTTATTCATATAATATTTTATGCTTTTATTTTATTTTAAGAGGGATGATTTTTTAAAAATATATATTTCACTTCTATATAAAATGTCTATCTAAAATGTCTATCTCTTTTAATATAAAAAGAGAGGGTAGTTTATATTTTATTTTCACGCGTGTTAAGCCAAATTATTGTTAAGTGATTGTTTCTTGGATTTCTCTTTTTCGTATATGTAAAATAAAAATTAAATTATCTATTAAAGATGTGATCTCCAAAGTATTTTAATTATATCAAATTATAAGATTCCGCGATCGACGTGGCGATATTTCACGAAAGAGAGAATCGATCTAGCGACAATTCTCCAGAGTCGTCCGTTTCTCTCCCTTGTACCAATAAAGGGGTTGCGACGCGCAATTTTCCCTCGTCGACGAGCAGCGCGGTGATTTAGGAGAATCCATCACAAGCTGCGGCTGTCTAGATCTATTATTGGACGCCGGGACGTAAGTTAGCGGCCTGCGGGGTTGGCCGGAGGGTGGTCGGATAGTCGATGGATAGTACGCGGGGAGAGGAAGAGGGATTGGTTCGCGCCGATGGTGTCTAGGGATAACGTGGCGGACGTATTAGGTAATTGCAGGGGCAAGTTCTCCGTCGTGGAGGAATCGACGGGGTTTGCGGGGAGAGCGTGGACGGGGTAGAGGGTTGTGATTTATATCGCCGGCACGTGACGCCGGCTAGAAATTATCGTTAGCCATCTTACCGCGAATCGTCGAGTCTTTATGGTGCCACTTACGACACACGCTCACCGCAATTTAGCCTAGGCTTTACGCGGGGGAGGATACAGCTATGGTGACGTCATATTATATTTTCGACACACTCGATGCGTTTCGGTCACACTACGGTATATATTCGTAGGCGAGGTCGGTTTGGATGCAGCTTGCGCTTTCGCCATTAGATGCGACCGTCCGGTGCTGGTCTGTGCTTTATTTATGCAACGCGACGTCTTTATTTCGTACGACGAAAGATAAAGAGAAGAGAAAGTGCATGATACGGCTACCGTGAATGCTATTTTATATTATTTGCGTTTTTCGAGCTCTGTCAGAGGAGTAGAAACCTTTTTTTTTCGCGGAGAATATAATGATGCATTTAACTTACTAATTATTAATAATAATATTAATCTTCTTTAAAATATTTCTTGCTTATTCTGATCGCTATTATCGCGTCATTTTAAAACGGTACGAATAATCGTGCATATTATTGCTTTCGATCGATAGCTTGCTTCGAAGGCGATACCGGAAAGAGGGATAGTATCTTCTTTTGGAATAAAAAAAATGACGCGCTATTACGGCCGTAGGGAAATATTGTGCAATTGCTTTGAATGTAACCGAAGGACGTAGCAATTTTCTATTGACGATCGATGAAGCGAAAAATGTCGATTAATCGGCCATCCTTCCACCATATTATTTTTTCATCCTACATTTCCGAATCTATCACATCCTCAAGTTATTATTCTGCAATATTTTATAAACAATATGGTCATTGGATCATATTGAGTTTTATATCACATATTTTTAAATTTGCTCTATATATATATATATATATTTTTTTTTTGTGAAATCTTTTGGTTACTAATTAAAAATATATACCGAGATTATATACCAGATTTTTTTACATCGTATAGACCAGATTTTTTTTTACATCGTAAAAAATTGTCGTTTAGAAGTTTGCGAGATATTGCGTAATATAGTATTCTCAGAACCTGTAGTCACTGTCGAGACAAAGACAAATTTAATATTAATGTTAATTAATTCGCTTTAATTTATTAATTAATTCGCCAAAGTCAATGTGGCATGACGTGATAGTCTGTGCATATGGCATGTTCGTTTCGAAAATATCTCTCGTAGTGTTACATCCGACGTCTCATTAATTACTCAACGCGCGTTGCCGATGATTGTCCATCGCGAACAAAGTTTCCTTTTCCACCATCGCTCTCTTACACGCCGAAACGTAACACTCGCTCACACACGCAACTTCAAGAGGCACGTGGTCGACGTATCTAATTACCTAATGACGTTAGTTGGAGTCGGATGGCTGAGGATTTACCTTTATCCTCGCCACAGGCGCTTTCGTCTCATTCTCTTTCGTTTTTCCCTCGCTATTTCGCATATACACGCGCGCGCGCGCACACACACGCACACACACATTTATATCTTTTGCAGCATTCTAGCTTATTCGTATATAGATTCACATAATAATGTTGAAGAAAATAGAGCCACTCATTACTCTCATTTAATTGATCACAAATGAATGATATTCAAATCCGAGTGACGTATTGAGGTCGGATTTATATGCAGATATTAGATGGAGCTTTTACAATTATAAAATTAGTATATTACGAGCTTTATCGCATAAATTCAGCCGTTTTACAAAAAGCCTAGGCTTTTTATAATAAAACAATCTGCCCGGGATCGGCCGTTTTATAAAAAGATTTTGTAAAAAACTTGCAATATACGTATATATAAATTCGCGTACTGAAATCTTTAGACATATATAATTTATATATAATTATATATAATTTTAATAATGCATATATTTATAACACATATAACATTTATATATAATGATGTCTTTGATGTGTGTTAAAAAAATAATATCATTTGTTCACGTGTTTGTCAGTAATGATTAAGTTTCTGTTATATCATCAGCTTCGAACTTGTTTATCGCGTAACTTATTTAACAAACGTACTTACACACCTATACACTTCACTCTACGAGTAACTTTCCGCGCTTGACCGCAGTAGAAGAGCTGCGGTCAAGCGCGGAAAGTTGAAAGTTGAAAGCGAAATGTCTAATTTCCGCCGCTCTCACAGATGATAATTAACCGCGTTCCAAATTAACGCCAGCGTTGTAAACGATGGCGACGCGAAAAGCGGCGGGGAAGAGGAGGATAATCGCAAGACGCAAGGGACTGTAATCTCGCGCTAAAGAGTGCTTATACCGAATAAGCGCGTTTTAAGCTGCCATTTCTTTTCGGATGATTGCGGCATCGATCGCGATCTGTTTTTTTTCTTCTTTTTTATAACATCAGCATGACGCATCATACCGTGCATTGTGGAACTTTAAAACACCTTCTCTTCGGGTTATAAATTCGGTAATTGTATTGTATACATTGATTTATGCATCCAAGCGTCTCGCGATTTATTTATTTAATTTTCTATAATTGATTAATTTCTTTAATTGGTCGGTATACATTATATCCACCGTATCCAGATGATAAGTTATTATCGCGTCATAATACGCGCGTTTATTTACTTTGGGTCGCCCGCGCTCGCGATATATCTTGGAGCGCGGTTCGTCTCGACAAGAGCGACGGTTAATGACAAGGATGAGAGGTAACCAAGTCAGCGGGGGGGTTGGCGCAGCAACGGGAGACAGTGACAGAAACCGATGGGGCGAGGGGGTCGCGATGGTGAGGCCCTGCGGTTTGTCGGTACGTTACTGCGGTGCGGGATGCGGTACCGAGCCGTCAAGTTCATATTGCCGGTTTCCTGTCATTAACGCGCCGCATCGGGCGCCAGCAGCTTCTCCCCGATATTTCTCTCTCTTTCTCTCTCTCTCTCTCTCTCTCTCTCTCGAATATTCCCGAAATACGCGCTTCGTGCATCGCGTATGCTTAACGTTGTTACTCGGCGACTCTGACGTGCGTAGTCTCGCGCATGCTGACACGCGACGTTCGTTTTCGCGGCGGGATGAGCGATGACGTAAGTTGCATTCGCGCGATATGCCGGCACTTTTCCTGTTATATACATTTCCACGTATCAACAATCTTTTTTTTTAAAAGACAATGTGCAATGCGGTATAAAATTTTATATAAAGCGAGAAGGGAAATTTTTTGTAAACGTTCCCTCTTCTGCGTAGGAATGTTGTTTATAAACGGGGCTTCGAACGTTGTCCGGAAACGTATTTGAATGGAAAGAAATTATTGGCGATAAATTGAGAAAGAATGCAGATGAAATAACTGTCTGGCAGAATTCGGGGCGATATTATTGCTTCCAATCTAACGCGAAGTTTGCGCGAAAATTTCATTCATTTATATGTCGTTATATATCTATTTGTTAAGTGAACCAACTGTGGAAAACATCGCTCGCACGCCACCGAATATGCACAGGCTGATGTATCCGTTGTAAAGTCGGCGCTGAAAAAAAAAAAAAAATACAATAAAATGAAATAATCGAGATAGGAATGCTTTCGTTGATGTTGTCCATTGTACCAGTGAGCTGTCGTGTCGACCTTAAATCAAAAGCGCACGTTGAAAAATGGCACGTGGATAGGAGTCGATGACGCGTACCGTGAGTTATTATTGACCTTTACGAAAGCACTATTAGAAGAAATCACGAGCAATTATAAAATATAGCGATAGAGTTATAAAAGAAATTAATATTTTTTTTTTCGAAACTTATTTTAAAACACTTTTTTATTAATATTGAAAGAAATCGCTTAGCATTTAAAACACACATTGATATTCGCGTATCGCGATTGCACGAGAGATGAGCTTATCTCTCGCGTATCTATCTATCAGCGTTTCATCTACTGTAATGGAATGTCAGATCGAGTATGGTTGCGAGGAATGGGAAAACAGGTGGCCCGTTTGAAACCTCGATAACTGGAACTTGTCACCTTGTCGACGTGACGACGGCCCTCTGAATTCGTAATCGCGTTTCCGCTGCCCCCGCCCCCCCCTTCCCCCTACCCCCTTCCTCCTACCCCTACACTTTCCCGATCTCTCGCTGCTAATCGTCAGAATCCTCGGATTAGCACGTAACTAGAGTGCCAGTCGAAGTGTACCGAATTCCGAGCCAGCTTTTCAAACCTGCATCGAGAAAAATGCGGAATTTTTTTATCATCAAAATAACAATTGTATTTTCTTTCTAATATATTTTTAAATTTTCTTTTTTATTTTTCTTTGATTCAAATTTTTTGAAAAATGGGCTTTTATAAGCTTGCAAATAAATCGCGCGTTTAATTCGAGTAAGATATTTCGAAAATGTCCCACACTTTTATTCCTCATCGATTCAAAATTAATTTAAAACCAATTGTTTCTTTCGCAGTCATTGTAAACTCATAATACTTCTATTGTTCCGCTCTGTGACGCATTCCGCTTTGTAGGCAACGATATGCCCGGATACGCGTCGTATAGTAAACGAAACTCTCCCCCGATTTTCTTATCCGGCCGCGTAGAGTTCCGAACAAGCGGCATCTTTACGCGGGAACAATATAGGAGCGACAAAAAAAAATCTGTCGTCTTGGATACACCATTTCGCGGCTTGCTACACGACAAAGAAGTTCGGCGAATGTAAATCCCTTTTAAGCCAGCCCGCGTGAGTCTGTTCGTGGCAGCGTGTCGCGAAAGAAGGGGGTTGTGCGTCACTCGCGTCGCAAATTCCATCTCGTCCGCCCTTTGTCTTTATGTCAGCTTTCCATTTCCCCGGTTTTTTCTTTCTTTCTTTCTTTTTTTTTTTACATTTTCGCATCCGCGCTTTCGCCTTCGTCTTCTCTTCCTGTTTTGCGAAAGCGCACAAACGTACATAGAGTGAAGAAATACAACTCAGGTCGTTATAAGAGAATTCGTCAAACTAAAGAGTTAACTTTCCGTTAATTTTTCTTGTATATAATAATTAAGTATTATATATCAATATTAAGCTGATTTGACTTTACTATCTCGAACTCGTTGCCGCTCAAGAAATCGCCGGTTTAGCGTCCAACGTAATTACATCGCACCTTTCATGTAACTACTCAGAAACGGTCTGTAAGAGGATTACATTTGTTGGAGCTTGACCCGGCAGCTGGTCGGACAGACGTTCGCGGAATGATTTCCGCTGGAATTTCGGTGACCCGCGTGAATGCAACCATTTCGGCTATTCGTCCGCTGTGTGACGAATTACCATTGTGCACATTTCAACCCCGTCATGCCGGAAGCGCTTGTCTGTCGATGGGATAGTGGTGGCACTCTATTGCGAAAATCGGTCGCTCCTTTGTATTGCGTTGATCGCATTCCTCGAGGATCTTTATTTCCCGTGTGACGTTACGATTTTTCAACTCTGATTTTACGCGCAAGAGCCCACTTTAATAAGATATTTCTTCAAAGGTTCATTTCGATCAAGTAATAAGCATCTCTTCAAAGATTCGTACGCGTAATATTTCTCGATCTTTGACGCAAATGCACCAATACTTATTTTCTTTTCCTCTTTATCTAGTGCGATTAATCTTTTTTAAAATACAGAGAAGAATCTGATTCATGAGTGGAAGAGAGAGAGAGAGAGAGAGAGAGAAAATGATAGAGATGACATGTTTATTCCGAGCAATGCATATTGCAATTTTTGCATAAAAATAGTAGGCCGTGGTAGCCTATCGATGGCTCATTCGTCGTGTTAGTTTATCGAGGTGTAAACGCTACCTCGAGATAACGCGAGGGCCGCGCTTGTGTAGCGCTCGTATAGCGCGATAAAGCTTAAATCTACGCTTACATTTGACGTTATATATGCAGAGAGGTAAATATTATTTCCCCGTTGCCCTACGAATAACAACGAAAGCACTTTCTGTGCGATGCAACGTGGATGAAATTCGCGCGATATCGTTTTCTATCGTTTCTCCTCGTATTCCAGGCGAGAAGATGTATTTTCTTTATTTTGGCATGATTGCACCATCTCGAAAGTGTCCGCCAATCGTGCGAGCTATACGAGGTGAGTGTTCGAGAACGAATAAATTGAGGCGGGAGGTAAAGGAATTCGTGTTGCTTTTTATGAAAGGATTTCGCCATTTTTCGCAAGAGAGGTGTTGTGTGGAAGATGAGGGAGACGAGCAGTTTTTAAAGGCCATATAAAATTACGACCCGCGAAATCTTTTACGTGCAAACGAGATATACAAGATTAAATTTTCTTATTTAAACTAAGAACGTGGCGCACACACAACATTCTCTTTTCACCGGTATACCGTAATATTAAAAATCAACTTGCGGCACGTAAAGCATGTAACGCGCAAAGTCGCCGAGAGACACGGGGAGGGACTATGATCCACGACCCATTTTCTTTACCATTCTCGAAAAGAGCTGCAGTTTACTCTATTATTACGACAATCCGGTTTCGCGCGCTGTCTTTTATTGGCGACACACGTGATTCGCGCTCGCGTCGACGCGCACCGACGGGATTTAGCCATGCAAATGGACGTCTCGTGAATTAAAGGGCGTAAGGCGAATCGAAGCCTGGCCATCCATCTTCTCTCTCTCGTTGCGGGGACAAACTCTCCGTTTTTATACATTTTCACAGATCGCGAGAGTATCGGCGAGCTCTCTGTCTGTTCTCCTCTTATGCCTCTCGCCGCTACGCGACGAGAGCTATTTTTGGATATTCGTGGAAGGATTACTGCGGTGCTAGCGAGAGGCGAGAGCGAGCCGAAGTAGACTCCTCCTAAGTCTACTTAATGCTCGAGTTGCCGGCAAATTGTTTAATTATTTCATGCCGTGATGCTTCTCGATCTTCGCGAGCGTTTTTCACGGTTGTGCACGGTTGTGAAACTTGTGAAAATTATTACCGAGGTTTCGCGCTATTTCGATCATAATTAAGGCGTTCGTGAAGATTGTAAATTCATTTTTTTTTTACTTTTTAACAACTGAACTTTATCGACATAAATTTAACTATAATCTATATCTAACGTTACTTACGATTTATCTTCTTTCTCCACCTGTATTACAATCGTAATAAACAGAGAATGCTGAAAAAGCACAGAATTACGGATGACAAGGTTACAAGAGCGTGTATCTGACTGATTTATCGAGAATCAACGCGTCGTTTCAACGAGACTCTTTCGTTAAGGAGAGCATATTTTACGCGTCGTCTGACATTTCTCTTCTCGCAACAGCAAGATACATATTTTCTCTTCGACGAATATTCTACGCGCACGTGCATATTTTCACGGCAACGAAGAAGCGTCCAGTATCTTGCGACGCTCCTCTTCCTTTCCCTTTCGCGATGCGAGGTTTCCATAGCGATTCTCCGCTTCGATCCTATCGCGCGTCATCTTCTATCCGTGAATATCTGCAGAAGGAATATGTAAATAAGCCGACTGAGATATTCATGCTGCTTCTGGTTATATCCCCGTCCCGATCGTCGTCATCCTTATGGATAAATATGTTTGCGCGATGCACATGCAACGGTGCACTATCGTCTATAGGGTATTTGGAAATTTTCGCATTTGGCTCGCAAGATTCTCGACAATCCTGAAATTGATGTCTTTTTATCGACAATTTTACAAATCATCATAACGCGATTGTTTTTAACAATTTAATATTTTTTAAATATTCTTTGTTAGGCATTTGAACGTATGTAAATTATATACACATGTAGCGTAATCGGAAAATCACGCAATACACGAATTTCAAACGATCATCGCCGCCAAATAATCTACAATTTTCGTCGAAGGAGAAAATATTGCTTCCTCGGTTTACAGGCGGATAAATCTTCCGACACGCCGACGCCGTGAAAAGCTTATCTCTTATTATTTTCTAAGGCGTCGAGGCGCGATTGTTATTAGACGAGGAAATGCCTTTATTTCTTCTTCGCGCAGCTTCGAAGTGTATAACGGGAAACGCGGAAAAGTTCCTCTCGATCCCCGCAGACGCGATTTCGCCAGGTTTTACTCGTCATGAAATCGGGCGACCAAATAAAGCACAAACTGTCGTACCTTTCTCGCCGGCTAACGCCGACGACGTGAAAGCGAGGGCGTCGCGACGCCGCTAAGGGCTTTCGCGTGTTTCTCGGCTGTCACATTATCGTGACAGTCCACGGGACCGCGTTGTTGCTACAGATGTCAAGATATCCTTCGCCCTCAGGCTCCCGTTCCGGCCGTTCATCCTCCACGTCCGAGTTCCCGCTTTATCCCGCGATCGTTATCGTTGAACGAAACAGATACGCTTCGTCTAATGACGAATATTGCGTCGCGCCGCGTCAGGAATGGCAAGCGAATACATCTCGATCCAAGAACCTTGACGTCGTTCAAGAAGATCGATTTCCACCCGAAAAATTCTGTCCTAGAAATTTATTTTAATCACGAAGCGAAATATTTTTAAATTTATTCGGGCGTAATAAATCGTTTTGAATGAATTTTTTACAGAGATCAAAGATGTATTTTCACGAATGATGTTTCGTATATTGTTCTATCTGTGCGGAGAATTTATCTATTTTCAAAGGACGTCACGCCGTGATTGCAGTTTCGGTTACTCCATGGTGGTCAACCGCCATTGTGTACCGCTTCGAGACTCGATGAACATGCAAGCCGGGTAGCATGCATCGATGCAATAATGCAATAATGTAATAACGCGTCCCGACCTTCATGTAGGCTTACAAAGTTCGGATATTGGTTACCTTGTTAGGACGCGGCGTTACCGTTATACACGTCGCTCGTTTAATCCTTTTCGTCATAGGCACTTTGCGAGCTCCGTTATTGTTGGCGCGGAAATGTTTCGTATCCATTAATGAAACGAGATACGTAAAATAGAAATAGACGTCAAAGAAATCCATCGATAGAGAAATGGACGGTTTCGTTCATCTCACCTTTTTTTTTTTTAAATATTTATTTTTACTTTTCAAATATTTGTTGCCATAAAAGCTTTAAAAATATTTTATATTATCCTATCCGAATTTCTATAGATAAAATAAAATTGTCACATTTTTTTGACCATGACTTTCTATCACGCTCTTTGGACATGAAAAGTTATTAACCACGTCTTCTCTCCCGCTCGTATTTCAAAAATACTTGGGAATTTGCGCGAGCTGTTTCGGCTGCAGTTTATAGCAGGCGCGTCGCTTTGAAAGTAAAATTCGGCAGATGAGAGCCGTAAGTCTTTTATGGCATATATTGCGCGAGTCAAGGAGGGTTTCCATCCTGCCGTTCGTCCTCCCTCGATCTCCACAACCGACGTCGTTTCCTCGGAAAATCAGAAAAAGATTACTTATGCTATCCTTAGCTCGGAGTGCACTCTCAGCAAGAGAGTACCCGGGAGTCACAATTCCGAAAGACTAAGAAGATGTATGTTATATATATATATAAAGGAACATGAGAGAGATCGAATTGCTACTTTGACACGCGAGCTACCCTTTTGATTTAGAATTATTTCTCTCCATTGCTCCGCTCGTATACTTTTTATTATCTCACGGAAGATTTCTTCACCTATAACCTTTTACTGCATCCCGGAATACTCGATGCGTAATGCACATGAGAAAGGACATAAATGAGAATCTGTTCATACACCTTTCCATATTTCTTAGCTTTATATATCGTAAAATATTAAAATATCAAAAGATATAAATAATAAGATATTTTGAGATATATAAAGATCTAAGAGAAACATATAAATTAGATTATATAAAAACTCGCGCAAATCATTGCAACTCCAAGTATCTCGATATTCTTAAAAAAAGATAAAGGACGATTAGCTTTTGATTTTGTAAAGAATAAATTTTTCTGCCTCATAACGTTTTTAATATAGTGATAGGCTTTAATAAAAGCATATTGCAATTTATAGAAATCGAATATGTATGATGATGAAAAATTTTCATTTCAAATCTGTATTTAAGGGTATTATCGGTTTTTTCAGAAATATAATTTTTCCGAAACGCTACGGCTATACTTTCTTCTTACTTTTTACTATACTACAGAGAACTTTTGGAAAGGAAAAAATAGCGAATGGTAGTTTCGTCGTTGATGAAAATTAGTTGATGATTTTATGGCTACTTTCCAACCATCGTTGAGTTTCTTAGCGTGCCTGAGAGAGTAAGAAAAATTTTCTTCTTAACGGGATTAACTTATATTTTAATCTAAATTTATTGCACGCTAATAACTATATTTTTTTAGGAGAAAATATATATATATATCTTATCATAACAGAAATCTTGTTTGTGAAAAATATAAGAAAAGAAATTCGATTGGTCGGAAATCTTGAAACTCGGGGCTTTAAGTTAGATATATATTTGTTAAACCTCGTATTCGAACTTTTTCGTTTAAAATCTGTATTTCCATATGCACGTTACGTATGTATATGTTTTCCCCCTCGTCTTTTCCCGAACTTTTATTCTCTCTGATGTCTTCTTTCAACGAGAGGTGGAATCGATTGTCCGATATCCTCTTTAAACCTCTCTCGTATTTTTTTTTATCGAGAACTTTGACAATAATTCGAGCAGTTTAAATCCGGAAGAAGAAGAAGACGAAGATTCCGTAGGTCTTCTTCTACTTATCCTGTAAAATTGTTTTCGGTGTTCGCGAAAAATTTTCAACGCGCCGAGGAAGTGAAGGTCTTAAAGAGACGAATGCAAATGATTATCTTAGTGTTCCCCTTTTATATAAGTTTTACTCTTTTCTTGTACCTTACGGTATTCTTTTCGAGAATCTTTTCTCTTCCAAACATTTGCGTGAAATATATATATGCTTCAATGTGTGCAACGCAATGTCTAATACTAATCTAATTTAGTGTTATTGAAATATTCAATCGATCCTGATATTACTGCATTTGCATTGAAATGACAATCCGATGATGCATCAAGGAATGCTATTCTCCGCATAACATCTCGACGTAAAGCGAGAATCGTCGGGAAAAATTTACGGATAACGCACGTGCAAGAGTGCTGCATGAATCGCGGTAGTTTCTACCTCTCTGAGCCATCGATTCTTGCAACTCATTGCACGTGCAACCACAATCTTTCAGCAGTCTTCGAGGAATTACAATTGCATAGTCTGTAATTCTTACGCGGTGCGTGAGACTGGTCCAACTGATCGCCCAATCCGCTTTTCTCGTGTTTTAAAGATATATCCGCGCGCGCGTGTCCGCCACACAGATGTATCCTCATGTCGTAAAAAAATGACTCGCAACCACCGTGAAACGGCTGTACAACAGATCTCTATCGCATCCGGTCGGAAGCGGACGTCGAGGCCGAAACAAGAGCGTCGACCGATGATGACGTTGGCACGGACTATATCGTGTATAACGTACGTTATGTCAATCTTATTGTTCAGATACGCCTTATCACTTCGGTCGTGGTTTTAAATGAACGTTCTCGAAATACTAATTAAAGTTTTAATCGTCAAATAAATATGCCACGATTAAAAATTTTACACGATCGTAGCGGAGATAAATATCGTATTTAAATCTCTCACGCTAACAATTTTTATAAGATTTAAAATCATTTCGTTTTTTTCCGGATTTGCTGCCAATTCTTCGAGAGTTTCAATTTTATCGCAAATAGATTTGCGCATTTTAATCGGAGAATGTACACGCTCACATGCCAAAGTTGACGCGCTTTCATAAAATTTGAAACCTCAGACGATGGACACTTAGGTATACCTTGACCTCAGCCTTGAAGCCGCGGAATGCACAAGAGTGGCTCGCCTCGCCGCAACGTGACATTCCCGCTTTATGCACTGGGCGCGCGACCACGTGCAAGTTGGTCGTTGCACTCTTCTCTTCTTTCTTTCGCCTTCTCTGTCGTTTTGAGGGTCATCTATCTTTATCGCGCATTCAACCTGATATTCTCGTAGACTCCTGTAGAGATTCTTTCTATCTTCTCGATCGACGGGCGCAGTTCCTTGCGAAAAGTTTTCAGATTAATTGGTCGACATAAAGATTTGATTCAGTAAATGAGCGTATTTATTCGAGCGATTTCTCGAGTGTATAAAAGATGTTATTAGAAATAATAAAATAAGTAAAAATAAAATTAATCTTTCTTAATTAAAGATTAATTAGAAATCTTTTTTCGCTAAGAATATATCGCGCGTGATGTAAAATGAATGCTGAAGAATATTATTTTAATAGCACGCTCGATCCAATTAATGCCCCGGATGGAGAGAGATCTTGGCAATATGAGATAGCTCGAGGTAGCACGTTTAATCGAGACTTGTAGTTTTCTCCGTCTCGGTGAGAGAAGAATGCGTCCTCGGGACGCATAGAACGACTAACCGGCTATTCGTCTCTTCAATGTAAGAAGTATACGGGGAAGGAACGTAGTAAAAGAAACTGGTTGCCCTTGTCCTTGCTTGGTCGCGCTTGGCGTTCAGACATTCTCGCGGTGAGCGATTCTGCGATGCCAGGGATTTACTCCATGCTTTTTCTACGAGTGTGAGAAAGAAAATTATGCGATTCGAAAAATATGTGATGGAAATATGGAATAAAAATCGCGATGCTGAATTATCGATCGGTGCGATCGAACGATTGATTTATGTGACAGGAATACATCATTTTTGGAGTTTTAGTGAACTGAAACTGACACGTTGCGATAAATCTTATGAATCGTGATGTATGTGCATTCATTATAAAAACTCACGTATATACGAAGATCTGGGTGACTTTTAAACACATTTGCAAAAATTTGTTCGAATTGTATATAAAAGTTTCTGCATTTAAGTTTTGAATAAATCCTAAATTCAAAAGTATTCATTTCTTGTTTTTCGTATATATCGATAAACGACGCATGAAATACTGAATGAAATTTATTTCAAAATTTTTATATATTTATTCCCCACTCTTATTTCTTCTACGACTAACAAGTGTATCCTGGAAACGATTGTTGCAAATTATATCATAATGCTAGTTTGCTAGCAATTTTCACGCAATTTAATAATGTTTTTTTGGTCCACGAATCTCTGGTAATTACATCTCGGACGAGATGTCGCCAGCAAGCAACAGGCATCGTACGGAAACGGCGCGTGCGGAGTAATAAAACAATTTCATAGTAATCCAAAGTTGCCGAATGGACGGTGCCTGTGATTCCCTGTCTCTCCGCATCTCCGAACTCAACAGGTTGCAGCTGGTGGCTGGAGAAACCGCCTCCTCCTCGTTCTTCTTTTGCTCGCTCTTGCCTTCATTCCTTCCTTCCTTCCTTCCTTCCTTCCTTCCTTCCTTCCTTCTTTCCTTCCTTCCTGCCTTCCTGCTTGCCTTCGTTCTTTTCTTCGTTACCTTTCCTCGTTTTCAATTAACTGACCTGCGACCTATTCTTCTGCAGTTTCTTTCATGTCGCAAACGATACTATTCTTCTGCAATTTCTTTTATATGGTAGGTATGTTAATTGCGTCTCTGCAATCGCAAGTTCCTGGTCGCCGCACGTACATGTTTGCGAAAATAAGATTGTAAGACGCGCCTAATAATGTCTGTAAATTTATTGTAAATGCGAGGTCTGAGAGTGTTTTACCATTTCTTCGTGAAGAGTTAGACTCGTAATTATCGCTGCTCTCGGTAAGCTTCTCGCGAATAATTCGCGCTCACGGAACCGACCGGAAGGGGAATGAAAGTAGAGAAGAAAGAAGGAAAAGAATCGGGTTGCATTTCCTGCCGACTTGCAACGGACCGTGATGGTCAGAGCTTAAGCCGACGCGCGCTGCTCGATCTCTTTAATTATCTCCTTTTTTTTTTATTTTTATCACTACTTTATCCACTTAGTTCTTTCAGAGAGCCGCATCTTTTGTGCAATTATTGGGATAATTATTGGATATAATTAGCGACTTTAAAACTAAATTTAAGAATTAAATTTAAGAAACGGATAAAATCGATCTTGAAATATATTTTTATACTAATATATGTGTTAAGCACGTCTAACAAGATGTTATTATATTGCGGTAACTTCTCATCTTTCTCTTTGCAGGTAAGAATTCCAGACCTTTCGAATTTTCGTCCGTTCCCTACAGCACCGTTTCCGGTGGTAAGTTTGACTCACATCATATAGACACTCGTGCAATCTTGAAATAATAAGATATTATATAAATATATTTGCACATGTAAGAGTCACGCACTTATTCAGATACTCTGTATATATACGGCTTACGCATGCATTAATTATGATATGTATAGAGAGAGTTGTTGAAAATCTTTAACCGCCGTCGATCGACCCGATCAATTACGATTTGCGGGCGGAAAGTCCTTAAGTCGAATCGAGAGTCTCGAGGATGTTATTATCGAGCTATGCAAATTTTATCGCGCGCTTCCATTTCTCGCGCGGCGACAGCGAAACAAATGTCACGCCGTTACGTGCTTCCGTTCGACTACGTGCCCATCTTATTGCCGCGTTACGACATTTATTTTATTGTTCTTTCACATGCGCGCCGGCTCTTCGATTACGAGGGGATAGATTGGGCGAAGGCCGTCGACAACGGCGATAAATGTAATCTCGCTTTTGCCTCTCTTTACAAGCCTTTTATTTCTATTTCGTTGCAGTATTTATCAGCACATAATATCGTTATCGAGGCACGCACGTGTTTACGCGATGCAATTATGGTCAACTTTAATTTCGCGCTTGGCGTAAAAATAAAAATTTTTATAATAATAATCATAATCTCTCATAAACTTTTCTAATAATTTTATAATCAATATAATTGCATTTTATTAATCACAATATTAGATGTACAATTACGGTGTCGGAAATTTTTCGAGATCAACGCTCGAGATTCTTTTCTCGATGCTTAATGCCTTTAATATTTTTCTGCTCGATTTTGTATGGCTTGTGGAAAGATGCCAAGATGCACGGGCGAGTTATGCGAAGAATCGGCGAACCGCGAGAGAGGAGGCGAACTGACGGATAATTGCTCACGATCTCCGGATCGTGCGAGGATCGTCGTTGCAATTTAAACGGATTTATGGTACTCCCGGTACCTTTAACTTAGCCGTTCCCCTGGGCATCGAATTTTCGTAATCACTCGCTTGTATATATGTGTGTGGGCTGCACTAGACGCTCACACGAACTTTTCTGTTCACGGTCGATCGTGTAGCTTCGGGCTTTAGTAGAGCTTTGGAGGCCTCGCGAAGAGACAAAGAAAGAGAATCGGAGAATTTTCGAGCCGTTCATCACGATTCTCTTGGACGCTCCATCATTTTCGATATTTATATTGTAGACAGATCGCCGCGCACGAATTTAAACTGCATTCGGATGGCACGCGAGAAGTGTTTTACCGTTTCGAGGTTTTCCCGAAAGAGCGATATCGTGCCGCAAAAAACAGGAGGGTAACGATCACGAGAACCTCAATGACTCGATCTTTTCTTTCTCTAAGTGGAGTTTTAATAGTTAATCGTTGAACGCGTCTTAAGTACATCTGGCACGATTTATTTTTCTTGCAGGTCGGATTAACTGCTTAAAAAATAGCCTCTTCAGACATTCTTTCCACGCGGTTATTTTAGAAACGTTTTAGTATAAAGTAGCGTGTGTTCGAAAAGAAATAATTATTAATTCAAATTAATCATTATTGCATAATTCTTTTTATCGTAATCATTTCAAAGCAATTTGTATTATCGCATTAACATTTTCTTGTCGCGAAAACTACGATTGTTGCGTGTCGAAATTATATACTTGCAAACTTCTAATCACTTTAACGACGTTAAATTTGAAATCGGAGAACTGTTAAGAGCGGCAACTGCCAGATCCGGGTGTTGTTTCAACGGAATAAAGCGTTCGCTCTCAGCCAGTTTCAGCTTCGTCGGGAAAGGAGCGACTCGAAGACGGGTCATTGTTCTGCATTCGATAATCGTCTTCAGAGTGCCGTCGAAGCCCCGTGTTTACCCGTGCTTCGAAAGTCCATAGCAATCTTTTCTTTAGACTAAAGCAAAGTCCGTTAGAGCGTCACTAATCTGACGGCGATGGAGAAGCGAAGTTTCCGAGTCTCATTCAACTTGAATCGTCGCAACTCTTCGCCTTGCTCGTCAAAATTCCAAGCATCGCTTTCATCGAGCACAGTTATTTCAATCTATCAATCCTGACAATACTACCTGATATTACGAGTTTCATATACGGACAAGGCTAGAATTATCTCGCCATCGATTTTTCTTTTTTCTACTTTATCTCGCAATTTAAAGCGAAATTTTCATATATTACAATATAAATGTTAATATATAACAATAATAATTTATCAAATATTTATTAGATGCATAAATACTAGCTATAAACGCTCGTTGACTTATGCTGGATATCCGTCTATTATCGTGACGTAACGTCGAGAGATAGATCTCTCTCTCTCTCTCTCCTCTCTCCTCTTATAGTTTCTGCCCCTTTCTCGTGAGATTTCCAGCGCAAACGTCGTCGACGGGACGCAAACAGTTTCCGCTTCTCCGTGAGAAATTTGCGGCATTATCATGAGCAAATTTGACTTTCCGCTCTTCCGCCCCCGAAGATTCGCCGCCGCCTCCTGAGGGGGGGCTCTCGCGCCCGCATAACCGACGGCGCGCGGCAGGTCGTCCCCGGAGAAACCAAACCACGCGCATCCTGCTCTTCAGCATCCGCCCGGTAATCTACCGCGAGATCGACTATGAATCGGGCAAATTCCGCGTGGTCCGCGCCTGAATCCCGAGAATCCCGTACGACAGACGAACGTTCGATGTTATCTCGGCTCCGCCGAAAATCGGATCGCGATTCTTACAACTGCTTCAAAATCGGCGAGGTAAGATTTTTTCTTTTAGAACGGTTGAAGAGCGATCGTCTTGAATCGCGTACCATGCATCTCTTAAGCGAAATACCGCGAAGCTTGAGTTTTGATAAATTTTTCGTCGACATTTTCGCGACGCGCGGACTATCGAGGAAAAATCCCCCCAGCTTTACCCGCCAGTCAATTTTTATCATTCATCGCATGCATGAGATATGGTAAACCGTGTGTTCCTATTCAGCCGAAGTCATTCGGCGCATATTCAACGCATCATACCTTTCGTTTCGTCCACCGGAAGACAAGCGCAATCTCTCGTAGTCGATTCAACGAAAGGAGCGAAGGAGAGAAGTTGCCTCTCTTCGGTGCTTTTATTCGCGCGTTTCGGGGTGCCGAAGCTTTTCTTTTCTCTCCTCGTCTTTTCTCTCTCGATACCTTGGATGTCGCGAGAGACGAGGAAATTCACGCTCGAAGGTGCACCCTCGAACAGAGTTTCCCGGAGAACGTCTCCGCCTCTCGTTTCTGGCGCCTCCCCCCGCCCTCCGAGCGGACTCGAAGTGGATCGGAGGGTTGGAAATTTACGCGCCACGGATTTCGCTTCTCGTTTGCCCCTCGGTCCTACGGAAGTTGAAGGTCGCTCGAGCGTACGGCGCGGATCGAGATATCTCGATTAGATATTTCAACCTCCGTTATTCCGGTCGAGCGGAAAGCGAGAGTCTTCTTTCCAGGGATCTATCTCTCGTCTTGATAACGCCCTTCTTAGGCCGAACTTTTCACGTCTATATTGCTATAATCTCATTTATATGAAAAGTCGAATTTTCTTTTAATATCTCGCTTTTCTTTATGTCGCTTCGAATCTCGCTTTATAAATTCGTTAGTTAAAAATAAAAAAAGAAAAAGAAAAAAATTGCGTTTTTCTTTGATGATGCTATGATCTCTCTCTCTCTCGCAATCAGCTAAAAAAAAATAAAAGCAAGAAATTTGTATATTAAAGTGTATTCTAAAATTATTTTAAATATATATATATATATATATATATATATATAAAAAATTTGAGATTGATTTTGAAATTTGCTTCGATTACGTGTGATCGAGTGGCACTTTCGTTTATCTCATTTTCGATTCGTTTCTCCCTTTCGAAGCATCACGTAGAATCACCCGCTCGTGCCTCTCTCCGCGGGACATATCCGATGTAATTTCGAGAATGGAACGCGTTGTTAAAAATTAAACGGATGACGCGGGATTGCGCACATTTGCCGGGCGAACACCGAGATCCGGAGAGAAAGAGAGAGAGAGAGAGAGAGAGAGAGAGAGAGAGAGAGAGAGAGAGAGAGAGAGAGAGAGAGAGAGAGAGAGAGAGAGAGAGAGAGGAATAGACGACACTGCTCCATCGCGTGGTTTAAGGGTCGGGGATTGGTCGTGCAAACACGATTAGGCCTCCTAGGCCTTCCACTGTCCATTCTCCAGGTCTATCCGGCTGGAAGTGATTCCGGTCCGAATGGGGCAACATGGAACGCCACGTCTCTCGGGGATAAACCCTCCACTGGTATGGTCACGCCGTACCATCCTCCCTTCCTCCTTTTCTTACTCTCGCCCCTCTCGTCTTTCCCTTGACTCGGCTACTGTGGGATTTCAAGAATCATCGTGAAACGTGCGCGGAAGTTCGAAGTGCTTCGGCAACGAATGCTCCTTCCCGGCGCAGGAGCATGAAAACAGGATGGAGATCCTTAATCGTTGTCGAGAAAATTCCTCTTTTCTAGGGAATAACATGCGGATCATGCCGGCGCGGTAATTGAAGATTATAGTCAGAGATCCTGGATCTCGATCGGCAACTGGAAAGCGTAATCGGGATGCTCTCGCGATCCGACGATTGAAATTGGAAGATAGTAGTAATTTGATTAATAGTTATAATATTTATAGCTCGTGTAAAATTTCGTCTTTCTAAAATAAAAATTGCAAGGATAAAAAATTTTATATTAAAAGATGTCTCCCCCGAGAGAGCTTGCTGTTATTTAATTTGTCGCAAATCCCATTTATCTCGGATTTAATTATTATGTTATTTTTGCTTACGCCGTTATATATTGCCGTAAAGTAAGGACAAAACTTTTCTTCATTTATATTTTACTCGAGCGACTAATTAGTGTTAGTCGTGGGAATTGGTCGGGTTTTCTGAAATCTACGCTTTCGTGGTCGCCGTACTTTTGGTTAATCTATATTTTGGTTCGAACGATAATTTTCCTCGATCCGTCCCTGGACTGGATTTCGTGATTTCTCTAATGGACTTTTAGAGAATTGGGGCATGTGTCACGTAGAAAGCTCATATTAATATCCCTCTTTCATCTCCGTCTCCTATCTTTCCTCGGGAAGTCCCAAGGGTGCTCGAGGGTACCGTTGGTAAGCGCGATATTTACTTTAGAGTCTTGTTCTACAAAATTTCCCCTGCGCCGATCTTACTCACCAAATTGATCTTTTAATTTCGTAATTGTCGCCCTTTACGACAATCGTGCAACACTTTGCAAATTTCGCCATTTCTATGGACAATTTATTTTCAATCAACTTAACACGTAGTTTATTTATCTTTCAATGCTAAGAGAGGAAGTTTCAGTTATATTTCAAGTTAAGTTTATGTGAGAAAATTATAATACGATAACTGCTTTCCAGAAAATTAGAATTAACTCGATTATTTATCAAAGTGTTTTATATTTAGAAATTTCTCGCTCAAGTTTATCATATTTACATATAATATCCGTTCGTCTCAATTCTTTGGAAATATCGCGAAATACAATGTTTCGGGTCTTGCGAGCTTGGTCATTAACCTTGCCGAACTAACCCTTCCGCATAACTCGCCATTCTCTTTCTCTCTGTCTCTCTTCTCCGACTGCAAAACACGAGACCTGACACTCGCCGCGTCTATCCTCCCTCGGTTCTTGTCGGCGCGCTTGTCCCTTCGGCAAGAGGGATGCATGAAATGCTCGCATGAAATCTCGTTGAATACTTGGACAACGCTACATCGTCCGCCCGTAACGACGGTGCCCCGTTTCAACGGCACGGTTGTGTCTGTCTATGTCCGACCCGCAACTACTTTGGCTCGTCGCTCAAGCATTACAGTTTGATATGAGTCGACGCGATAACAATTCAATAGAGGTACGAAGATGTAGTTTGCTCAACATTTGTAATTTCTCGTCGAAATGATTTATTTATAAAGCGGGCGATATTTTTTAAAATTGTGCATCACACAACTATACATGATGTACAATGTTGAAATAACGATTATCTCGCGTTTCGGTAAAATCACTTTGCGTCGATGGCGATGATTTAATATCGTGGATTATTAAACGCGCCGAAGAAATTTTGAGGCTTACAATTTATTTCGCGAGACTACGATTACTTTCGCAAAGTAAATGCTTGGTCGTATAACCCCCAGTAGGGTGACATCACGGCCGGAGTATCGTATAAACGTTCATCTTGACCAATAGGTATTTGTCCCTCTCGTCCCCTTCTAGCTAAGTTACACGGTGATAAACCGGGGATCACGCGGGACAATGGCCGTCCTTTATGACGACCCCGGATCGCGGGATATACGCGCGTTGTTGGAGGTATCGTGCGTACTTATAGCAGTTTTTGAGAGCAGATTGGCTGAGAAACTCGTAACGCCCGAAATTACATGCCAACATCAATACTCGAGCGGCAAAATTATTTTTATACATCCATTTCCATCGTCAAGACAGTCCTGAATACGATTAACAATTAAACAAAATATATATTATGCTATGACGTCGCTAAACTGTTACATATTATATGATTTATATAAATTTGATAAAATCTCTCGTATGTTGAGCGCAAATTTATAATATTCATTACGAAACACGCATCCCGCAACGCTGGCCATTAAATTTTCAACACTTATTATTATTACGCTCATTATTCATTCGTAATATAGTTTACGTTATATTTATCATGCAGATTCATTATCGCCTCTTTGATGTAACACCGCACTAAATACACGGGAAAATACTTTCCGCACGCTGAATTTTATTATAACGTAAAGCAAAACGCGACTCTCGCATCCATCGATCAGACAGACCACCGGAGTCTCTCGCTGGACGGAGACTTCTCGACGCACGACGATTTGACTGTGTGCGCATCCCGACGACGAAACCACCGAAAATGAAACCGAAGATAAATACTTGTACGCGCTTGTCTCCGGAGAGAGTGTAACGTCGTGTAACGAGAATTAAAATAAAGTGAAACA
Organism: Polyergus mexicanus; assembly: GCF_030449975.1. Lineage (NCBI taxonomy): Eukaryota > Metazoa > Arthropoda > Insecta > Hymenoptera > Formicidae > Polyergus > Polyergus mexicanus. Next base: position 10,374,024 of record NW_027223326.1, on the reverse strand, counting down.
GACGGCGAGCGATTTTCGCGATGGCCTTTTTACCGCGCGCAAAAGTGAACATCGTGATTCTCTTTATTTTCCTCGGGACCGAAACCACGAGAGTGTGGCGCGGGAGTGTACTTGCGCGTGTACACACACATACACACACATGAGCGCAGGTCGGTTTTAATTAAAGAGCCTGCACCTCCTATTCGAGGACCGAAGCAGGGGCTCTCTTCGATTAAATTATTAATTAACGTTCTCCTAGAAATACCGCATCATGTCGGCACACGTACACACGCGTATAGGCTCGCACGCCATTTCTAGCCGAGAGAATGATAAAGGAGCGCCGCTCGATTGATGGGCAAGAGACGGTGTAATTTTACATACATATATGTGTGTGTGTGTGTGTATATATATGCGCACGTAATCTATGTCGCACTATACATCAACGGCCGTGACTATGTGTCACAGGCGTGTGCGATCACAAGCCGATCTCGGCCGTTATAATGCTGCATTCATGATGGACACGACGAGGGTGAGCGAATGACACAAGTGTCCGATCTTTCACGTGGATTATCCTTTATATATTACTTTGCTTTATAACGATTGTAAGGAAAATAATTCAGGGATAATTTGATACGTCTGACGTAATAATTCTGATGTAACTGGTTAGTATACTTTTAATATTTCATAAAATTCAGACATAGAGATACTTTAATTATTATTTTATACACACACAGATGATTAGATGATAATAAAATATAAACACGTAGGAGTAAATTTGCTTTTGATAGTAGTAAAAATATAAACTGCTTTCTCACTTAATTAATAAAGATTCGGAAAATTTGTTTGGAAAATTTAAATATTAATATATTATGCTGAAGTAATATTTTTTTTCTTGAAAATATAAAATGAAAAATGGAAAAGTATATAAATATTTTTGCAATAAAATCCTAAACGAACGAGAATGTAGCCGGAGAGAGCAAAGAACGACAATGGAGGGAGACAGGAGGGCGGAGAGGGTTAATACATGAAAGTTCCCGTAGTGTTTGTCAAACCAATTAAGCTTGTCTCATTATAAAGGCTGCTTTTAGGATAGAGGACGAGCGGGGGAGGAAGCAAACGGCTTTGTTGCGGCGGTTATGGCAGCGCAACTGCGTCTGTAATGGATCAGTTTTATGGGCGCTGCGTAGGACGATGCCGACTCGCTCTTCCGCGGTCCGCAAAGCCGGCCGCAAAGTTCGTCAAAGTGCATTGTGTCGCGGGACAGGATGGACGGATGGACGCGTCGGTGATCCTGAGGACCGCAGAGCGCGTTCCACAGAATTATCGGACGGTTCGTTCCGAATGGATTTTGGAGCGAATCGAAGGTCCGTGCGGTGAGCGTTGATCGACCGACCGACAATCTCGGTCAACTGGCTCACTCGAGCAATTTACGCGGTAATTTCGGATTTAACGTGGACGAAAAGAAATATTTAGTCGAGACAGTTATAATATACAATAAATGATACGATAATCGCGGTTTCGAATCAGTCTCATGATGGATTTAAACTGATTGAATGATGGCTGACAGGCATCACGATGAATAATAAATGCTAATTAATGTCTAAGGCTCGTTTACAACTCCCTGCCATAAATGTCTAATCAAGGGGCAAACTTTGGCCATCTCCGGCAGCCTAGACTCCGCTCTTCTTAAGCCGTCGAGTTAGTTTCCGGGGTAGTTTCCAGCATTCTGCGTTCAGTTCTCCCCCTCGCTGCCTCTTTCTCCGGCGTGCTCTATTCGAGTCTTCTCCCTCTCTTCATTCCTCTTCTCTCACCCTTACTTTCGTCGAGCCTCCAGTTGCGTCGGATTTTCCCGTCCCTCCCTTTCGTCATATCTCTAAGTAAATTTTATAATTAACGTTTAATAGTCGCCGTCCCTTGCCGACCGCCGTGCGATTTACGTCATGGATGATACCGATTCCTTCAAACTCAAGTCCGACCCCCGTAATTTTCGCATGACGGATTAACCGACCCGAATAACAGTTCGTCGCTTTTACTGATTTGTCACTGGCAAACCGTATGGAACGCCAATGGCGGCAGTGAAGTTTTTAATCGCACATGATAATCGCGATGAAATTTCCCGCAGCGGAAAATCTTCATCGAGATCGCGGAGGAAGATTCATTCTCGCCGGTTTCGCATTCGTGCCTCGTCTCGTTCGATCCGCCAGTGCAATTGTAACAAATGTACATCGTCACGCGGAAGTGTGTGAGAGAGAGAGAGAAGATCCTTTCTTTCGTCGCTCTCGAAAAATGCGGCGCACGTTTCCGTTGCGAGATAGAAAATATATCTCGCGGTCCGATGAGCGCGAGAAGACATCTGCCGCTTTTCGCTGTCCGTTCACCTCGCCGACAGGGATCACGAGTTTTCTCCGCGGAAGCTCCATCCTTCTTTCGCCACCTTCCCTCCGCTCAAGCCTATCATTTTTTTTTTGCTTCTTTTCTCTTTCATCATCTTCCTCGCCCTTCTCTCGTTTCTTCTATGCGACCTGTGTACGCACGAACCTCGCGGAGATCCCCGTAAATCCGGAGATCCAGAGATGTATGCCGTGTGTGACGTATTCGAGGCGCTTTGCCGCGACACAATCGGGGGATCCCCGCTGTTTGTTCGCGTTTATCGAATCCATCGGGCGTTCTCGTCGCGTCCTTTACGTAACCGACTTATAACCGTGATATATATCTCTCGACGCTTTCGAAGGCGAGCAAGAGTCTTTTTCAATAGCGATTTTCTCAATGGCGAAACTTATGACGCAAATGCATAAATTATATATCAATATACATATGTTATATTATTTATACCATTTATATAAAATTCATATAAAATGTGATAGAAAAGCACGTTTTTAAATCATAAGTTTCATGTATAAAAGCGAATAAAAATAATTTTGTATTTATTTTCAGTAAGAGAAATCTATTTATTAAATGAGTAATTTGGTAATTGTAAGATTCTTTGTCGTTCGCGTCATTTATCGATCGTATTCTTTATAAATTCCATTAATTTCGCGAGGTTATTTCCGCTATAAATCCCGTGGGATATCGAAAAAAGTCCGCGGAGAATTAGGTGTTCCTGCCGCTACAGGCTACTTTTTCTCCAGCCGCGAAATCCTCTCGCCTTCTCCGCAGGCATCACGGGACCGACATCGGGTAATCGACTCTGGCGTATCCCACGGGACGGCCCAACCATACAATAAGGATCCGCTTATCGTCGAAATAGGAGGAGAGAGGACCATTTGTAAATCGAAACGACGCCCGGCGCCGTTCGTGGTTCGCTTTTGATTAATCGACGCCCGCGTCGACGTCGATTAACCGTTTAACCGCCCTCGGATACCGCCCGGGGATCTCGTTTCACCTCTCCCGATTTTTTCGATTCCATCCTCCACCAGCATCGGGACTTGTATCTCTCCTCGCTCGTATCCCGCGCGTTCCCGCGGGGTATGTCGTCGGGACGCGGAAAAAAAGAAAAAGAGAGACGGATACGAGAATGGAGGCTGCGTAGGGACAGCCAGAGGAGCTTCTATTATTTTTCAATTGCCCGGCCGAGCGAACACGAGTGGGATTTCGGTATCCCGAGTGTAATTGAAGTCGGCTTTGTACGGTGGCGAGCGTAACCGCAACGAAATAAGATGGGGAAGCGAAGAGATAAAGAATGGAATATCCCTGTGTCCCGGATCGGACGTTCCCAGTTGGAGCGGACGAGAGAATTTCCAGGAGGAAAATGGCCAGAGCGCGACGTGATTGGCGTAACGTGAGACGCGCGCGCGAACGATAGAACGAGAACAGGGAAGAAAAAAAAGCGGTAAAACGAAATATGCAAGTATGGTGTACGCCGGACAAGACAAGACACCGTTCATCGATCCGGACAGCATGTTCGCGAACCGGATGCGAAGCTTTTGACGGATCTCGAGGAGGAGCTTGGTGGTCCGGTCGATGGCGCAAAATTATTCACGACTCACCGCCCCCTTCGCTCGTCGCTCTGTATTATTTAGCGTTTAATTTTATGCCGTCGTACGGACCGATAGATCTGCCGAATCTCTCGGGAACAGAAGATCGAAAATCCAAAACCGGCGGTCGTGATGAACGACGGTGGTCGAAGCGATATAATGATTCGAACGAGATATAAAAACAACCGTCAGATTGAAGGAAAGATGGAAACGAAATTCCATTAGGCTACCGCCAGGCGCGTTCCCGATTCCGAGGGGGTGGTCGCGCGGTCGCGGCCGACTTTCGCCGCGAGTTTAATTAAACTCTCCGTTACCTACATTTTGCACGGCACGCGGATGCAAAAGCGCATTGTTAGTGTAACGCCGGCACGGTGATGGAGACAATTGGCGATCGTGTATCGTCGTTGCCAACCAGCCCGGGAAAGTCGATTTCCTGGCGCGCTGGAGTTTCTCTCTTCATCCACCTCCTTTCCCGGCTTCTGTCTCTCGCCGTACAGCTTGTCTTTCTCTCTCTCTCTCCCTTCCTCCCCCTCTCTCTCTCTCTCTCTCTGCCTGTCTGTCTCTCTCTTCCTTTCTCGCAACGCTCATTCTTCCCTTTATCTAGCGAGGCCGCGTAGGGAAGTGACGTCGGCTGTTTCTCTCTCTCTCTCTCTCTCTCTCTCTCTCTCTCTCTCTCTCTCTCTCTCATTCGCTTCAACTTGTTCTCGTACCTCTTTCTCTCGTTAGCGATATAAGGCCAGATACGAAATATCGCCATTGTGAAGGAGGCCTCCAACCCTGCGTTTAAAGCTCGATTCAAGTTGCAATGGAATGGTTGCGGTCCGTACTCGTTACGGCGTAGTTAAATATTCGATTGAGATTTCGATTGATAAGAGATCTCACGCGCGGGAGAGTGTGAGACTTGGCAGAATTAAATCGATCGTCGCCTTCTCAAGATATTCACATTTAGCGCAGAGTATCTTTTTTTTTTTTTTTTTTTAAGACTACGAATGTAAGAGTCTAAGTCGATAGTCACACGATAGATTAACTGCACAGTAAAAAAAATTCAGGTTACATACTATAACGCAATAAATAAATATATATATATATATATATGTATGTATGTATGTATGTGTGTGTGTGTGTGTGTGTGTGTGTGTGTGTGTGTGTGTTTATGTATGTACATATATATTTATTTTTTTTAATGAATTCGCGCGTGTACACATATATAATGCAGGCAGAGTGAACTGTCTTTCGCATGATGGACAAAACTGCATGTTAATAACAATCGCTGTCATGAATAATCGAACGTCTAATACGTCATTTTGATTAAATTTCATTGGCGGTGTTATGAAATTGCGTTTCGTAAACATTGAATTAAATAGCAACATTACGTAGTAATGCCCTTACCGTATAATAATGCCTGCTGCGTGCAATTTATAATGCAAAATTTCTCGTTTACCGCGCCTGCTTTGTAGTTTGTTGACCCGTGCAGTGGCGCTCATTCCGGCAATATTCATTACACGCGAATTGCTCTTTCGAAGAATAAAATACAAAATTGCGCTCGTTACCTCGCGTCAACCTCGATCAACATCTTTGCGTTTCTAAACGTTGCTAGATAATTTCTCATCAATTTTATTCTCTATCTCGTACGTTGCTTTAATATCGATACGTATTCAATTTATTATCTTGCTCGAGAAGCAAACAATAACAAAATGTGAGAGAGAACAAAGTATATAGAAATGGAATTAAAATACTAATTGAAGTGGTATAAAAATTTATAAAACCAAGAAAGAGAAGAAGGAATTTTTGGTTCGCGAGTGGAGGATTTTTAAGAATACAATCGAGATGATTCTAAAAATTCCCAAAAATTTCCAAATCGGCCGAGACATAATTCCAATGACGAGCTTTTATTCAGTTTCGATCGGAAGCTATAATACTAATATCGAGGCGAGAGAGACCGTTCTTTTTTAAACGATACTAACTACACAATTATCGGTATATCGTTACCTTTGCTCTGTCGCGAGCGACAGGAAGGCGGCGGCGGGAAAGTTGCGCCTCATACTGTATTTCGGGAAATTCGTTTGCAGCTTTTACCCGCGGAAGCCATTTCTCATCGTTCTCGAGGCCCGCCGAAACGAAATTCCGCTGTTTCGCCGTCGCACCGTCTATCATTCGATTTCGCGCTGCCGATATGTAAATAATAGACCTCCGGAGAAACATACGCTGCGTCGCGTCGTCCCGAATCGATGAGAATTCGCGATTGATTTGATATCGGCTTCCATTTATCGACATCGCCGATCGCAACCTCGCGATGAATCTGCATTATCGCTCCGGGTGTTGCATGCGCGTGTCATTCTTTTGCGTCTTCATTTTCTCTCATAAATGTTCGAAAATCGTGTCAGATGATACTGTATTGTGGTTAAAAATTTATCATTGTATTTATTTGCATTTATGTAAAAGCGTCTCTTGTATTTTTATAGGTTCAGATACACATACATGATGTTGGTTTATAGTTTTATACATATATATTATTTAATTCATAAATTAGCGCATAGTGATACAGAAAGAGAGAGAGATTTTAACACGGTACAATCTAACCAATATAAATAGACAATCGTCGGTTATCGACGATTGCGCGAAGTGATCATACGTCGATCCGCGATTCTCTTTGAGCGTGGCTGACCAAACGCGGAGACTTTCCACTTGATACTTACTTCGCTCGCGCGTCAACTTTCAAGCCGGCGGAGACGCGACGCCGGCAAAACGGAATATTGATGAATCCGTTAATGATCGCCCGCCGGTTATCGCTATTAGCGAGCATCGCACAAAGCGCGTCGTACTAATTAAAACGGATAATACAGCGGTTCGTGTAGAACGAGGCGGTAATTGGGCGTGGCCGCGGGGGTTCGTGCCCTATTATTATTAATTATCTCGTTAATAGGGCATCGCTCGAGTAGATCTTTCACTGAACGTGACTCTTCTTTGCAGCTTAGCATCCGACATTGATACACAGAGATCAAACATTGCGTTCGTGAATTTGAATTATTCGCTCTATTCGAAAGAGAATAATTCATTTCATCTTCTAATTTAGAAGATCTAGATTAGATCTCGACGAATCTAATTTATTCCTTTTCTTTTTTTTATTAAACGCAATTTCTTTTTACGCGCCTATATATATGTTTGCGACGCGTTACTAATATATAAAAAGAAAATCAGTGGGATGGGGGAAGGGGGCCTCCTAAATGTTCTATTTTTAAAAGTTCGATTTCCGCCGAATCGACAAACCCTTCGACGATTAACGCCGCGATTACCAACGCCATCGGCGTTATCGGCCGCGTTTATCAGCCGGCGCTACATTTCCTGTGATTCCTCTTTCCTCTTCGCTTTTCTTCGCGCTTGCGATCGGTACGTTTACATGGGGGAAGTTTGTAGATTAGTCCGATCACGACGATCGTATGCTCGATGCGATCGAACGTTATCGTCGTCGCGATAGGAATTACATTTCGCGGTGGAAGGGAGAGGTGACTCAAAGAGGTGGCCATCCTCTCCTTCGCCCTCGATACCGTCGCGATATAAACCGGTGGCTCCGGTCCCTCCTTCGTCGAGTAGAATCGACGAGTTGTCCCTTTTACGACGTGATATATTCGCGGAAACGGCCGCTCGACAAAGTTACGTCGTAAAGTACGCAGTGCGTAGTCGGAGCGATTTCGTCCGGTTGAATAATAAAGCCCCCGTCCAGATCCCAATCGCGGATCATTCGGCAAGAAAAAGAATTGATTTCGTTCGTAAGTTTCGCGGTATTAACATCGGAAATGGCTTTCGATGAGTCGCTACCGGCCAATGGATAGAAAAAATCGCGTCTCTTCCGCTGAAATAACATCCTCGAAGCCGGAGTTTACACACAGGATATTGTTGTAAAATATAGAGATCGAGTTTCCTCGTTACAAATTTGATTTCGCGTAAAGCAATCAAATTATCTCGAGATTTTAACAAGGTAGGAGAGACACGTGAATTTATAAAGGATAGTTTCAGATCCGAGGGTGCTTTTGAATTTCGCATTTGGCAATCAAATGTAAAGTAGCAGCTAGGAAAAGTGGCTTTAATTTCAGCGATAGTTAATGAGGTATCAGACTTTTAATGAGTAATGCGGAGTTGTTCAAAGGTCGGGACAGTTTTGAAAACGTGTTCGACCAGAGTGCCTGCCAGGCAATCTCACGGTTTCTGAAAGACATCAAAGGAGATTCGTTTTGCGTACTGAACGAAATTGGCAATAACTCTTATAACATCGCACGATGGAAAATGGAGAAAAAGTTGGAAGAGAAAAAGAGAGAAAGAGAGAGACTCGCGGAGATTTTATCTTCTCTTCATTTACTTAAGACGTACGCCGAGGTGATTACATCCGCGATGACAACCCTCGCCGGCGGTTGTGTAATTTATTTACGTATTCTGCGATAGCAATCCCTTTGACGCTTTACTTGTTTTTACTTTTCAAAGTAATTGCGCGCGGATCTCCTTTCCGTTGTAATATAAAGGATGCTAATAGTGTTTTTCATTTTTACTTTTCTAAGATTGTGTTTACGAACGTGCTTTCAAGTCGAATTTTATTTTTTAAGATAAATTTTTTTTTTTTTTTAATAAATGATATACCTCTCGCGAAAGCGAGAATCAATTCAAATTTATTTCCATCCATGAACAAGTCCGTTTCTAATGCAACAATTTATTATTTTCGAATATAATGAACAGTAACCGAGCATTTTCTACGAAACAAAATCGAAAATAGCTTTCGGCTAAAGGTGCGTTGCGCAACACTTGTAAAATATTCCATTTCTCATTTCGACGAGAAAGATTGCTCGTGTCAGAAAAGAAGTCGAAATAAAAGCGTGAAGACGTACATCCTCGTGCGACGAAATCCTCCGTGGATTTCAGCAATTTTTACATCGGTTTTTTTTTCTATTTTTCGATTTCTCTCTTTTTATTTATTTACTGTTAGTTTCACGCGCGAATCTCAAAGCGTGTTTGTTTCATGCAGCGGCGGCGGTCGCAATGGAAAGACGCGTATTGTTTTTCCACGATTGTATTTTTACATCGCCCTCTCTTGTCTGTGCGCGTTATAACGTCCATCGCATGTCCGTTTAGTATCCGCGTACATTATGGAATAACGGACTCTTTGTATGAAATCCATCCGCTGTTCCTTCCTCGTACGCAGAACACGGTCTTCTTTTGACGTTGTCCCTTCGTTTCGCGGCATCGCGTTTAACCGTGTTTCGTCATGGAAATAAAAAGTATCACACACCGGCAGTTTTATATCTGACGTATGTATGCATGAAATGCTCCAAAAATGCGTGTAACCGGCCAGATTTTTTAAAGTAAATTAAACATGTTCGTTACTTTCAGGAAGCCGTATTTTTCGGAAATCGTAATATAGAATTTTCGTGAGATTTTTTTAAAATTCTCCGTCTCGATGATGAGAGCGATTAAGTTTTTGAGGGAAAATTTTCTTTGAATTTTTCGTAATCGATTTATTATTTAAGGCTTCGATATATTCTTGAACATTTAATATATCGTTGTACTATCGATTTTTTTATAATTGCAAAAATTAAAAAAAGAATTTTAATATCACGCCAGTGAACCGACAATGGCAAACTAATTTTCTTAAATTCGAGAAGCCGTTTTCGTACGTATGCAAACGGAAATCGGAAGCGAGTAAATAAACCATTTGGAAAGATGGTTACTATCATCCGTATAGGGAAAGGAAGCCCCTTGAAAACCGCCTAGTCAGCTGATACTTAAATCTCTTCGTATCGCCGTCTACGATCAGCCGGCGCTATCTCGCATTAATGGTCGCTACGTGTTCCTGAATAAATCGGCCCACTAAACAGTTTTTACGCTGCTATTATTAATCGGCGAGGGAACGCGGATTACATTCCGAAATTCTTTCGAGAGTTAGAATTTTAGGCGCTGTCGAGATGCGATTTCAACACTGCGAGTAAGAGCGAGCGAGGTAATTCGTTTTAGGAAATTGCGTCGCAACAAGAAAAAGATACAGTCTCTCGTAATAAATTTTGAAAATCTATTTTGAAATGTACTCCGTATTGAATTCAACTGATTGTATCGTCCACGCATCGAGAGCTTATATTCTTACAACTGTATTAATTTAATGAAAATCCTACAGTAAGCTCCTGATACAACAGAAAGGTCATTTGATTAATCAATCGGGAAGCGTACTCACGACAATGCGTATTATGCGTTAGACATGCTTTCTCTCTTTTTCTCTTTCGAAAATAAATTCGATAATAAGCAATATAGGCCATTGGCCTTAGCTGGTTGTCGTTGGTAATCGAACGAAAAGATTCTAGAGAGAGAGAGATGACGGATACCGGAGATCCATTGAAGTGACACGTCTTTTGTGATTTTCTCATTACTGGAGTGGAAGGTCGATCCTGGAAGCCCATCTAGCTGCCGGAGCGACTTCCGTCCTTTCGCTCTTCGCTCTGATCCTTTTCCTTTTTCTCTCCATCTCTCTCTCTCGTCATTCGTCCCAGGCGCGAGCGTGCGCCTTAATGCTTTACAGATAACTTGGCACTGTCTATGTGAAAGACTGCCTATGTGCCTATGTGGTCGTGTAAGTGGAATTACTTCTTTCATGCCGTCTTGTACGATACGTAATCCGCGTAGCAGCGGGATCTCCTCGCGTCTAACTTCCGATCGGCTATCCGATCGGAAAATTATATTTCCTCGTGCAATCGCCAAGACCGCCTGTAAGTCGACTCTTATCGATCCCTCATTCCCGGCTATTACCTGTCCATTGTGTTGTTCCCTACACCTGTCTCCGTACAGTTCGCTAAATGGTTCCTCTCTTGCCTCTTTTTTCCGCGCGCTACATTGGTTTCGCATGAGAGGTGAAGTCGGAAATGGGAAATTCGAAGCCGCAAAGGCGGTCCAATCGGGAGACTCGATACATAATTCTTGCTCGTTCTGCCGATCGATTTCGTAAGAGTCTGCGAAAGATTGAAGAGCGAAGCAAAGATTGCGCGATCAAAATTATCCACGCAAATAATATCTTGATAATTCAGAAATTAAAAAATTACTTGGCATTTGAGATCATTGAATCGTGCTGTCATTTGACATTTCGGAAATTTTTCTATTTTGCACTTTACTTCAATGGAAAATGTGAAATATTTAATCCATATCCTTAATTTACATAAAAATATAAAAATAATAATTCTGAATTAATTAGCTAATATTTTTATATCTTCAAAATACAATATGAATAGTTTTAAAAAGCATATGGATATTCTAATCTTTATTTTATATAAAAGAAAAGATAATAAAATATACAATCAGAAATAAATTTCTTCAGTTCTCTCTCATAAATATAAATTGCTCTCTTCTTTTATTAAGAGAGCAGTTGGACATTTGTGAGGAAAACTCGGACATTTCGAATAATGCTCAAATAATATATTTGTTTGAAAATGTGTAACCTTTGAAATGAAATAATAAAAATACTATATTTTATGAGTGAATAAAGAGAAACCTAAATATATACATGAATTGCAGTTCTGCGTATACGAAAACGATAACATAAATATCATAGAAGACTACTTTTGATATTCGTCACAAAATTATATTTAATTTTATTTGTTGTAATAAAACATCTCACAATAATTTCATCAGCATTTTTGTGATCGCGCTTTTCACAACATTACTAACAATAAATTATAAAAGCATCGAGCTTTCTTTTATATATCGAGACGTCGTAAAAAATCCTATTCTATATTTTATATAACAAAAATTTAGGCTACATTTAAAAAGCCGTCGAACATTTTGGTATCTCGAGGAAAGCGGGGCGTGAATCGCTTATCAAGCCGACGACTGCGAGAATAGTCGTACCTAACGCGAAACGAGTTTGCATCGAGTCGGCGTCTTTCGCGTGACGTCAATTTGCGCCTTCGCGAAAGCGCCGAGTCGTTACGCGGCATTGTTCGCGCATTGTTGCCATCGCATGCGCTGACATTCTTCCTAGTGTCCATTGTCGAGCACAATCCGGGCGAGTTTCCTTTGTGGGCGAAAGAGAGGAGAGTGTCGTAAGAGCTTTCGCGAGGCGGAAGAGTCGCGCCAGCCCTACAGCTGATCCGGCCCGTCTGTTCCTCGACCGACATCAATTAGTATCACAAGGCGCCCGTAACTATGTACACATTCTCCTGTGAACGGACACATTTGACGGAAACACGCATTAACCTCCTTTGCGCGTAAATACAAAGTGTCTGGCGCCGGACGCCATAGATTTCTCGCAATTTCTGCGCGAGAAGATAAGTTGACTGTAGATTGACGACAACTTTCCAATTTTCAGCATTAAATAACTCTTTAAGTATGTCGGAAATTAAAATACTTTGTTAAAGTCCGTCTGGAATTAAACGAGAGAGTTGGAAGTTCTGATGAAATATAATCTTAACGGAAGAATAAGAAGTGGAGTCTGTTATCTGTTTGCACCGTTTGCGCAGCTCAATTAACCGAAACACTCTTATTTCTTCTCGATTTACGCAACGATATAGTACCTCGAATAGTTCGGCGTAACATTTTCATCCGAATCTATCTTAGGCGCATTCGATGCATATCGCCCGCACTCACGCGCATCATGCGTCACATTTGACGTAAGATTTATCGCGCATATATTTATCTATCCATCGATGCAAGCGACGGACTTGATTCTACACAAGTATTCATGCAAACACGCACACTTTCGCGTATTTGATTACATACATATGGATTGCTTCACGCGCGTCCACGTTGGATTGCGTAAATACGCGTAAACACCGATGGGACACTTTCGTTGATTCCATCGACGTCCCCTCTTGGAGACCCCGTTATTATCATTTACTGATACAACAAGATAAATTGCTCTCTGTCTCTCTCTCTCCGTCATCTGACCTGACAGGTCTTTACCCTAAAACGCTCGTTCGGATCCGCTCGGGAACGCTTCCAAGGACCAAATATCGAGTTTCGTCTATAATAAGAAAATGCTGTAATAAAAAATGTCATTGATTGAAATCTAATAGGACGTTACATTTTCTTTTTAATACACGGCAGATGGAATTCTCGTAAAGTCGCGCCGCGCAAAAGACGGAATCAATTTCGCGAGAGGGTGGAGGGCAGGAAATGCAAAGTTTCTCTCTCTTGAAAAAAAATTATCTCGTGCGCGGCACGCGCGTTAATTAATTCTAACGACAACGCTTGTAGCGTGTAAGAAGAATGCCGAGTCAATCGAGATTAGCATTAACGAACGTTGTTACGAGCAAGAAGGTATCGATCGGCGACATCGGTCGATATCGCTTTGCTATCGGCACGCGACGCGTAATATAATTAAAAATTCCCGTCTCGTTTTGCTCGCCGCGTTTTCGAAATATAGTGCGTAGTTCCCGCTCTCCTTATCGATTGCGCCTTCAGGAGCGTGTTCGGGGAGGCTTTGTGGAGAAGAGAAAAAAAGCGGCCGATCGTCAAACTTGCGTGTCGAGAGCGGTAAAACCGCTATCGATCCGTCCACGGTATTTATGTAAACATGCCCGAGTCCGGCGGGATTTCTTTCCATCCGGCGCACCCCCTTCGTCGGCGCGTTCTCGCGGATTTTTTTTTCTTCTTTTTTATTTCGTTACCGCATTTATCATTCTTTACGATATTCGCGAGGTTTCGCTCTTTTATTAGTTTTTGAAATTTCCCTGCAGTTTTATCTTTATATACGCGAGCTCGTAAACTTATTTAATGCACACTTACTGTTGCGCCCACGCAATGCATGTGGGGGGGAAAAAAAAATTATAATTACACGAATATTATTTTAAAAAAACTTTACGATGTTTCGTTTCCCCGCTCGCGAGAATGAGATAAGTCTGGCGTAATTTTTTGCGCGATTCTAATGATTGATTGAAATGACGTGACGCAGAAATAAGTCTCTTGAACGAGATGACGACGCGCGCGGGGCAAATTTTCGTCGGGAAAGGGGAAATTAGGCTGTCTATTACGATGCGATTCGAGCGAACCGTAGATACGCCATACGTGTGATTCGGTCGATAGGTTCGCTTGTCGACGTGTTAATCTGGCTATTAGGTGGCGCGAGACCGAGATATCTCGCGAATTCAGAACGTGTGTACTAGATTGCACGATCGAGATAGCTCTCACCGGGTGCATCGCATCGTCGATATTTGCCCCGAGTCTGCGCTTTTACTCCGCGAATTAATTCGCGACTAAGGGGTTGATAAGAAGTTTATGAAGAATAAAAATTCCATTACAATAGTTCACACTCGATAATTCCCCGTCAAATGTAATTATATCTACCATCCGTGATGCCGCTTTGTTTCCGCCTCGCGCGCACAGAATGAAACTACAATATCGCTATGAAATGATCAGAACTATAACTCGATAACTATCATTAATCAAGTCGAGCGGGAATGTTATTGTCGCTGTCGATGAACAATCGCGAATTTGTCTGCAAAATCGCGCGTGCCGTTCGAGGCGCCGAATAATTTCGGGAGAGCGGAATTTTGGATCGATAAAGCAGAAAGGATAGAATTAACGTCGCAAATAAAGGAAGTAAATGGAAATTACTGTTCTAGAATACTCTCGGTAAATATATCGTTATAACTCGCGACTATATGCAATCAGCCGGAAATCGTCGACGTCGTTCGCAATGCAAACGACTTGTAAAGACGCTAAGTTGTGTATGTAATAATATGGAACGATACTTTAGTACGCCAATTAAATTGTCCGGTGATAATATAATAATTGATGCTTTTATTTTTTATGATTTTTATATACATCTAAATATTAAATATAATATAGTATATAATATGAAAATATTTTTGGATACTTGAAGATCTTTCATATATTTGATAGCACATTGTGATTTGTATTATTTAGACAGCTCGAATCGATCGCTTTGATTCTCACGAAAGTACTAACCCCCTTCGCTTTTTTTTCTGATTCCAGGTGAGTGTCCAGGAATTCCAGTACGCACGCGGGACGGGCGCGTCCCTTACGATGGTAAGCCATAAAGCAATGTATACCGGTCGTGTTTTATCCATGCGTTATCATCCAAAAGGCTCTTTCCCGGGACGATGTAGCTCGTGAAGATACGGGAAGAGGTCCTAATATCTCGCAGGCACACATCCGTCTTAATTAACGTCGCGATACATCTCGACTTCCGCCTGTGTTGCCACTCGCAGCATTCGGCTTAATATGCAGTCGGCTTTACCCCTAATAATTTCGTTGTAGGACAAAAATTACCGCGGAGAATTTAGCTCATTTCCATCTCCATTAATTATTGTTTTATGATGGAAGTATCCTTTGGAAACCGTAAAAAATTATAAACGAGGATATATTGTATATAGCTCTTATTCTTATTTTATCCTACCGAAAGCACTAATTATACATATATATAAAATTTCTGTCATATTTGTGCTTTGATTATTCTTAGAATTTTGAACTTGCAATTACCTTGCAATTCGCGGCATTAATTATCGCGAAATATTGTCGAATGCATACTTTATAGGATCTCTGCGACTCGCGCATTCTGGTTGTGCGCGATATACATTTCGTAATTTAGTAAATGTGATGTGGATTCGGTTGTTCAGTACACATTAAATATAAATGGCGATTTTGTCGGGACATATAATCACACGCGAATCAATCATTTTAAGCGAGATAATAAATATTGACGTCGATGTTTCACGTATTGAAAACAACGGTTGGCCAATGCCAATATTTTCCATCGCTCGTATATAGTCCGTACATTAAGCTGATCTAATGCGTCAATGTAACGCATTCATATTCGCTGATGTCACGATGCTTTTATTAAGTACGTCTCCCCAATATGCTAACACGACGAATTCGTCACTCGCGCATCCCGTAATTTTCATGAAACGCGCAAGATCCTGCGGCGTTAATCAAACACGGCGGCTTAATTAATTAAACTTTTACGGAAACAACTGTGTCGCAAGGGACGGCTGGCATATCTATTTCCGTTTCGCATCGTTCAAAGATGATTGTTTGAATGAAAAATAAAATGAGAGACCGTTTCCCGTGTTAGCGTTTCTTTCTATGCATTTTCAAGAGTGCAATTTCGGTTATTGCGAGTGGATTTCCGGAACGAGTCTGGATAAGATCTCTTCTCTTAACATACTTTTTTAATATTCTACGAAATATCTTACGACGAGAAGATGAAGCTTGAATTCTGCAGAAAATCGTTGAAATGTCGCGCGAGAGCTGTAAACGATATGCAAATTTCTATGTCGAAACGAAATTCGCACGCGCCGATTACAACCGCGGGTCGTCCTCGGAAGAGAGATCGATCCGCGCTATTCGATCGCCTCCGTCCGCGGTCTTTACCGTCGAGTTCCGGTCGCCCTTAGCGGCGTGAAATAAGAGACGTCCCGCAGGTGACAGTGACGAATGTGTTTGTATATCGTCAACCTGGTCGTCGGGGGTGTCACACGGAGAACGCGTAAGGCACGAAATAGTGCCGCGAGGGGGGGGGGGGTTGAAACGACGTTCGAAGCGCGCTGGTTATGACACACGTGTCAAACAAGAGAATCCACGTTAATATCGAGAGGGAGAGACGGGATTAGGTTTTTCTGCGACGCACGTTTTTTATTTTCTCTGCCCCTATACGCGACACTTTAAAGGTACAGTCGTTATAGGCCGATCTCTTTTCTCCCCATTTACTATTTATGTATTCGGAATACTTTACCGGATTTAAATACTGCCATAAACCTTCGTGAAATGGCCCCTGCATGATTATGCAAGAGCAAACGAACTGAAAAAGAAATAGGATACATCGCTTTTATTTCTATTATGATATAATGTATTATTAATCACATCGATTATAACGTATTTTGACGCGCGTGCGACCATGAAAGATTTCGCTCGATTTTTTTATACTATTGACATATTTTACTTGAATCGATTTCTCTCTTGTGTATCACGGACGCCGATTTAAAAAGAAAACTGTAATTAATCAAGGTAAAAAAAATATAGCGTAAAAATGAAGAAAGAATCGACGGATAAATTAAAATGCATTAGATCAGTTCTAGGTTTTTTTAGTTTTCATATATTCGGAGCTTTTAGTAGAACCTTTAAAATTCATATCGTCCCAGACGGTTTCATATTTTTGCCCGTATCGTTGCCTACACGGTACATTACGCAATAGGCTTAACGATCGCGATTGTTTCAAAAAAGCGCAGCTCCGCGACACACACGACGGATCGTGACACGTCGGCTTATCTTTATTCCGCGCGTAAAACCTTGCCGGGGTAAGCGCGAGTCTTATCACAGCCGCGCGTGCCTCCGGGTATCGTTAGAGCGCAACATGCTCCCGGCACACTGATGAACAAAGCTGACCATTAGCATTTGTTCCCTCATTACGGGATTCGGCGCTCTTTCTCCCCATCTCATTATCGGAAGCTCCTTCGTGTTACGCGAATATCTTCGGGCGTTTCATCTCTGCCGCGACATGTTGCTCAGTTTTTACTTCGTTTGGCCGATATTATTTTTGTCGTTTTTATTTCTTGAATCCTTACTTACTATTAAGAGAAACTTTTCTTTTCTTACTCAATAAAAAAAAAAAAAAAAAAAGCGACGGCAACGTTACAGATTTTAATGCATATTACAAATGAAGATTTAACGCTTCAAATGCAGCGTACAGCAATAGTAATTACTCGCTGATATGAATTATTAATAATGTTGATTAAAATTTGAATCAGGCCATAGGATAATCTGAATTAACGTTTCCAGTTGACAGCGACATGTTCGCACAATATCCTGACGGAATATTCCCGAAATTCATATCTGGTCGCGAGAAGAGTGCGCTCATCTTCGGGCTATTTCCTGCGCGAGAACGCTTCTTCGCAAAGTGTTTCCTCTGTGAAGCCAAGCCCCTCCTTCTCCCGGGGACTTTCGCCTTTGTGTCGCGAGCTTACGTTGTTCATCGGGACATCAAAGCGAAGCGGTTTCTCGCCCTCGCGATTTCCTGAACGGCGAATTTCCAAGGATGTGACATAGACCCGAAAAGACCGTTCCTTCGAGCAAATCTTTCACTTGACACTTAGGGCCCTTTAAGTGACTTGTTACTTTCACGTGATTATAAATAGCCACCGTTAATTATTACTTTGTTTTATTCTATAAGTATAACGTACGTATTAAAAATTAGCAGCATTTACATAAACTCGGAAGCGAATTAAATATCATTATGCACAGAGCTTTTTTTGAAAAATTCTGAGTTATTCTCCTCTTTTTAAAATAATTCTTACTTAAATAATCTCGAAGCTCCCCTTTTTTATGAGGGGGAAAAAAAAAAAAAAAATGTTGAGATTGTACTTTTTTTTAATTTTCGCATTTATTTGTGCCAAGATCGCGCATCTCCTAAGTTTGTCGTCTCCGTCGCGAAATTACGCGGAGGCAAAACGCTACACGACGCATGATGGATTACTCCCACTCGTATGTCGGCTGCCGCCGCCATTGAGCGGCTCAGCCGGCGAATATGTCACTACGTCGCGAAAATAGATTCCGCGCGATTCACCGTACGGAAATACCTTTCGTACGTCGGCATCGGAAGCGCATTGGGAGCACCGGAAGTGGGAGGGAAGGACGAAAGCGGGAGATCGGGAACCGCGTCGTCTTGGAACTTTCGATTGTGACGATCGATGTAGTATACTCGCCTACGTAGAGTAAGCCTGGAAATCAATATTAGAATACTAGTCCTCGGGTTACTTGCAGTTTAAAAAATTCAATCTTGCATATTTTTAAAACGTATAAAATTTTTTAAAAGAAGCTAAAAATTAATTCCGGAATAATTCTGATAATAATTAAGATTCTAAAATTGTGCGGCTGGGATATGCTTGTAATATCAAGAATTTGGAAAGATCGAGATTGGTTCTTTTTTTTCTTTTTTTTTCTCTCCGAAACGTTTTAATATTTAACGAGAGATTTAACTCTGAACCTGGTTTTCCCGGTATTGACGTTTCGAACAGTATCTCGTATATGTACGTACGTGTTGCTCCGAACTCTTGTCAGTCAGTCGAGGGGGGTGTGACTCGATCTTTCGAGCGGCACGACTCAATTACCATCTCTGTGACGCGTGAAAATAGCTCGCCCCTTCCACTCTCTCTTTCCACCTACCTGCTCGCTTTTTCATGCGAGACGAAGCCACGAGAGTACGCCCTATTACACTCGTTGCATTGGCTAAGAGTGCTTCGTCGATTCGCATTTTTCGAGGAATCAAAGCTTCCCCCAGTCGCTTCTCACACCCGACGGTTGATCCGGTGTTCCTCTTCCTTTGTAACGCAAATTAACAATCGGTATGATTTATGGTTATCGTTTGGTACTTTTATACAGAGCTCGACACGCGCGCGTAAACGTTGGCGCTAAATTAATGTTTTCTCCATTGTAATGCGAGCCAACAAGTCGTGATTTATCGTTAACGTCCATCGCTTCTATAGATAATTTGACGTAGCCGTCTTCACTATTTTCCCCTTTGTAACGCAAATTAACAACGTTATTAATTATAACCCGTATTGCATTAATGACAATATTAGTACGCCTCGATCTGCAATTATTATTACGCCTCAACTGTCACGAAATATTACATTATTTTTATAAAACGCGAATCGATATTAGCGAAATTATTTTTATCATACGAAAGGCTCGTTTTTATTCTCTTTTGTTCGTAAGACAGTTTCATGAAAAATAGCGGTTACGATTGCTTGCTAAAAGAGAGTATTTTTTTTTGTTATCTTTGAATTAGGTCTAATTTTTTTCTCAGATAATCTATTCCCGTCTATTTTGTAAATTGTAAATATGAACTGCCTATGGTAAATTTTGTATATGGTATTTCTTATGAGAGAGGATTAAATTGAAATCCATTGTTGGATTTTTCTTCTGTTTCAATTTAAATTTCTCTTACATTCGATCATTATATTTCCTAGAGATGTTTTTTTTTTTTTAATTTGATTTGATTTATTATTTATTCTCTGACTTGATATACGGAGGATGATAAAATTTATCTATTCTTTGCGATTTATCGGTAAGATTCGGATCTTCGGATCTTCGTTTCTGAGAGGACGCTTGATACATAGTGTATGCGCGAAAGATCCCTACGATGGAGGGAATTACGCATATCCGGTATGTTGAATCTCGAAATTCGGGGTGAAGTGGTAAATCCGGGATTGTGGGATCGCGAGACTGCGTAGAGTATCGCGCACCGATCGAGATAGATAAAGTGAATTTCTCCGGAGTCGAGGGCACGGCGAAGCGCACGGGGGTAGCGGAGAAGCGAAGGAGAGGGTGAGAGGAGAGACGTAGAGGAGGGATAAGGGGTAGGGCGGCGATCGAGGCTCGAACACGTAACCGCCGTGTTATCTATTAGCTCTTCGCGTGATAAACGATTCGCTTCCTTCCACGCGAACTTCGCACGTAAATCGCCTGGAAAAGGATAAGCCCCGACACCCGGTATGCCCTCGTCCTGACCCCGCAATGTCGATTTTTCGATCTGCTTTTTTTAAACGCCGTGCTCTTTTTGGAGCCACGCCGCATCGAATCTCACTCTGCGCTCTGTGTGTCCTCTTTCTCTCTTTCTCCGAAGTTTATTCACATAGAATAGAAACGATGTGTCATCTATGTCTCTTCCAACAGAATTTATGTCACTATAGAGAGATGCGAGATAAAAAAAGAAAAAAATGTTACAATCGTTGAATAATATAATCTTATATTTTTTATTAATATTTATTTCTTTAATTATTGTAATTTATAAACGTCATTTTTTGACACATTACATCTAATTCTTTAATTAATACATTCTTTTGATCTGGTTATCTCTCTTTTCTTCGAGATATATTACCACTAATGTTCTCTACTCTTTTTAAGCATTTATCATGTTTTAAAAGATTGGTTGATTAAAATAACTTTACGAATATTTTGGAATATATTTTATTTTTGTAATATGAATTAAAAAGCACGAATTATAACGCGCTAGTCACATATGGTAGTTCTGGCGAGCATGTGTCGTGTCAAATTTATTTTCGCACAACATTCCGCAAGGTTCGTTACAGTGGGAAAGCGGGAGTGAAATTCCTGAATTTCCCCGCAGAAAGAGAGAAAGAGAAAGGTGGATGGCTCTTTGAGCTTTCGCTTCAAAGAGGATCAGAAGTACGCGACTAGATGATGTCACGATGCGGGTAATCCACTTCCGACCTCATTTAATAAATCGACTGTCCAGCCAAAGGAACGAGTTTCAGAAGAGCCGGGCAATAAATATATCCGTTTATAGGCGTCTGGAGGAGTTTCGCGAGTCATCGGAAACTCGGGCCGGGAACTCCCGGCCAAGTCCAATGAAATAGGACTTACAGAGTTCGTCCCCGAGGAGACGTACGTATGTCGCTGTCTTCGTCGAGGGAACCGAAAGAAAGGGAGGGAAGAAGAGGACGAAAACGCGTAGAAGGAGAAAGCTGATGATGCCTTTAGGTTTATCAATCATCGCAAGGTTCGCGCCCGTCGTATTCATACCCTACGTTAGCGCTTCGTAATTTTACGATATTACGCTGTATCTGTCGCTCATTTTAGAACACGCCCGCATTATCGTCTACTTAGAAATGTAAGTTGCTCTTCATCTTCCCGCAATATTTGGCAAGTAACGTATTTGCGATACTAATCGAGAGACGAGTCGCGGTTGGGTAATCGAGATGTATTTAATTAACGAGATGTGTGTATACATAAATATCATTAGAGATAAATAGATCTTCCGTTTTGTGTGATGGAAGGGTCGTTTCTTTATTAAATGTGAAAGTCTTTAAAGTGCCTCTTCCGGCACAACTGCATCCGTCCGACTGTAGTTTGTTAATAGAAACTTTCAAGTGTCTCGTACAATATTCATTTTTGCGGCCGATTGGTAAAGCAGCTTTCGTTAAAGCTTAGTTCCGAGCGCGCTCTCCGTTTACAGTGATAAATCTTTTATCACTCTGCGGTATTTGGAGAATCTTTACACACACACACACACACACACACACACACAATATATATATTATATATATATATATATACATATGTTCGTGGAGAAACGGAAAACAACATCAATTATTCAAGTTTGAACTTGGTTCTCTGATAGGATATTATTATATGGAATATATGGAGGATAGGATGAAAAGATGCGCGCATGTGCGGTATAAAATAGAATAAAATGAATTAAGTATAAAATAGAATAAAATAGAATAAAATGAATTAAGTATAAAATAGAATAAAATAGAATAAAATGAATTAAATAAATATTTAATTTTTCGAAAAGATTAGGAAAAAAATGTACAATACCATTATACTAATATATAATTATTTTAACGACATACGGATGCGTTATAAAATTAATTCATCTTCGAGGGAGCAAGTTTATCTCGTCAAAATCACTCTCTAGCGAGGAATCGTTTATTTTTCGATTATCTCTCCAATTACCTATCGAACTTACAAGGATCATCACACCCCACTATCCTCCGCAGATTTGAAAGGATCATGGATCAGATTCGAGGGTTCGAGTTCTTCATTTAGAGAGGGGTTCGAACCGATAAAAGGATCACCGAATGCTCCTTAAGACTTGTGCTTTATTGTACGTCGCAAGCCCTCCTCTTTTGTTACGCGAAAGGTATTTATCATCCGTGAAAGATAAAAGTTACTTTGCACCGGGCACCCTCTCCGCACTATGTTGGCGTTGTTCGCCCTTTGAACATTTTAACTCCGACTTCGAACACAGCAACCTTCACAGCCGTAAAATCAACTTTCTACTCTTCCAAGCTGGCACGAGAGACATCTTTTTTTTCCCGACAAAAGTGCAACGTAACATTATCATGTTTCGAAAAAAATATGAAATTTGTAACGAAAGTTTTGCGAAAGGTATTCCACAAATCTTTTTCTTAACAACAGTTAATCCGAAGTTTTAAGTTATCTCTTTTAATTTTTAATCTTAATTATTCAATGAATTTATTATTGTATTATGAAGAAAACGATTAAAAGGAAAAATCAAGTTTTCTGTTCTCGACTTGCTTGAGAATTTCAATCGTTTTGATTCAGTCGGTCGTCGTTAAGGATACTTGGCACAGACAAGCATCCCAATCTGGTTTCCTTCGTTCTGCCTCGATTCCTCTGGCATTCACTCTCGTCAGGCGCGAAGTGTGTCCCAAAAAGATAACCGTACACGTTCAGTTTCTGGTTACTATAGTCATGTGCAAACGGAGCTACCTCGACATTATAACTCTGTCAGATAAGAAGACAATGATAATGAGAAAGAGAGACAGAGAGAGAGAGAGAGAGAGAGAGAGAGAGAGAGAGAGAGAGAGAGAGAGAGAGAGAGAGAGAGAGAGAGAGAGAAGAGACAAACTTATATAGACTTTTATAAAAAGATATATATATATATATTATTAAAAAGATACACATATAAAAATGTATTAAAATTTGAATACCAAATTGACAAGAAATATAAGCTCGAAAAGTATTCCGTTGATATATAAATATCAATTTTATCTTTTACGAACCGCATAATCATAATATAATAAATTGCTTGTAATCCTTTTACCGTTAAGATAAAGACTATAAGAGAGGGAGCGAAAATGATGATAGGGTTGAAGAAAAGAAGCGAAGAAAGGAAAGGTGTTACCGCGACGACCACCGTATTTCACGTGCTTAGAAAAAGGTGGAGTGGTTGCTCGTACTTTTATCTCGGTGACATCGTTTGTGAAGCGTTAAAACAGCCGCTTTTAAACACCAATGAAAGCAGGCACGTCGGTCCCGTCTGCTGTTAATTGCGTCAGAATCGGTTGTAAAATTGCGAATGCACATAAGATTGTTGTTGCGACGTCGTTACACACCGGTTACACTAGTCGTAATATCTCCTCGCGATTTAATTTGAATATTATTCATGATTCTTCATCAAGCAACAGCTGCGAACGATTACGACTTTACATATTGTGATTGGAGTTTTCACACGGTGCACGCTGAAACGATGATATAACGAACTTCCAGATTTATTTTTCACTCGATATGTTTAATTCGATTACACTAAGATGGCTGTGACACGTCTGATATTTTTTCTTATATATATATATATTTATTTACCAAGAGAAATTTCATTATTTATATCTCGTTTTAAATATTTCGATACTTCGATAAGTTAAATATTTTGACAATATTTCTCTCTTGTATATTTTTAATTAAATCTCATCTCTGTTCTATCAATGTCGTATTATCATGAGTTTCGACCAATTTATGTACGATGTATAGCGATCGATTTTTCCTCAACGGATTGCCACTGCTATTTTTATCCGTGATCTGGTTTGAAGGATACGTCGGTTCGGGTTCATTCGTCTTCCCGATCCCATTACAGCTGCCAGTTAGTCATTCTCGTTTCTCTTCAATCTCAGTGTGACATATATAAGTCCTGCGCTTCTGTGCAGTATTTTACAAATCGGTCGTAAATCTCTTTCCAACGTAGTGTCCCGAGCCTTTGCATGGCACACTTGTTGCCGTATGCATAATGGACGTCATTGCGAAAATAATGCGCTTTTTATCCCACGCTATAAAACGCTATTATATATATATATATAATTCGTGATACACCATCTGCGTGTAGGAATCTTTTGCCAAGCTTCGAGGAGCATCGCTTCTAAAATAAAGTTTAAAACACGGGTTCGCGAGAAATAACTTTTTTTTACAACTGGCAATTTCATTTAGGATTTTAGGCTTCACTGAGGATGTAAGTATATCCTTTACCGCCATTAATTAAAAAAAGTTTACCCTCCCGCTTAAATGCTTCGTCAGCGTGCCCAGGGAACCACATGCCGCAATTTAATAGACATCCAGTATAAAAAGCAAAGGAAAAAGTTTATCAAGACATGCGCGATATCCTCTTAATGTCAGATGATATTAAAACTTCCAATTGTGTTTATATACGGATAAACAATTCATGGCAGCACTATGACAGTTTGTGCAATAATTCTGACGATGCGAATCTTTAATTAACCAAGCAGAATTAATTTCCATATGACGAGGCTTCGCGATAAAAAATCGCGATGTGTAACGTTGCTCTTATGTGGGTATATGAATTACCATGGTAATTATTTTCTAAAGAATATGACGCGTGATTATATAGGTTCGAATAACGGATTACGTATTGCGTTACAGAATCTTGACGTTTGATCGGAAGCAGAGTATATTGCGGGAGAGAGATTATAAAAGGAAATATTATTAATAATATTATTAAAAAATAATGATAAGAGGGAAGATTAACATGAGGGAACGGTGCGCAAAACGGTACGTTGCATCCTGCGCGCAATAATTCCGGTTATTTCCGCACCGCGTTACGTTAGATTAATTAAATCCCCGCGATTAATTGGTGTTCATCCATACATTCGGATAGGTATAATAAAATTTACCGGCGCGATAAATTATCCGCCATTGTTGCTGCCGCGTAATTGCGCGCCATTCGCGGGATAAAGTTTCGGCGCGATCGCCGGCGTGGAATTTATCGCGTTAAGGAAGCTCGTCCGCAAATGGCGATGATCCGCAAGATAAACGCGCGCGCACGAGAATCCATCGGGTATCTCGCAATTTTTTCGTCCTAGACGAAGATCCAGCCTTCGGCAAATATACATGCGCAAAACCGTGATATACGCAACGGTTTTCTCGATTCCGATGTAGACCGCAATGCAAAACGGGAGAACGACGGAGGGGAGAAATATTAATACTCTCATTAGCCGTGCTTCATATTCATGGCATGAAAATTCATCGTTAATTATGTAACGGGCTGCTCACTCGCGAAATCGGGACAAAACGGCCGGCCGGCCGTTATTATCATAAACAGTGTAACCGGGCTATTTCCGGATTCGATGATTCGAGTATTGTATCGATCGTTTTGATCTCTTCTCTTTGCACATGAAAGCGTTTTTAGAGATGCCAAAGTATCTTTGTTTTTTCGAAGAAAGTTAAATCGATATGATGGAGTCCTCATTACACGATATTAATTGTCTCAACAATCGAGAAGGATAACTCGAATTTCTCAGTCTTCGTCGAGATAAAGATATTACAGAATTCGTGATATAAATCAACTCTCGAAATTCCATCATTATTTCAATGGAATGCGTAAAATCTTGCCGTAGTTTCTTCGCGATTCGCAAAAGGACTTCGTATTTAACTCGGTTCGCAATTATACAAACGCCTGACGGTCTCGACAATTTTAACGAAATACGGATTTTCGTCAGTCGTCCTGTATGATGCTCTGTCTAAAGAAAGAGAGAAAGAGAAAAAAAAAACAACGACTAAAGCTGCACTTTGCGCCCCAGATTTGTCGTTTCTTTTTTCCATCATTTCCCCGCCCTCGCTTACCGTTCTTCTATTCTTTTTTTTCATTTCTTCATCCATTCACATTAATCACTCTGGCGAGAAAAAGAGAGAAAGAGAGCGCGAGAGGAATCCTCTCTCGCTCTCGCCTTCTCGTTTTGTTCTCATGCTCGCCGTGTTGCAACTGCTACCTTAATGGGTTTCCCCAGCTTGAAACGAAGCAGTGGATTATGGGGCAAACCTATCAGAATCGTCGCGATAAACTTCGATAAGGTCGACTTAAATTACCGAGGTAGGGAAACTTGCTTTTCTTCCTCTCTGTCCCGCACGACCCGCATTTTCTTTCTTCCTTTTTCTCTCGCAGAAAGAGGAAAATTTTGTTCTTTTGATTTCATTTTTTTCTTTTCCCCATTGCATGCAACAATGGATATTTTAGCTTCTTATTATATCCATTTATATTTATATTGCAGTAAAAGCGAAAAGTATTTTATAATTGTAGATATATTGCAACGGAAAAAAAAAAAAAAAAAAATCTGTAATGAAAGAGAATAATTTTATGTTATGTAATTACGAGTTTGAAATCGAAACATTTTATGGGAAAATAAAAATAGGAAAACCTTATTATATCATATTTAAAATATTATAGAATAAGAATCGCGCACACACAATTTGTGTGATTTTCCAAAAAATTTTCCTTCCAGCTGCAATATGACGTCGACAGGATTTAATGCAGTAAACAGAAACACGTCTCGGTTGAAACGGGATATTGATAGGCAGCAGCAGCGACGTGTTGCCTCGCCACTGACAAACTATTTCGTCAATAGCACTGACGTGTTGTTGTATCAGCGACGAACGCTTCGTCAGGCTGGCCGAAACGCTGATCAAAACAACCGCGCTCAATTGCTGAGGTTAACATTTATATCACGGCCGTCCTTCGATTAACACCCGAATGTATTCACTTACTTTGTGGAAAATTTCATATATACGTATATATTGCCGATTGATAATTAATATAATTTATTTATTAATATAATTAATGAAATCAATATAATTCTAATTTCCGGATCGGGAGTTTGTTTCGTGAAAAATAGTGTATATATATATATATATATATATATATATATATATATATATATATATATTGTGAACTTTCGCACAATTATACATTTTCTAATATTTTCGCTTTTTTTTATTTTATGTATAATAAGGATAAAATATACACATGATTATGCAATTCGTGCAAAATTTGTCTTATGACATGTATTGCGCGAAGATTTCGTCGAATGCAACGAAATAATTGTGTTTACCGGCCGCGATTACTCGCAGTTTCGTACATATCTCTTTCTCTCCACTTTTTCGAAGATTCTTCCCAATCCTCTTGACCTCGCGAATAATTGCACTCCGGTGAGGCGCGGAAGCGTGGCCGGCGAGAAATTTAAATCGCCCGTCTGACTACCGCCTTAAATTGCCGCCGCTGGTCTCTTTCCACCTGTCTTTCATCCATCTTGCTGCCATCTCGAAATTTATCCGCACTAATTACGTGAAACCATGCGGCTCTTATCGGGGATGTGAGAAGATCTTGCCAAAGGAGAGAAAGGGGAGAATTGTCTCGCCGTAAAAATTGAGCACTACGTACGAATTGAGGAACGTGTAAGGCACTCGTGCGTATCTAGGATGCTGCGTGAAATTATCGAGGGGGAACAAGAATATCTATCGCATCCCGCATTCTTGAGATCGAACGTCTCCCTTCATCTATAGTGCTTCCTGGCATGAAAAATAAAATTCAGTTGAATAACGTAATAAGAGTGTTAAATTATTGTCAACTTTTTACTCTTATCTACTATAATGTTATTGCTCCTACCAATTGACACGACCAATTGATACGATGCGAATTAATTGATTGAAATAAATAGATACATTTTGCATATATATATTCAATATATTGAATATAAATTATTAAAATTTTGTATTAAATAATACGGTGAAGATGAATGCGTGTGCGCGTGTGATTAATAAAAATGATCCTAATTTACAATCGTTTTCTTGTGTAATAAATGCCTAATGAATCGGTTATACGACTCTTCTACATTTTCATATGATTGCGAAATAACATCCGATAGGACTGGAGAATCTCATGAGAGCATTTCTGTGTAGAATGTTCAGTAAAACGAAATGTCGCGTCGGATGTCATTTCCCCGATGCACTGGATATTGCATATCAAACCTGACGTTGTTTCAATGAAGCGGAAACTGCTTTTTCAAGTTGTCGCGGCGAAACTCTAAAACGTGCTTCGCTTTTATCATATGAATGATAAAGACTGCGCGCTCTTCTCGATATTAACTCACAGAATTGTAATGTCGTGAGAGATCACGTCGCGTTGTTGGCGAATTGAGTGAAACGTTATACCGAGCAGAGATATTCAATCTCTCATTTTTTTTATATATTTAATTATCATTTGTGTATACATAAATATATCAAAAAGTTCAAGTGTTTTTTTTTTCTTTTTATCGGATAAATTGGACATGCAAGAAACGATACAATTAACGGTGGAATTAGCGTGACCGACGAAAAGGATACACAGACGCGGATAAAAAGGTTGTAAAAAAAAAAAAAAAAAAAAAAAAAAAGAGAAAGAGAAGCTCAGAGTGTTTCGGGATGAGAAACAACGTCGTGCAAGTTTCACGAGTCGACGCGCACAGGTGCCGCCCTCGAAAAACTCGGCAAATAAATCCTATCGTTGCGTATATATACAGCTGTCGGAGAGATGAAAAAAACTCAGAGAGGAAATGGGAAATGTAAGAAAGAAATCGGAAATGCATTGTTTTTTAACAAATCTTTCGTTTTCTCCTTTTCACGATATATTGTATGTCTCATGTGCATTACTTGATTCTAATATCAAAAATATGCGATATAAATCTTTATGGCAAATTTGACGATTAAACTCCGGCAAATTTTTATTCAACAGTGGAAAAAAATTGTTAAAACGAAAGATTTTACGCGCACGTACACGTAAACGCGTAATAATTGATTATGTAGATTTTTAACCGGCTTAATTCGATGTAGAAATTCAGCGCGTTCGCGAGCAACATCATTCTACCAGTGCCAAATTACGTCGTCAATATTTAATGATCAGCCGGGAAATCGATAGTACTTCTCGACGAAACGCTGGAAACGAGTCGCTTATCGGCGCTACCGCCATCGAAATAACCGCTTTCATAACGCGATGCTGGCGGGATGAAAGATATCGAGGGACCGAGAATATAAGCTAAGATCCACTTTTCATTGCTCTTTGCTGATCTTTGGATCGTTCTTGGATCTTGGCATCGAGAGTATCTCGTTCTCGTTGTCGTAGAAACGACCGATCGGCAAAGCCAAGTCCAAACGATTCGTAATACAACTTCGTAGGGAGTTATCGACGCCCGGATGGCTTTATTAATTGATACATCTATTAGCGGCTTTATTCGAGCATATTCCAACTCCAGTGGATCGAATTAATTAATCAATTATTGTGAAAATTATCGGCCGGCTCATCGGTCCGTAATGTTCTCGTACGCCCACGTTCTTTGATCGAGATACATTTTCGAACGCCACTTTTATGCGCCACAAATTGCCGCTCCATAGTTTTCGCGTTAATAATTCCGATAGAACGAAGCCGCTAATTATCACGCCAAGTGGATTGCATCGTTACTCTATCGAGGATATTAATTATATTTATATACATATAACATAGCGACATGCAAAACTGATAAAAACAATATGCGTTACAATGTATGTTACATACACGTATCGTATATCGGTTCATATAAATTTAACGTTTATCTGATATATTTAGTATTTAAAAAGTCACAATTCGCTAATATTTAAGGATTTGATATATCGTTATCTAAAAATGTTCCCTCGTCTCTATTTCGTCTCTTGCAAGCTGAATTGTCCAAAGGTCAATGCTGTTTTCGACGTAATTGACTCGAACGAGGCACAAACGAGACAGAGTTCCCGATTTGGTCCTACGATGGGATCGATACACGGCAGGTATCTTGATTAAATCCAGGTCGAGCGAACTGCCGGATTAAACTCGTGGCTTCGATTAGCGCGGGCGAATTCAGCTTCTTCCCAGAGGAAAGAATCGTGAATATTATTTTTATAATCCGCCTGAAGAAATTGCGCCTAACTCTGTTCCGAGATCCTTCTCCCCTAGATATTTTCTCACGTACAATAACACGCTAGCTTGTTTTGAAAAATATGCATATTCTCGCTGCACAGTTTGTTAAACTCGGCAATATATTTTGACATTTCCATGTTTTATCTGCTTATTTATTTTTTTATTTGCTTTCGATTACGTGAATCTCTTGACGCGTTACATTATTAATTATCATACGCTTTTATTCACAGTAACTCGTTTTGTGAGTGTAACCGACGTGACTCCAATTTAAAAATAATATCTTTCATATTTCAAACTCAACTGACCAAAAAAGTACGACTACATATGCGGGTCTCTTTTGCCCTACATTTTTTTTTTTTTTTTTTTTTAATATTCACATCCATCAATCAAAAAGCGACCGTTATCAAAGGTGTTGTGAACTGTACGAGATGTAAGATAGTAATACGACGAGTACAAAACACTGACGGAGGATACTTGAATTTACAACGAAAATAAAAGATATATTACACTAACCTAGAGCAGTAACGAGACTATATTGATCTTGGAAACTGGGTTAACTGCGGCGCGAATAAAGATCATGCGGTTCCGTTCGACGATTTCTTGCCACGATATTTCCGTCGCGATATTACTGTCGCGTTCTAATTAAGCGTCGTACGCTTCTCGCGAGTGATTTCACTACTATCCGCACTTCTCGTATAACGCATTCTTTGTTATTTTTAAAGTATTAGTACTTCATAAAATGGCATGTGAAACATAACTCGAGGCAGTTTCTCGTAATTATTTATGTCGATTTTTACGTTGGCAGATAAGAATATTTTACAGAAATATTAATATATGATATGACTTGTGAAATGAGAGAGGATAACAAATTTGGAAAAAAAAAAAAAATGAAAATTTCAAATTCTATTCGCATACCAAGAGCCAGATCGTTCGGAGTGCAACGAACGTTGTCCGATGCTGCGCTCGCACCGACATTTTGTCATCGCAGGTGGAAGACACGGGAACGGAAAGCGATACATGTTTGATGCGGTTAAAAGCAGATCCCTCACGAGATCGACTTTCGTTCTGCGCGAATGACCCGCGATCTTCCGTGTCCATCGCAGGGCGCGGTTGGTTGCAATCGCGTACAATATTAATTCGGATGTTCTCAGATGAGGTGAAAATTCGATACCGCCTCGAAGTGACCCTGCTCACCGTTGGTCCTCCAGTATCTCACGTGGTTTTCGCGTCGTACATCGCGCAGTATCCTCGAAGAAACGCTTTTCTTCAAATACATACGAATAGAATTATTTATTATTTTAAATATCGAGCGAATTTGCTAAATATTTACATTTTATTTAATTTCGTTTGTTCTCTTATATTAAAATAAAGAGAGATTAGACCACATCTCTATCTCAGTTTACGAAACACTAAAATAGTAAGCAATTAATCCAGAATTATCATTTTCATGTTAGATTATTTCTCGAGATGCTTTTAAATTATCTTACATATAGTTGTTAACGTTTGTTGAGAAGAAATCGGCGACACCCTATGTACACGAGACACCCTGAGTGACGCCACGACGACGGGCATTACATCGTGCTGCGAATGTATTGCTAGAAATATTCAATGGTCTGGTCAGGTAAATATTGGACGAGCCCGCACGTCGACGAACGCACGTGTGCACTTCGGCGCGTTTCGAACGCATATACCACTCGTATACAGATATTGTACATCTCGATGCGTCTTGCACCCCGAAACGACTCTCGTCATAGTGAGAAAGAGAGAGAGAGAGAGAGAGAGTATGTGTGTGTGTGTGTTTACAATTTTATGTTCGAGAAACACGAAAACGGGAAAGATACGACGTACGTAATATCGCGCGGGATTGTATACCATTCGATACGATATATAAACCAAATTCGAATGCCGTCCGCTTAAATTAGAATACAGTTTCGGAAACACGGTTCCTGTGTGTGTGCGCGTGCGTAGGACGAAGAAGAAAATATATAAAAATAATAAAGATATTAAATATAAACAAGCGAGAGGAGGAAGCGTGAAAAGTCTCACGACGACGAAGTTTGTTTACTCAGCTCGGCTTCATGCTAATGTCGCACTCCATTTCACACGAACGACCTATAATCTTCCACATGATTGAGAGATTAAGAGGGCACGGAGACGGTGATTTTCTCGTCGGCTGAACCGCCGCGACGAGAGACGCGAAGATTTATCGGTAACGAGAAGGGAACGATCCGTGTTTTCTTTCTACTTTTTACCTAACGATCCCGCGCGATACACCGGGAAAAATTGCGCTGAAATTGAACAAATATAAAATCACGAGATGATCGAAGGCTTCGTTAAAACTTTTGGAGCACTTGAAGTGTTCTCCGTCGCATTATAATATATATAAAAAAAACGAAAAAAAAAAAAGACGTATCCGATTATATAATTTACCCCGGAATTTAATCCTATCTGTAAGACTCAAAGTTCGATCTAACGTGACAGGTTCTTACATAAGCATTAAAATAACATTGTCTTATGATAGAGAAGATTACTAGCAATTATCGTTACGTCGTTATCGCCGATTTCGGGGGGTCCTCATATCCGGCGAAACACCGTGTCGACATGAATTATTCAACGCTTTCATCAATTTCCCGAATATGCAAACGGATTCCGGCAACGTTGGGATCTTTTTCCCGGGTGTCAACGCAATTTCGGGGAATGGGGGAAGGGAGGGAGGGAGCGGCGAGTAGCAACGATCCCCCTGTTTTCCCGATATTTCGTGCAACGCCGAAAAGCGATTGAGGATCAGAGGCGCTTTTTCGCGCTCGCACGTTTAAATTAATCATGGACCGGAGAATATATCTCTCTCCCGTCTCCCTATATCTAAACCCCCCCCCCCCCCTCGGGCGATTCTGGCGAGAGAGGACAGGAAGAGGCCGGGGAAGGGAACACAGGACAGGTCAGGGGATCGTCGGTATATACAGACACGAATGGATAGATGGGCGAGTGGGTGTTCGGCTGGGGTCGTCCGCATAAATATGGAAATTTCGTAAATCAAGTTAGTTGACGTAGCGTCGTCGAGTTTTTCAGGGAGATAGAGGGCAACGTTATTTCTCAATTTTCTACCGTACTTTTTTTGTTTTTATATATATATATGTTCTCGGTTTTTGCGTGAAGGTGCAGCAGCACCGGCGATTTGGCGGTCAATTAACCGTCAGTTTATACTGTACCTGTGCGCCTTTCCTTCTTTCGCACGATCTAATTAATTAATAAAAAATATTCGCCGCGTGTCTGCGTCGGCGTTTATTCTCTGTCTCAATGCCCATCGTAAAACTGAAATCGTTAACAGAATACAGACATGGGTGAAAAACTGATGTGTATCTAAAATAGAAATCTTTATGTATGCTGCTTTTTCTACTGTAGATTATAAATATGGAATAAAATTATTTATTATTTAATAGAACATATATAATTTTAAAATAATGTGACGTAAAATTAAATAATAATTTTTTTAAACATGTATTATAAAGATTGATTTTACAAAAAGTTTTTAAGTGTCGTTTAAAGAAAATTTTAAAATAATTTTTTTCGATGGCGCGTTTGAAATGTGTCTTCGCTGAACGGAGAATAGATCAATATGACAGAAATCTATTTACAACATTAAATTTAAATTAATATAATATGCTATTTTCTTACATGAATTACATAATATTACAATTTTATTTTCAATGTTGTAACGCGTGCAAAACTTAGTCTCTTTTTGATATTCTTTAATCCCATCTTCCGCGATACGGAATTCATCATTTTAAGCTGTTAACGCGATACGTATACATATATGTATTTAGATATCGATTATTCAAAAATTCGAACGAAAAATCACGACTGCGAGATATATTTTATCACTGAATACGGCATATTTTCGCGCTTTTCTCGTCGTCGCAAACGATCTCGTAGTTTCACGCTGCTACGTCGAGACGCAGCGTACGCCGCGGGATACACGTTTGTAGTAGTTAATTTCGAAAGTGGATATGGTATTGGGTTAATCTGCGACCGGGCCGAGCTCGAAACAGCGTCGGTTTAACGGCCGGGACTACATTTGCCGATTTAAGCCGCTGCTTAAATATTAGTTCAAGCGCGGCGCGGCGGCGGCTGCGGCTGCGGCTGCGGCTGCGGCTTCTCCGACGCCCTGCGGATAAAATCGTGGTGCCTTGACTGTCGTTTCCAAATGACCATCGTATGCGTGAATATGCTCTAAAAACAGCGGCGCATTTAACGCGGATTAAAAGCTTCGCAGAATAATCGAATGTTTGAAACAAAAACATGTGCGGAAAGGTAAAAAATACGGGATCAAAAAAAAAAAAATGCGTATTATTCGCAAAAGATATAATTCGTTTCAAAATCTAATAAAATTAAATAATTTTTTTCCATATCAATATTATTAATATTCTAAATACCTTATACGTGCATCCATTTGACTCGTGTTGAATTTAGCATCCTGAAGAGGCTAAATCGTCGCATTTAATCGTGAAAAAAGATTATTCTATTAATATTAAATGAAATAATTAAATTCGCTCTATTCGCTACTTGACGTCGCACACGTCAATAATGGATTTTCCCGCAAAACCAGAATTATCGCAAATGGACAAACGGAATCGGTCGTTTCGTCCGACATCATAATTGAATCCCGTTTTAATTCCGCGATCGATTAAATAATAAAGCCCTGTCCTTTACGAGGAGGACTTGTAATTCAATCTTGTCGCTAGAAACTCGAGGTCATAGGAAGTATTGTAACTCGCGTACTATCCCTGTGCTCGGCACAGGTTATCAGGGAAAGAGGAGTAGATGGATAGACAGAAAGAAGAGAAATGTAATCGGAAGAAAGCACAACGCGCAACAACGACAAGGAAACAACGATGAGGGAGTGTGTGGAGGAAGGAATCGAATTAAAATCCAATTGTCTTCGGTTGCAGCTTCTCGTAACTCGCGCGATGGCATTGATTCGATTTGGGGCGAAAAGGACGACCGGAGAGTCTGGGGAGGGTGGATGGGAGAAAGAGGAAGAGAGAGAGAGAGAGAGAGAGAGAGAGAGAGCAAAGCGGATCCTCGACAGGTCTGTTGAAAAAACGGCACCCGAGAGGATTTTCGTCGCGCAGGCTGTCGCCCCGTTCTTTTGCGGTATTTCACCTCGCGTATTTACGTGCTTTACCTACCGCGTGCGTGCGTGCGTGTCTCGTCGCGACACATGCGAACGCACGTGGGACACTCGAATTTGATTTATGCCTCGCTCGATGCTCGTACGTTCTCTCGCTTCGCGTTGAATCTCGCTCCCTCGCGAGCCTACGGCATTTTTCGAAAAATAATATCCACGGACAAGAGCGATATACACGCTCGAATATTTCGGAAATACCATCGGGAAATCTGTGCGCTTCGTCGTTTACTCAGCGATTTATCCGTTGATTTCTGGCCTTTAAATTATTTACGAAGACATCTCTCTGGACGCTGAAATTTTTCCTAGTCAAATCAAGAGTTTCATCGAAATGAGAACAATCCGGTACTCGCGCGTCCATGAATTTAAAAATAAAATTGCGCGAATGGAGAACTTGCGATTGCGACATTATCTCGCATTTTGTTTCGCAGAATTTCCGCAAAATTCACTTTCTGAGATTCATCGCTTTCAATGTGCAATTTATTCAGATTGTTAACTCGTACTTTTTGTCGCGATGCGCTCTACTTTCTAAAACATTTTCGTCGACGTATCGTTACGGAACAATTTCTGCTCTAGGCGAAACTTGTCGCGCTGTCTTCCAACTATCGAACTGGAATTCATTTTCAGGAAATTTAGAGAAAGACATTTACTAACTGTTACTGATAATGAGTAACCAGACTTATTCATCTTTGTCTTATATTCTTCGTTGCTTGAAAACTGTAGTTCAAAATTGTCGTTTACTTTTTTAATCCTTGAATATGTTTGCAAATAAATAAATAATTAAATTCAAACGAAACAAAATATATTTATGCAATAATAAAGGACAGAGATTTAATGATATTATTTTCTTGATTGTCTCCAGAGAAGAAAATAGATGTTTAAAAAATGATAAGAAGCGATAGTGCTAAATCGAGCTATAATTCAACGTAATTTGATTCAACGGTTATCATTCCGTGTTTTATTGTATCTGAAAGTTCAGTTTTTTTTTTTCCTTGGAATCATATCTAATTGTCTTGTCGTGCGATCGCAATCTGCGGCGGATATAACTGAGACGTAGATTACCTTCCGCGCTCGCATCGCGCAGAAGAGCATGTTTTTATTATTGTCGATGACAACGAACGAAGGAACGTGGACCGGGGTATCGTTCGCCGCGAGATGAAATCGAGCGAGCCGGGAAAGGGAATCGGGTTTTGGGTTCAATGCGATGAATGATTAAAATCGAATTCCGCGACTCGGAAGTCGGGGAGACGCTCTGACATAGTTAGGAATCCGACTGCGAGAAAACCGCTCGGACCCTTCCCGAATCGTCCAATGGAATTACTTAACTCATCCATCCATCGCCCGAGGGACACGAAGAACTAGGGTGGGAAGTAGTCCGCTGCGAAGCAAGGGAACGAGGTAGACAGTTTCTATCGAGCAGGGAGCCGCTGCTATGGTCGCAGTTATAACGTTTGTTGATCGTTAAATCTGGAA
The DNA here is from genome assembly GCF_030449975.1 of Polyergus mexicanus. Taxonomy (NCBI): domain Eukaryota; kingdom Metazoa; phylum Arthropoda; class Insecta; order Hymenoptera; family Formicidae; genus Polyergus; species Polyergus mexicanus. Next base: position 10,336,919 of record NW_027223326.1, on the reverse strand, counting down.
ATCCGATTTGCTCGATCTCGTGAAGGACTTTGACGGTCGCCAAAGCACCATGCTCGACAAATTTCTCGCTAATGTCAGTTTTTTTCGTTATTAGAGAGAAATTCGATACATCTGATCCTCAATTATAGTATTTAAATTTGAGTAACTATTATCGACCCGATTCAATCAATAAATGACGTGTATTTTGTGTTAAAGATTAAAAAGTAGCATCAAATCTATTTGATTTATTAATATATATAATTTCTCTTAAATTTTTTTTTTTTCCAAATAAATTGCAGAGATAATGAAATAAGATTTAAATAATTTATTCGCAAATCTTTCAAATGTTTGTGCAAATTCGCACGTTTGAATACCTATTACTGCGAATACATCCACTCACTTGAGGCGACGATGAGTTTTCCAAGGCGATAAAATTTTGTTGTGTTGTTGACGCGGTTCAAACTCTTTTCAGTATCCCGGACGATCTATCCGAGATCACTTTGTAAACTTCAGGAAATAACCAATGTAGCTACATGCGGCGTATAGGACGAAAATAAGTTCGCTTCTCCGTAAATGTGTACATTGCATCACGAGCCGATGGATAAAGGATTGTTTTTAATTACGGTTCTCCCGTCTCGTCCCCCGTTTTCCGTCGGAAAAAGTTTCACGCGACGATACTCTCGTCCCCCGATACGTTTCTCCCTTTCCAGGACGAAGTTGGAAAAGTATCGAAGTTCGCACGACCATCTGTTGATCTCCGCAATCGTCAGCTGAAGATAAAATGGTTCACGTCGAGTCGCGAGATAAAGTGGGAAACGTGTTCCGGGATTAAATGGAAATGTCTGTTGTCCCTCGAGATAATAGATAATAAATGAACTTCGAACTCTTATACGCGAGCATAGTGGCAAAAAACTAATGATTACACGGTTATCATTTTTAATCTATACTTTTTTTTCCATTAAACTGATTGAACTCTCCTATTATATAAAAAAGATCGATAAAATGATTACCGTAAAATCAATCTACATATATATATAATTGAAATTGTATAAATTTTGTCTTGTATATTTTTACGTCACTTTAATTTATAAAATATATTTTTCTATTTCTTGACGAAAAATAGTTGAATAAAAAGATGGGATTTTATAGCAGATACTCCATTTTTTTTTTTTTTTTTTTTTTTTTTTTTTTTTTTTTTTTTAATCAGACATCCATTTGTATAAAATTGTGCAAAAATAACAACGCGCGTCTAACAAGTCTAAGGGCCAATAAACGCGCGGTTGAAATCGCATAGTCGCCGGAATTTCGGAAAGGAGCTTACCGTGACGGATTCTCTCGTCGCGTTCGTCTTTACGCGAGATGCGTTGAAAAATCCGCAATTCAGATGTAGCTCCTGCCGCGCATCGTCGTCGTGCGTCGCGAACGTTCTCGGTCGCGAAAAAAGGAAAACTATAACCGGAGGAAACGGGAGTTTGCTTCGCGTTTGCGAGGGTCGCAAAACCGAGAATAGCAGGCGTGGCCCGAAAACTTTTGATAACACTTGCAAATTGCTTTTGAAAATAGAATAACAATCCAATTTCGTCTCTCGCAACGGTCGACTGTGAAGCTGCCGGTTCTAAGCTAGCTCCACGAAGGGGATGGATTCGTATGTGGGTGAGGAAATGAATTCGTGTACGCTCTCGTATGACGGTTGAGTTCGACGCACCGACAGACGGTCCTCGAAGACCCCGAAATTGAAACGACGTTAACGTTTTAATTACCGAAGGATTTTTTAACGCCCGGCCAGTTTTAAGCGATGTGTACCCTGTCGAAGGGTTGTTTGAATAAGAGTGGACGCAGATAGAGTAAATCTATTGGAATAAATTGGAGATTGAACTGTATTAAATTGAAATATATGTGACAAATTGACATTAATGATGAAACAATTTTTTTTTTTTTTTTAATACTCATTTTTAGGAAATTAAGTACTGTATTGGAAAATTTTACTGTCTTCAACATTTTTATAGCTTAACTAATTGTTCGGACGAATTTTAATGTGAAATAATAATATTTCGTAAAATAATTATTAAAGGCAATAGTTTTCTCTCGCTCAAATTAACATCGCTAATTTTTGTACGTTTGCCGATTTCTATTAGCTTGTCGATAGTAAGATGTATGAAAGAAATTTCTTTGAAGAGCATCTAGTTAGCGATGACATTATGGAACGAGGTGAGTTATAGACAAGAGAGTTGAATGGCCGAAAAGAGACAAAAATCAGCTTCGTGAAACGTGCTGGCGACGGTAATCTTCGCCGCTTTCCGGACAACCGGGCGACGTCCTTTCCGTTTCCGGAATTCATCTGTCTTTTCTGCCGATATAATCGCCGTTATATATTTTGAGAAAAACGCTTCAAAAAATCTTCTTTTTCTCGATCGACCTCGTTTTTATCATTGCGCTGACGAAAAGGGCGCGATTAAAATAAGACAGTTTATTTTTTTCATTGATATCATTCTCGTTTATAAACTAATTTCATTTCAAATGTACATTATAATTTGTTAACTTTTTATGAATCTTTTTTTTTTTTTTTTTTGCAACCTAAATAAATGTACATTGAATCTTTATTTCTATGAAACGCGGGGTGTTATGTTTGAATTCTTACAACGGTTTGAAATTTAAGAGAACTTGAGAGAGAAATCACGTATTATTTAAAGTTAAACAAACAACAGCTCTCCTCGAAGGAAACGAGCTTCTTGCTCGCTGTTCTTTCTGGGCTATATTTGGATAAAGTTCGTCGAGGTCGGGACTATAAAACCAACTTTTACGATCAAGTTGGCGATGTTGGACAGCATTACTTTACGCAAGTTTCTGTGTTCGCAGAAATCGCTGTATACCATGACACGCACAACAAAATTTTTCAGTTATTTCGTCGTTCATCTTAACACTCCTCCTCTTCAATTCTTTCTTTGAAAGTATCGTCTACTTGAAAATATTCTTTTTATCATTCTAAAGAAGTTTGAAAATATAAAGATTTGCGAATATAAAAAAACACAGAAAATTTTTCCAATCCAATGATCCAATCCAGGATCATATAACGAAGATTAAGTACGTTAGGATGGAAAATAGAGCGTTATCGCGAGATCAATCGAGCATTTCTATCTCTTTTCGCAATTAGAGACCTTTCGTTAATCGATGGGTATAATTATCCCTTCGTTTTACCCTTTCGTTTGAATCATGCTCTTTTCCGAGATTAGTCTACTTTCATCTTCAGACTATCTTTCGACTATCTCTCTCTTATTTACCAATTTCTAATCAATAATCTAATTCTTTCTCTTACACTGAATAAGATCGAATATTAGAAAGTAATAGCGCAAAATATAATTTTCCCGATTTAATTAAAATTTAAAGGATATAATTGTTTTTATATTAAGCGATTGATATTCTGAAAGAGAAATATTATGGAAATTCAAGAAATTAATATTAAACGATTATCAATAAATTCGTACACGCGTCTCTTATTCCTGTGAAAAATATAATATAAAAATAGAAGTATATATATATATTGAATTAAATTAATTGCAAGTTCCACGTAGAAAAGATGGTTATTTCAGTTAAATATCTCGCAGATCTTATATAAGATTTATCTATTGCAGAGTTCGAAGACGTTGAAATCGGCTTGTCGGAGAAGATTCGTATTTTCAACGTGAAAGAGTGAAATATCGGTACTCGCGATAGCGATGAGCTTTTGTAGCAGGATCGAGATATCCCGCACATGAATGGCGAAGCATATCTCAAAGGATGGGCGAGAGGAGCAATGCTTTAAATTTCATCTGCGCCACATCCGACCTTAATCGCATTCGGCCGACTAAATTTCCCATTCAGCTTTCCCTCGCGGGACCGTTTCCCGCGGACTTCTTTGCAACGAAATTATAAAGGCCATCGTTGGCTTTCTCGCGAAAAATTTAAATTGTATCGCATCCATGACTTTAAAACGATATAATAGAACCATAACCGGCACATCCGATGCAATATTCGATTTTTCGACAACTTAAGACGCAGTCGTTTCAACACATTCGAATAAAACATACATTTAAGAATTTAGTACTGTTGCGTAGTTTATTACTATATTTCTGATTTTATCGAAGATGGTTAAAAAAAAGCTTTGTTTAAAAAAAGTGATTCTTATTACTAAACATTTATCCGTTTAACAATACTCGGAACTACGGTCGCGCGGAGTTTGCTTGACGGAACTAACACATATTCATATTATTTAAAGCGATATATCTAACGATATATATATTTATGTATAATATAACAATTACTTTTTTTAGCATTTTTAATATTATACATGCTTACTTCCAAATGATATTAATTCCCAATAAAATTGCAATTTAGATGCAATCCTAACTCATTTAACTTTATGGGATTATAACATTAAGCAATTGTTAAACGGTAAATTCGATATGAGAACTTTTTAGAACAAAGACTTATTGTTTTATTATTTTCAAGATATAAATTATTTGTTGTTTTAGAATTTAATAATATTGTGTACATATAATCATTGCGTTTAAATACGATTATACAAATATAGCGATTATTTTTTCGAATAGATTCAGTTTCCAGGAGCTTCAAAGTATATAAAATGTGAGTTTTAAAAAAGTCTATGAGATATGATTTCTATACTAAACGTTTGCGGTTTTGTATACATTATCGCTAAACGGAGATCGAGTTCAATCTTATAAATAAAAACAATTAACGAACGATCGGAATGGCAAACATAATACACACATGGAAGGGCTGTATATAAATAATACTTTTCTGTATCGATGCCGTCAGTCGAACTATCGAACGCGTTTCTCTGTCGCGTTGTGTTTACATAACAGTTCTGTGACTTGATCTTACCCGATATCTTTTAATGTTGGCAATATTTAAGAAAATAATAAAAGTGCTCCGACCCAAGTACAAGAGGAAAAAATGCAACATGAAGGTACTGTACAAGTGTTCTCTAAATACATTGATATAACTCGAAAATTGAAATGAAAACTCGAGTTTCCGAAAAAATCGATCATTCGTCTTCGGCTCTCAATTCGTAGCATATTCGAAAGATACGCGGAAGAGAAAGGATTAACGTGCTATCCAAGGAAATTTTCCTTTAGAAATTTGTATAATGATTTGCGATTTATTTGACATAAATCTGCTTTCGAAAGTCATACTATTTTCGACTAATAGTTCAGTTTTATAACCGAGAAAAATTTTTCCAATCGCTGATCCGTACTTTCGAAACTCGCGGAATGCAATCTCTTCGTGAAGTGTACCTCGTATTTTACTCTTTGATTCGAAGTCACACTTCCGGCACAACGGATATTATTTTTACGCCACTACGTTCTCCCATTGTTCCCGACGTTCATCGTAGTCGTTCGCTTAAGCTTTTTAGCCCGCACGAAGAACTCTTAAGTACTCTTGAAAAACCGTCGGTAAGTCTACTTTCTTCCGCGATTATGGCTTATTAAGTCTTCATGCCTTTATTAGTCGAGTTTCCCCTTTTGTTCCTCAAAGATTTCGAGAAAATCGCCCATAAAGATGACTTTGTATTATTCTTTATAAACGTGGTATAGAACTGTCGCTCTATTTATTCCTCCTGAGACAATCGTGCTTGATTTAAAAAAAAAATTGCTATATATATATATATATTGTATATTCCGAAAATAATTTCATTTTATCGACTACTTGTCTCTCATAAAAAATGGTAATAATAAAAGCTCGAAGTATTCTTACATTTAGTCTGATAAACAGCATTCTTTATTTACGCTTTCTATAAGTACAGTTAATATCAACCATGTCACTGTGTTGTTATTCGAATCTCGTATGTTATGTGTCTCATATTTCTTACGCCAAGGGTGTCGAAATTTTACAAGATTTCACGCACATTACACGCACGGTGAAAATTCGCAGAACATAAATTACAATACGCAGGATTTAAATGGTGAACTTTTTACGTAACCTTCGTTCTTATCTCACCCTATATTTTTCCGCCGCGTGTAGCTGGAAGGCAAGGATAATGATATTCGTGATCGCGACGGTTGCCGCTATACTTCCTGCGTATTTTTTAAGAATGCGTTATTCTGAAATTCATGAAGCCAAATGACGCGATCGCGATAAAAAAGTAAGGGTGAGGAAGGGCCCGCTACGAAGAATTTCCGTGTTTAAGTACGCGAGATCGAAAGCTGTTTCAAAATTATACTTTGAAATTGAAGATTCAAAAATTGTAATAATGTCTTATAATAAATGTGTGTTTGAGAGAACGCAAATATTGCCGGATTATATAAATAATTTCAAATCTTTCGCTTTTGAGAAAACTGAAATTCCGTAAATAATAAACACAACACAATATCAAATGAACAGATCTATCGTTGAAACCACTGTTATATTGCGCTCTGAATTATTTATTACAATTCGAACTCTCGAGTTTTCTTTCTTCCTTTTTTTTTTTTTACTTCAAAAGCTACACTCGTTGAAACTTAATTTACTCCACGGGATGGCAGTCGGCGAATTTTCCGTGTGCCTCTCCCATCTTGTGTTTGGTTTTCGGGAAAGTCGCATTTGTACATTACGACGAGCGCATACATACACACACCTACACACTCACAGTTACATACATGTATACAAGATTCGTCGTCGCCCGTCGGCTTTACTCCTCCGCGAAGATGCTCGCCCGTATTTCGTAGGCAGCGGGCATTATTTTGAAATTCATGAGGTCGAATGGCGTAACCGCGTAAGGGTGAAGTTTGGGGTGCTGCGAAGGGATGACGAAGTGTCCCGGTTGAAGTAACTTTTGTCGGTGTGTACGAAACGACGACCGAGAAGGAAAAATGGAGACGTTGCGCACGCGAGATGCCTCGTCGAGAAACACGCTCGCTATTTTACATGCGCGGGCGAAAAGTGCACTGTCGATATTTAAATATCTACTCGTTCCCGGAATTAAATATAATCCGGAGGAATTGTCTTTTTTTTTTTTTTTTTAATCTTTCTTTATATCGGCGACGAACGGTTGCGAAACGCGACTGCCGCTGGCTAAATTTTTTTTCAAGATTACTCGTTGCAGACTTTATTATTGCAAAAGATCAACCAATGTAATATATCTTTACATAATTATTTATGTAAAAATTTATTCTTTAAAAGGAATAAGTTATTCTTCCGACATTTAATAGAAAGAAATCCGACGGAAAATTATCCGCGATGTTATTTTATTCGTGTTTGTATCTGTCAATTTTCCAAGACGGGATATCTCAGCCTTTGTACTTTGGGAGAAGCTTTTTTTTTTTTTTGCGGGCGATTAATATCGGGCTGACAATGAGAATAACAAGGCGAACTACTTGTAAATTATCAGCACATGATACTTTTTCGGACTTGCGAACCTTGCATTATTCTAGTCGAACCATTTCGTAATTCATGAAAAAAAAGATGCCTTTTTACGCAAGTTTACCGTGTTTCTCGCGCTAGCACGATCTACCAATTTCGTATTAGATGGGAACGCACCAGGCAAACTTTTCTCCCGATCGCAAGATGCAAATGAAATCTCTTGACTGTACGCGCTAATTAAAGCGAAATCCTCGCATCGATTTCAATAGCGGGCCGCGCTTGGAAGAAAACGTTAACGATGATAGTCGCGGGCGTCGTATTGATAACGACGATCGGCGCCATATTATGTCAAACTTTTCAATACGACCACTTTTATTCACGAACATTAGATTAACCATTCCATTCGTTGAGTCGAGCGAATTTTTACTCGCGAGAGCGCAATACGATGTGTCCTGGAATCACCGACATCCCTTTCATCGGTCGAGATTTTCGCGATCCATTCAATTTTATTCCCCCCCCCCCCACCCCCCACCCCTCTCCCACAGATTTGTTTTCAACGTCGAGAAGAATTTTCTGTATTATAAGCGATTAAAACCGAAGGTTTTCTTCGCTATCTAAAGATGAAGAAATCGCATTATGTAATTAATTCCAGATGAACATTTAATTGAGAAATTTAATCTGTGATTACATATATATATTTTTTCCTTGGGAATTTATTATTTTGCGTTTTTAAATTGTAAATTGGGCGATTATCCCAACCGATAATCCGATTTCCCGTTTGTCGTTTGACTCGACGAGTTCGCGAAATTTCAACGCGATCCACGAAAAAGAAGACGCGATCCACTTTTGTGGCTCTTTGTGCGTTTCGAATATCGGATCGTTCCATCCTCTCTGTTCACGGTTGAGTGATGGCGAAGCACGACGATTGGGGTATAAGCGTTCCACCCTAACGAGCGGCTTTAATTTCTGCCCTCTTTCCACATCATTTGCCGTAGAGGAGAGTTTCGACGAGAAACACGACTCGACCCAAAACTTCCTCTCTCATCGAATTATCTGGCTTGTAGACAAGTTGTGGTACAAGCTGTATAGACTTTCCTTATTAATTACTATGATATCATCGATATCATCGATTCTGTATGATATTGATTAATTTCCTTTGTTTATTGCATTCGATAAAATTTCTGTTGATATGAGGAGGCATTTGTTGAGAATTACGAAAGATTGAGAAACTCTATAAACTTTTATAATTGAATAATATCATTTTCTACAATTTTTATTAGCGATATTTATTTCTCGAGTATTAGTGTCGTCGCTCGGTTAATTATATTGGCTTGTCTTCTACAAGAGTTATTTTAATAAAATTTCTTCGCAACCGAGTTAGCAACCGAGGCGTCAATGAAACGAATTGACGTTTATCCCTCATAGGCACCCTTTATTGACAGTATTCGGTCTTTATTGCATAACGATGACCCGCGGTCGCAGGTGCGCGATGCCGATCAATCGTCGATAAATTTGCGTCAGGCGATATTAATAACGACCCCTCCTATCGCGTGGCTGTCAATTTCACAGGAGAGACAAAACTTGGTTCATCACCGCGGGAATATGGCGTATATGCAGAAGCGTGGATTAGTTAGCAAGGTAATAAACTGGAATAGGATTCGTACATATAATCCTCTGCCTCGTAAAACGAAACGATTCAACTCTACTCGAGGCCTCTGAAATCTTCGTAATCTCTCAACTAAAGTTTCGACCGGTCGGGAGAACGCGTATCCAGAAGCTATCCATCTCGAAAAGCAATAATGGTCTTTCGCGTCCTCGGTTTTCTTGGCAGCCTATCACCACGGCCAATATTATTTTAGTGACGTTACATCGCGTGTTTCGCATCCTTTCGTCGCTCGTCGTTGTCGTCGTGCGAGAAAATTGACCTACCTATCCAAGGATAGGCAATCGCCAGTTCGTATACGGCGAGTGACCATACTAGGAGATAACAGGATATCGGGTCTAAAATTGCTTTCGGTAGCGACTTTGAAGCTCAGATTTTGATCGCAAATCGCAGAAAGATACTGTTTTATATTCGCGTGTACGATTAAAATTATATTTTTAAATTTTGTTAATAGATATTATACATTTAAATAAAGCAAAAAAAAAATTACACTACGAAAGGGAAAAATATATTTTTTTCTCGCTACATTTTTCGGTGATTAATTTTGACTTAAGACATCCACGACGTTTGACGTTTATTTGTCCGATAGCCGGTGATCCACACGCGAACTCGATGAAGGGTATCGCGAAGTTTTCTTCCTCGACGATATCCGCGAGCGAGAGCTTCTCATCGGGCTCTGCAGCCGGCGCGTGAGATTGGTTTGTCATCCGAGCGAAGCGCTCCATCGTTTCTAGCATACTCGGCTCTCGTGGATGATCTTGAGACAATTCTGTGCGGATCATCGGGCACGCGTGTATCGCACGGAAGATTGGTCTCTCGACGGAAGTGGGAAGGATGAATGAAAAAAGAAAACGGAAAGGAAAACAGAGAACGAGACAGGGACTCGCTTCTTGGATTTAAGATCTCGACGATTCTCGAGAATAGAGAGAAAACAACTCCGCGATCCGCGAAGTTGAAAGAACAGATGGAGGGTGGGAGGGGGGGGGGTGAGATGCTTCTTCAAGGAGGGGTAGAGAATCGGAAGATGAAAACAGAGGGGATAGAGTGAGAGACAGGAAGAGATGGGATTCGATATTCGTGAATCCTAAGAGTTACGGGGCTTCGAAGCGAAAGGGAGGGGAGGAGAGTAGCCGGGCTATAATCTATACATTCGCGGAAAATATAAATAATACACGAACACCGGATCGGGCGGTCAGCTCTCTGCCGTACATTGGTCAGAGGATGAGCTTCTACCTCCTATATCCTAGGAAAATATACGGGAACCGAGTCCCTTTCCACAACTCGTCTCCACCCACGAGATTTCCTCTCACCCTCTCTCTCTCTCTCTCTCTCTGTCTCTCTATGTGATCGCAGAGATATGGATGAAAGCTTCTATTCTACACAAGAGCTCCTTTTTATCGCTCTATGAACGATATTCCGCTTAACAGCGCGCACTCAATGTGTGCCGGGAATATTTGCGATGCACTTTCGGAAGATAAACTGCGTACGAGATGTGCGTCATCGCGGAAAACGCGTCCTTCTAATTGCGCTCTCGCGAGATCTTTTTTTTTTCGTTTATTTTTTTAGTTGGGGATAATTTGCGATTTTCTCTCCATGTGTCACGTGCGTATGGTTTTATATGTATACATATGTATATTTTCTTATTTTGCAGGAAGTTGTCTTACACGAAAAGCGTTAAAATTGAAGAAGTAATTTTTGTTGAATTGGCAAAAAAAAAAAATAGTAAGCAATGCCGTCGTAAAGCAAAGATTGAGGACCCTATATTTTCATAGGCGAAAGATGCAAATTTGCAACTCGCGCACGCATCTCAAAAGAAAAATATTTTAAAGTAGATAAAAAAAAAAAGAATAAGAAAATATTGATGCTTTTGTAAATTGGATGTAATTGATTTAGATTAATCAGCATCTTTTCAGTCATAGGATTATGAAGTCTCGGAACTTTTTTATTCTATAATTTAAGAAGTGACCGCGATTGAATCCACGCAAGGCGCGCTTCCTTCCGCATCGTCCGGTCATCTTTATCTTGCCGTCTTTGATCTTGCATTCCGTTTCGAAAATCCCCCGTGGTGGTTTTCCTTACGAATTATGAGTTATCTTCCGCGTACACGTTTGGCCATGCGAACACGTCACAGTGAAGACTCTCGCTGTCAAAGCTCACCTGCAGATTTAACGGAGTGCGTCACCGACCGCGACTGCATAATGTAACTCATAATTCGTGAATAAATGCAGCGACGGTATAGCCGGTCCGATAAATATTTCGTTAAGCTTTCACGACACACGCGATGTTCTTGTTTGACGGCGAACGTCAACGACAAAAAAACCATGACTGTATAATGAATGAAGAAGTCGTAATTGCGAAAAAACGAATTTCTATAACTAATATTTTATATTTTATATTTTTGAAATAAATTATCGCGCGTGTAAAATATCAATGGGATAATAATGATGCAATTATTTAATAAAATAATCTATAAATAGATATATGTATGTATGTATGTATGTATGTATGTGTGTGTGTGTGTGTGTGTGTGTGTGTGTGTGTGTGTGTGTGTGTGTGTGTGTAATGTGTATTATTAAAGCGTTATAATTAATTAAACTTATAATTAATTACTTTGAAATATTATAAATATAATGTTTGCTTTGCACCTGCTTTTGCCTCTGTAAATCTTTCTTTGCAATTGTGTACAGAAGACCGATTAATGATTCTAAGAGATGAGTCGAAAGACGATGTTCTTCGCAAAGAGAGGCATAGGGATTAATTATTAATATCTCGAGAAACAGAAAGAAGAAGAGAAAGAGAGAGAGAGAGAGAGAGAATGTTTTCTCTTCGCTCGACTGACCGCAACGTTCTTTCATTTCCTAGAAGACTCCGTTAAGCATTTAGATTCAGACTCACGTTTAAAAGCGTCTCACACTGCTGTAGTACGTTTCCTGATCCTGATTTCTTTTGACGACAAGTTCGAGATTTATCAACGTTCTAAGGACGGAACGTCAAATGGGAGGATTTGCTTCTTTCCACTACTTAAGTAATCGAGAGATGCTCGACGCGATAATTTATTTCAATTTTCCTCAAAAGCTTCGGGGATTAAATCGGCGCGATTAGTATTCGCCAAACTACACTCAATGTTATTTTATAAATATTTTACAGTATTTTTTTCTTTTTTCACTCTTTCTCTCTCTTTGTCTTCTCGTATTGCGATAACATTTTGCTATCCGTGATATCCGAAGATATCTTACGATACGTCGAAGATCGTCGTAATGTAAATTTATGCGAACGGCGGTTCGCAGTGTAATCCTGAATTACATCATTGCGAACAGTCGCGAAATACACGTCGTACAAAGTAGAATTTATCGAGAATTCATGGTTTGAAAGAGCTATTTATATCACACGAATGTGTTTTATTGTTACAGAGGGGTAGCGACGAGCTTCTGTCGCAAAGTGGGGCAGTCAGCAATGGTGCTTCAATGAGTCCGCAACCTCATCACGCGGCTGACAACAACAATGACGCCAAGAAGGTAAGTGCTTTTAATTAAATCAGCGAGCAATCTCCCCATCTCCGCGCGATAATCACAGATCCCAAAGATATTTAAAAAGATTCTGATATATAGATAATTGAAAAAGAATCTACTATCGGGAAGAATAATTATTATTTATCATCATTTTTAATTTTATATAAATATATATTTAATTTCATATATAAATATATACTTATATAATTTTTTTTTTTTTTTTTTTTTTTTTTCCCTCTCGAAATGCTCTCGGAATAGAGTCGCAAATTTGTATTTTATATATCGCGTCTTTCTTCTCGAAAGAAAATCCCCCTTTTCGATTTCGGCGATGGCAATAATACACGTGGTACAACGGAATAAAATACAAGGAACGCCGATAACTTCCTTCTCGATCCGTCCATTTCACCGATGGCGGAAAGCGGTCGTGCGGAGCTTTTTGGGAGAGCTTTTCTCTCTCCCTCGAGTTGCCTCACGGCGAACCGACCGCAACCAGAACGCGCAACGAACCATAAATCATCGCATACCAAAGAGAAATTCGTATGCAGTGACCTCGATTGAAATGCGTCCATTGAAATCTGATCGGTCGCTTTCGCGTTCCCCGAAGAGTTCTCGCGTTCCTTCCGGCTTTCCCATCGCAACGAACGTATGGCTGTCCATCAAAGAGACCGGGAAATCGTTTTTTATCTTTTTTTTTTTTTTCGACCGAAGTCGACGCTGATTCGCTGTATGTAGAAATTTTTGACGAAACGACCCGACAAAAATTGCCGGTGAACGAACTCGCGATGTGGGAAACTTAATTTTTCACAGCGGCCGATTATTATTCTTTGCGCATAACGACGCGCGTCGACGAGAGATATGACTATTATTAATTAGTCTCGTATATGTGTGTGTATGTGTATATCGTGAGATAATCGACTACCGATAGACGAAGAGAAATTATCGACGTGTATCTCTACGGGAAAAATTAATTTTCGGCGCAATCCTTGCGCATCGCATGAAAAAGTAGAGAGAGAATAGCCTGACGATTATTAATCGATTTACTTACGGGATCGCGAAGGTATAGATTATTTTGTGAATGCCATTAAGAGCACACTGTATTTATGTCCCGCTGAAATTAATAGTCGGTTCAGAGATGAACTTTATATATTTTGTCGAATATAAAGAGCCGATAAATCTTTCGTATCAATATTTTCTTGGACGTTTATACTTATTTCAATTTTGAAAATTGAAAATTGTAAAGATTAAAAATACACACATGGGGAATGAAAAAAGTAAGATTTTTGCAAGTGAGAGGAAAAATGTGACGTAAGATATGGCCTTTTAGCGAGGTAACGTACCCCTTAATTAATATTTTGCACGCTCCGCCGTGGCGACAGCCGTTTAAGCTTCGGGAACAGCACGTTTCTCGCGCACCTGCTCTCGTCACGTATACTCGACGTCGTCACACGTCGTTTCGACGAAGACACGAAAAAATTGTGAAATTTCTGGAACGCAAACGACGTCGACGACGGCGTGTTTGAAAACCGCATTGGGAGACACGGTCTCCTGTCCCGGATCACACTCGGTTGCACGTGCACCACCGGATGTAGTCTAAAAGTTCGTCCTCGTTCCTCTCCGAGCGTCGTTAATCATTTTCGTATATATGTAGTTGCAAACAGAGGCAAGCTCTGGTGGGCGAGATACGTAAAGCGATTTGCTTTCATTTTCCCCGGAATTTACCGAAATCCCTGTTTAACTGAATCGGTGAGTTTTTGCATCACCGAAAAATGTTGATACGATTTGATTAATAGCTCGATAGCGAGATGTAGGCGTTCTCGCATTAGATAACGTTTAACATTAAGATGAAATAACGGAATTCTCTTTGAAATGCGCGGTCTTTTACCATATGTGGCATAAATCGATGAAACGAGCGGTTTGCGTACACATCGCGCGTTATTTTTTTCTTCAACTTACCGTTATTTTTTATTATGACAAACAGTGTCATTTAAAAATGTCAAGGCAATCTTAATAGCCTCGTTAAAACAACTGGCGGAGCGGGAAGCTAGTTTGATTTTTTTAGCAGTTGGATACACGTTTAAAATATCGTTCTCTTCATTCACATTCAAAATATATATATAAATCACGCGAAACGAATGTTAATTATTATGAAACATCCACTACAAGCAACAACTTTTGCTGCGTTCTTTGATATCTTATTATTACATCTCTTCGTAGAAATTATATATATATATGTTAATTAATTTTATACACATTATAATTATATTTACCAGGAACTTACAAGAACTCTTCCTCTTTGTTGTTATAAAATAACAAACAACAACGAATTCTACTGTTTTACAGAGCGGAAATGAAAATAATCATGCTGCGTCACTTGACATTTTCCACAATCTGCTAATAACGTGACTGCAAGAACGCATTATAATAGTGCGACGCGTGTAACGCGAAATTTATCGCCGATCGTTAATGTAACGTGTTTTTCACGAGAGGATATGCTTTTAACGTGTATATTTACTCGTGATATTCCGAGGACGGATTTGGTGACAAAGCCGGAGCCTTTCCGGCTTGCCGCCTTTTACTTTGAAAATGTACGCGCTCTACTTTCCGACGAAAATTCTCGTACGACGAGAGAGACTCCAGGAAATTATTAGCCATTGTCGAGTATGAACACGTTTGTTTTACCCGCCAGCTGATGACGCAACATTAACGTGGCGTGCAAAAAAAATAGCGCGGAAAATATCACAGAAAACTGCGGCAAAATCTCGTTACATTTAGCGTACTTAAAACAATAACAGTACGAGAATAATGTTGTAATAGGAATTTTGAGAAGAAATAAAATTTGTGTCTGCTAATTAAATTATGCGGTTAGATCGATTTATGTAATATGATTTATGTAACATATATATTATAATATAATGCATAACGAAATTATTATAGTCCCAATAATTTGCTTCTATCTTATAAAAAAGAAGTTTCTCTTGGAAATATTTATAAAAATGTTTCGTAATCCACATATTTCGTGTCCACAAGGTGATCAGAATTACGATTTGTTGGTTTCTTTCTTAAACATGGGCGAGAATAGCTCTGGGATCTTTCCTTCTCGGTTGCGGAATTGCTCCTAGCCGGAGCAATTTCGCCCCGACCCACAGGGTATATATTTCGGAACGACTCTACCATAACACATATGCCTCTTACTTAATATAAATTGGCGTTTGGGAAAAGGGTCTAGAGGGTGCAATTTATCAGAGGGGAAATCGAACCCGCGCTGCGCCCGCCATCGGCGCGAAATCTGTTAGGTTAAGAAAAAAAGTCGATCCCTCTGGAGGGACGGGGAAGAGGGGGCGCGATTAAGGAAACGTAGAGGGAATCATCTTGTTACAATCCGGGAGTATGTTTTTATCTTCCTTCCCCTCTCCACGAAACTCGCTGACCGACGTACATCATCTGCTCGCTGTCATTACGAGCGTACGATACGGCAGGTGCTTTTCCAACCCTCTCTTTCTCTCTCTTTCTCTCTCTCTCTCTCTAGCTCTTTCGCTTTTAGCAACATTTTATTTTTTTACAGCATAATCCCTCTCGCGTATTTTTCAGAGCTCGTTTCCGCGTCGCGCGAAAGCTATCTGTTTTAGGGTTTTATTAGCTTATAATTAGAAAGATTTTTAATAAACCTACATTTCTTCTTTTGTAAATTACATGATGTATTTTTATTTACTAATGCGTTAATCGAAAAGAAGAGAGGAGAGGGAAAAATTGTATCCACTTTTTTTTAATCGATTATTTCGCTTTATAACATTTTCGCAAAAATCATGCAAATTAATCTCGTTGCAAAGAAAGCGACGCGCCGAAGAATCACTATTTCACGATGCTTGCGGAGTGCAAAATCCGCGAGCGCGAAGTGTTGAAAAGCGAGGAAAAAGGAAGGTGACGAGGAAAGGCGAGATTTTTCTCTTTCTCTTGAAAGCGCGACAGGCGGAGGAGTAGAAAAAGGTAAAGAGTCCTACCGATGTTCGTAGACAATCTGAAGAGGTACTACGCTCGTGAAGCTCGTAGAAGCTCCCATTCATTCCGCCTTCCAGGCTGAATAAAGTTTCGAGAGGAAGAGAGCAGGTACAACCTTCCGCCATCATATTTCCACTACCTTGCCTTCGGGACTTTTCTCTCGATATCAATCGCTCCGGATTCGTCTGTAGATTTGTCCTCCTCTTCGACAAATCTCCGCGAAACGAGTGTCCCCGGTCATCTAGTTGGGATATCGTATCAATCGAGAAACAGCCGAGTCTCTGAACAGATTCTTCGATCGTCGCCGGTCACTTAGGATTCTTTACTTAACCCTTCGACTAGCAACAGAGTACACGTAAGTGGCAATCTCTGTTGTGTTTATGTACTTGTGTGATTTATTTTTTTCTGAAGATCATTTCTTTCACATACACGCGCGTTCTTTAAATGGAATAACATTATCTGGAAAAATTTCCTCGTAAAAATTTCAATGTAATGTACAGTGTAATGTAATACGACACTGGCGATACGATAATTCTTTTTCGATAGGTCAACGAGCTTGTGTCCTTCCTCGGACGGACGCACATACTCTCCGGAAAATTGTATAATGCGGCATTAACTCTATAACGTTGCTAAGAGGATACGAATCGGCTTTAATACGGATTTTTAATTTGCTCTGTAAGATCCCATCTAGCGTGAATAATCGCGTTTGAGGCGCAGGAAAGGGTGGAAACGTGGATTAAACGCGGGTATATAAATTGATTAGTTGCACGCTCGGCTTAATGAGGACTGTGTAATTTACATTCCGGCCGTTGTGAATTGCTAATTTTAATAATCGCGAAACTGTACCCGCTGAAACGTAAATACGTCTCTATCAGCATCCCATTTCTGTTTCGTAAATAATACCCCGTATAAAATTAATATCGCAATTTGTATTTCCATCAATTACAGAGCCGCATGATGAAGACCGTTGCGATTCTTTCGAAAATTCAGCATTTAATCTTCCATTGTTTCGCATACGTTTAATGAATCGTGAATTAACTTTTCGCAAACCAGGGCTATTTTATTAAAAACGAGAGAAATAAGTCCGGCGAATAACATCAATGCTCAATAATATTTATTTAAACGTATATAATATTTGAGTCTAGATGTTTAATTCGCGAGTACCACAAGAACGATTAAAATAAATGATCAAAAAATTTATTTGAGAAATTAAATATAAAGGCAAATGAAAAGATATTGTATTTTAGATGTGTTATAAGAATTTAGGCTTTGTTAGAAAATTATTTATATTTTCGTTCAGCTTTTTGCGTTTCAACTTTTTTCGTAAATTCCTCTCTGTCGACTATTCGAATATTCTTAAATTTCGTAGAATAAAGGACAAAAACTTGGGACGAACTGACCGATAAAAACCGTCCCAGCGTGTTCGCTTTATTAGGACGGCAACGGGTCTCTTTTGTCCCCGTTTCTTTTTGATGTTCCATTTTCTACCTCGTTCCGTTCCATTATCCACGAATGGTAGTCATATCACCACTTATTCACGCGTCCACGTGTCTCAATACACTAGGGAATAAAAATGAGAGAGAAGATCGAGAACAACGATTAGAGAACATCAAGGCTTCGTTAAGGGTGTTACAATGTTAGTCGATTATCAGTTCTTAGCGTCTCTTTATTTTTCTATTTCGATCATCTTTGCCTTATGATTGTCACGATTTGTACGACATTTTTGCGTCCGTTGATGAATAAATATTTCTCTTCTTAATTCTCTATTCATAAGTATATTATCATTGCAAAAGTGCTTAAAAATCTGTTCAATTTTTTTAACCTGTTTCATTTTCGAGAAAGTAATCGGAATAGAACGACATATTTATATCTGTCGGAAATTTCTACCAACGCATCTGCGCGGAATTTATCACGTTCTTCGTTTCCGTATTCTTCGCTGGAAGATTTTGTCCGTGTACTCACGCGCTTACTTGCAACTACCAATAAGTTGACGTAGCCGTGTCGGAAACGGGAAGTTATTTGAGATCGCTGGCGGCATACAGTACGCGAGGAGGGGGAGTTGCCCCTTCGTTCCATTCTCCTCCGCGAATCCCGGAATTTTATATTAAAAACGTATATATATCCGCGGGAGGGTGGAAAAGGATTTGGATGGAGTGGGCGGGCGGGGGGACGGGGGACGGGGGGGGGGGCAATCGCCGACGCGGAACGTCTGAAACCGGACTAGAACTTCTCGCTGGCGTGTCTGACATATTTCATGCCGGAATGTTTCTCTCCGAATGCACCGGAACGTCGGACACGATTTTCGAATGCCAGCCGTCCCTCGTGTGGATAATCTCGATTTCTCGATTCAAGAGCGGCAGTATCGTATCATATCGCGCCGCGTCGGCCAAAATATCATTGGCACGTCCACTCGACCGACAAATATCTCTTCTCACGGCGATTAATTCGAGTTGCGCGCAACTGAATACGTCTCTTACGGCGAATTTCTGAAAAAAAAATTTTTTTTTTTTTCCTTCATTTTCTAGGAACGAAATGCAATTTTTAAAGTTGAAAAAGCTCAAGAACTTTAGTAACCGGTTTATTGATCGTGTAGAGATGTTATCAGGGGAGTAAATTAATAGTGTTTAATCGCATAATAGAAAAATTTTAGAATCTACTTTTTAATACAATTTTATGATCTTACCTCTGTATATTTGTATAAAATCGTCTTATAAAATAATTAATATTGTATTTGCCGTGTGTTTCGAGTAGTGCGAAGTCGGAATTTCAATCACGTTTTCATGTAGAATTCTGCATCCCATGCCAATCTGTTCAAAGTCCGATGAGACGCTGCTTCACATGTAGCAACATCAATTAATAGTGCTTGTTGTGTCAAATCCAAGCGACATCGAATCAAAATAGACGATGAAGAGGATCGTTGAATTAGATTACGACTGATTTTCCGTAACCGATGATGCTACGGTCGAGAAATAGACGACCCGGCGATGTTCTCATAATATATACAACAATATATTACTGATAACAATTCATCAAAAATATGCAGCCGTGTCTATAATAAGCGTGATATGTCTGAGAAAAATTAGAAAATTTATTATGTTCAAAAATTAAAAACGTGATAGAATTTCGCTTTAACATATCTACATTTATATTATGTCATACATTTCTTTCCTTTTCTTTCCTTGATATAAAATAACAAAATTTTACAAACCGATATTTTCATCAATAAAGACAATTAATTTTCAATTTAGTTTGGTAAACTTGTCTATGTAAATATCCCTCTATTTTTTTTTTAATACGTCGCGTGATGCAGTAACAATTTTATAATCGTTTGACTGTGTCAATTACACGATCACCGGCATTGTGTCATCCCCAGAAACGACGAATTGGCGATAGGTTAATGCTAAATAAAATGTCGAGTAAAAAAACGTGTAAATAAAAAAAAAAGCATTCTTTGCATGACCGCTCGGCTTCGCCAATTTGCTTTCTTTACCATCTCTCTCTCTCTCTCTCCATCGAGTTTTACGCTAAAAATGTAGATTTACAGGCTGTTCTCGATATCGATGTATATAATCGTTCGAGGGAGGCAGAGAAACCAATGATGGCAAGCAGGAAGATTCGGTAACGTCGATCCGGAAAGAACAAAAGAATTAAAGCGCGGATGATATAATTGCTACTCTGATGGTGTAGTAGTATTACGAGTGGGATATATGTGCTTTTAGTCCGAGCGAGCTGACAAAACCGTCGTTTAGATAAATTGCTTCCACCTACAGCTGTCCCATCGAACATCGCCGGATGAAATCGTATGACTGACTGACGTTTCAGTTTTCTCGTGAAAAATGTGATTATCGTGCGATACGCAAAATATGGATAATACGTTTCGTTTTTTAACACAAACATTTACTCGTATAATTATTTGTAAAAATGATATGTCTATATCTATAATAATCTATAATAATGATAAAAAATAATTGTATAAAAAATTATTATGCACTCAAAATGATGAATATTTATAAATTATATCAAGAGGGTATGTCTACAGCTAAAGATCTGTGCAACTTGCATCCACAATTGCGCCGATAAACGATAACAATTGACCTCTACATAAAGCATGATCGAAATATGAACATCTTTATCTTGTTAGCGAACCAACAGTCAGTCGTTACTGCGGTCGCTATTTTCTCTTTCCGGGAGGGAAAAAATTTTTTTACCTTCTCATTACATGAATTTAATGCACTGACACGTTTGCTAACGAACTCGATAACGGCAAAAGTAATGTTAACGGCACGAACGACAACCCGTCCTATCTTTACGACGGCCTTTATTTGCCGGATAAGCGGCAACTGCGGAAACGTTCTTTCGCATCGGAGGCATGCCACTTATCGAATGGAACCGGAGGAAAGCTCGTAAACGACGCGCGTGTAAACGAGAGGAAGTCTGTCGTTTCGCTCTTCCGCGACGCGCGTCGTAGTCGTCTTGAAAATACGAAGGCTCGACGATAAATTTATCGACGTCTGTCGACGCGACGGAGCTTTAAAGCAGCTTCCACGGAACGAGGAGGGAAGCACACCTTAAATATTTTCATACCGCAGAATTACGCGAAGAGGAATATCTTGTTTCGCGTTTCCGAAAGTTACGCCTTGCCACTGATCAGTCTTGAGCTTATCGTAGAAACAATGTAATATTTATCAATATGCAGAAATTTGATTGTTATTTATTTCAAACTTGAATCTTGTAAATCTTGCGCTAGCTTATAAATTGTTCGCTTATATTATAAATTCGATTTGATCCGATTCGAAATATGTGCATCGGTAGAGAATAGATATCATGTCGCTAGAGAAGCAAAGCATGACAAATGTGCAATTTATCACTCGGAGATTAGGACAATAGGTTGGAAGACCAGAGCTACAAAGTAGTATGAGACGAGTAACGAGATTTCTATTAAGATTCAAAGCTGCTGGAGCCATGCCAAGTCTTTCTAAAACACGAGTAAAGCGTATGCACATGTGCGTGCATATGTAAGCTGCATTCACTTTGCGAATAATTTAGACAAATCGCGATCTCACTCATCCGATATTATCACTTGAGTAAACTGCTTTAATCGTCTTAGTTTACTATGCAATTTTTTCATATCCATTATGATATCAAATGATATATTGATATCAATTATTGCAGCACGCTATGCGATTATAAGTATAATTATCTTTCAAGTTTATTTATTATTTTTTTTTTGCAGAAAATATTGCTTTGCAATGATATTTATCTGCAAAAGTAAAATTCTTATTATATATCTAAATTGTCATAATACCTTATAAACTAATTTAATATTGAATAATTGAGCCATAGATTGAAATTATTTGGAATATATGTAAAATATTTTTTCTTAATTACCCTACTTTCTATCATTTTTTAACAAATTTTGTTTTCTCCTCTGAATTTCAACGTACATGTATTTCAGGAACGTAATAAAATTAAAACGGTTTCTTCATAATATAGTCATAACCACTCTGCGCCTAAAATATTCTGAATTACGAGTCCAGTTTGAATTGTCCGTCTTTTTCCGAGGAAGAAAAAAAGAGGTTCTTCTTCAGTTTGCCGAGCAGTCTTTGAAATGTTGGCCTCGCTTCGAAGCACGCAGACTCTTTTTTTTTTGCAAGAACAAACTCGCGTACGTATACGTTTTGCTTTAGTCGTGGCTATTATTCAATTATTTTTCCTCGTAGATAAAAAAATTGCCGTAATTATGCATGAAACTTCGTGTACGCGTAATTAACATTCGAAACATCGCCTTTATGCATACAAATGGAATTGCAATGCCAGAAACAAAGCCTCGCAAATCTTGATGCTTTTTTTAAGATCAAATATGATTCTAAGAATTTACCGCTCCGCTTTATTTCTTTTTTTCTTCTTCTTTTTTTACAGTATTCTACAATTTTGATCTTTTTGTCCGGGAGAAAATAATTCTTATTATTTTCGCAATGTATACTTGATTGACGTTTTCGTAAAATAAATTATATATAATCGGTAAAGAGAAATGTTTATAAAAAATATATATTCGAAACGTGATTCTGATTATTAATAGCTGTTATAAGAATATGTTTAGATTTGCATCGAAAGATTTATGCTTACAAAATACATATTTCAAAATTAATTAACATGTAATTTAATATTAATCGGGGATTTTGCCAACTGGATACTAATGAAATCATTATTAACTAAGCTATACTACGCATATGATGAAAGAGTCTCTGATAATGTATCAGTGGTTATGATTATATCGGAGCCTGCTATTAATATTCGTTATTAATAATAATTTTGCTCGTAATTC
Source organism: Polyergus mexicanus (assembly GCF_030449975.1). Classification (NCBI taxonomy): domain Eukaryota; kingdom Metazoa; phylum Arthropoda; class Insecta; order Hymenoptera; family Formicidae; genus Polyergus; species Polyergus mexicanus. The sequence continues at coordinate 10,314,112 of NW_027223326.1, read as the reverse complement.
TCCCTCATCCCCGCGTATGGAGGGGATATTAATTATGGTATTGGTAGATTATTAAAGCAACTCGATGAAGGTGTATTGGGAATACTCAATTGAATAGAAGTTCTTATTATATAATATTGAAAAGAGTGGAGAGAGATGACTATGTTTAGAGCACGAAAATTTGTAGAATTTGACGGCGAGCTATTCTACTATAAATTCAAGATATGTTGTATCCTCGGAGAAGTTCGATTTTGATCACGATTATTTAATTACGACATAACATTACATTAAAATTTTCAATAAAAGAAACTTTTGACGTACATCGATTCTGACCGTCGCGATTTTTCCGAAAATTTTCCACGACCGCATTTCGAACGATTGCATTGTGAATCACACAGCCTACAGTTAATAATATGTCGACAAATATTTTTCTTCAATATACTTCCTTTGTACGCTTTCGTTCCGCGTCGAGTTTACCTCCGGCAACGCGTGTCCCGGGTCGAATTCCTGAATTTACAAAACGCGTTCAAACGAAAAGTTTCCCCGCCCTTCTCTCCACCAAGCTGCCGAAACTTACTCTTACGTTTGAACTCTCCTTCTATCGAGGATTCTAGAGTAAATATAGAGTTACGATGTGGTATTAATCGCAGGGATTCGGGCATCATTTCGCAAACATATCTCAAGATGATTGGGATTGATAAGACTTTTTTTTTATGTCGTATATGGATGTTAATAGTTGAGCGAATAAAATGTCGCGCGTGGAGAAATAATATACGATGAAAAAACAATTAATCGCATACTCCTCAAAAGAACTATACATATTTTATTTGTGTATCACGTAAGTGCAAATGGAGTGTGGAACTAACGTCGACAAGATTGAATGGACGAATAATAATTTTGGATGGATGAATAATAATTTTTTTTTTTTTTCCGAGTGATAGAAGCTCGTTCTTTTCATTTGTATTTAATCGAGATCGGCTGATACGGCGATACGACGTCGGTAATAATCCAGTTAATCTCAACATGTCGACAAGCTCCACCTGATGTTACACATATCGCGTCATTAAGTTTATATATTGTATATACGATACCTCGCGCTTAATAACTTGAGCGATCGAAAGTCGGTCGACAATTAAATAAGGTGAAATCGAAAATGCAATTAACGTGTTCGTACAATGTGCAATATTTATATCGACATAATTTTAATTTATGATATTAGCTCCTTCCATTGGATTATAGTTTACCATGTAGTTTGTTAATTACACAAATGTTGTGTAGTTTTATATCTACACAATGGCTCTATTTGCACTTTCCCAAAATCATAATTGTTTGATTGATATCTGCAGTATATTTCATCAACAATTGCACGGAAATTGATTGAACTAGTTTATACGTAGCCAGAGCGTTTTATTGATTGACGTCATCGTCACAGTTTCGAACTAGTATTGACCACGATTTATAGGACTTCGTATTACCAACAATCCATTAACTTCCATCGTCGGACCAAGTTAGTGGACCTTAGTTTCACTAATTATTCGGATGTCTCTTGTTAGTAACGTATAACGATTATATCTTTATTATTGCAAATGGGCACGCAATCGATTCGACGGAGATCGAGTGGACAGAATCGCTACGATTTAATATAGCATAGAAAGAAAGGGGTACGTGCGATTAAACACGTGTATAAGCTGATCTGAAAGCGTTGGCTTATCTTGACTGAATATATGTCGTATCATTCGGAGGACGCTGGTGGGCATAAAAAGGGTGTATGGTTCATCGATAACCATCTCTTCCGTTCCATCTCGTTTACCCTCGAATCTGTTTCGAGCTTTTCTCCCCCTAAAAGCAATGAAAATGTAGAAATGCTTCCCGTCGTCATATTCCGTCAATGTATTAACGAATCCCGTCAACTTTTTCCATCGATGTCGATGTCGAAATGTGAAACTTGCCTTGCGATCTGTCAATCTTACGGAGTGAATTCCTATTGACGTATTCTTCACGACGAATAGCTTCTATCGCGTGTTAGCTGAAAGTTAAGGCTTTCTTACCAGCTGTGAAAGTTCGAGGCGAATAGAGCGATTCGATGAATTCAATTATTCGATTCCGTTCAATTTCGAAACTTGATCGTATCTCTCTCGCGAGCGATTCTTAAATCTGTCAATTTAATTATTATGAACGTACGATAATCTGTTATGCAGTCAAAATTGGTCCCCATATGATATGTAGATTTGTTCGAATCCGCATATTACTCATCCGATATTGTGACGCGCAGGGAAAATGCATCGAGAGCTCCGATCAATTATTCGCAAAACTTTAATTCGGTTTAAGACGACGCTTCGACGATTAGCGCATTTACGTTTCGCACACGTTGATCGAACCATCTACGAGGCTCGCGAGATTGATTTCTCATTAAACTTTAATCTGATCGCTCTGACGATTGCGATCGCAAATTTGATAATACAATCCGTGTTTAAATTCGTCTCGCTCGATTCGTGCATCATTTATCACTTCGCCGAATATCGAAGAAACGCAGAAGAGAGGAAGGAGGGCCATAGTACATATTCGCGTGTCGCGATAAAATCAATCTTTCCGCAATTAGCTTTGGTGCGATTTGCAAAATTTTGCGTCTGCAACTATGATGTTATATGCCAATCAATTTAACCGATTAATCATCTTTCATGAATTTATTTTTTTCCTTTATATTATTTTATTACCGCTTATTTCTCCTTCGCTCGTCTTTTTCATGAAGCGAAAAATTAATAATATCCCGGCTCTCGCCACTGATTGGATATTTAATATCTATTGTTATCGCGCATTTGTCCTAATTGCAAGAAATTTATCGGATACACGGGCGGCGCTAAATATACATCCATCACCGGTGGACCAACTAGCAAAAATTCAGAAACCCAATGTCAGAGACACAGTTTGTTTTTTCATCGTTAATTATTCGGCGGTTATACACTGTAAGGTTAAAGGTCGTGATACAAAGAACTCGAATATAATTTGCTTAAGAATCACATATAAAAAAAATTATTTGAACGCCTTGCAAAGAGAGAGAGAGAGAGAGAGAGAAGCGCGATTAGAAATATCTTTTACGAAATGTTAGTAGTGGAACTAAAAATTCGCTGAACCGTCGCCGAAGGTCTGCCGGATAGTAACACGTTTCAATCGGCGATTGAGCGTGTCGAATCGATGAAAGAAAGGAAATAACGAGCAAACTCTTTGCCGAAAGTAAAGGAGAGAAAGGATGGCTACGGTAATCGGAAGGGAGAAACGAGCGGTGAGATTGCAGGTTGTCGATAGAAGAGGGTCGAATCTCTTTCTAGGAGAGCCAGGACGGGCGATGTCGGATCCGGGCTTTGCGGGTGGACGGAGAGACGTAATGCATATTGACGTTTTGCCGATAATTCCCGCGGCGTCGCGGCGCTGAGCGTCGAGCGAGAAAACCCCCGGCTTGCACAAGAGAGCGTTTTATACGCGAGATCTGCGAATAGGACTCCGCGACTCTGGGATAAGGGCGGAAAAATGGAGGGAACGAGAGATGCTCCGGATAAAACGAACACTTTGCGTCTCAATTGAAGACTTTGCCAAAAGATTGGACGAATCCTTTCCGCGATTCTTACGCTTCGCTTGTCATTTAAAACAGAATGATGAAACGGACTTTTGTTGAGAATTTCGAGAAATGATTTAGAGAAGAATTCGTTATTTAAGAAATATATTATAATTATTCGTATTCTGCTGACATAATAAGCAAGTTGTAAAAATTTGTTTTTATATATTAATCTGTTGTTTTTCTCTTCTATCTCATTTCTTCCCTTTTCTTGTTATATCCAAAATTTTTTAAACGTTTCATCAATTTTGTAAATAAAATCTTAAAAATTCTTTGCAAAATTGATATTTTCATAAATCATTTGCGATGTAAATTGCTTCAAAAATCGATCGTAATTTTGAGAATTTTTATTACGCGCGAATAATACTTTATATGCATGTCCGATCGTGCGTCTCTAGATACGACACAGCACAAGCTCCTATTTTTCTATACACGTGTATTTGTTTAACACGCGCAAAAATTTAACAAAATATATCCGACGCGCGTATTCATAAATACCGATAGATCGCAAGCGACCGTGTTGATCGCCGTCATCATCACGCTTGCTTGTTTTGACGTATCGATGCGCGAGCGTGATTTCATCTGCAATAGATCGGGCTGACAAATTTTTTTCTCTAACCACTTTGACGTTCGACGCTACCGTAAAAAATTTCTAACGCTCTTGCTCGGACGGTATTATTTTTTTGCTTTAACCCGACCGATCGAATTACCGTTTACTCGTCGCAATTGTCGAAAACGCAAGAGCGGTTTTTGCGTTCCTGTACGGTGTGCAAATTATTTTCCGAATGCAACTTTGTATCGTGTAAGCCAAAAACGAATTACCACACCTATTTCAGGTTGAGAATGTCCATTATCGATGTTTTTGTTAAAAAAACTGCAGGACTTTGTCCGGATATTCAGATAAAAGTATACACAATGTTAGATAATTACTGTACATTATTATTTTATGCCTATATATATTATGAAATTTTATACATAAATTATTTGAGATTTAATTCGTTGGAACTTTTCAAATATCTTTGCTCATCGAATAATACAAAATAATTGGCTCCAGAATTGATTCTAAAAAGTCTATTATTAAAAATTAATGCGGTAAAACGGATTAAATAAACAACGAGAAAGACTATTTGGCCGGTATGTTGGAAAAAGTGGATTTGACACGTGACTGTAACAGAAAAAGATATTAAAAATAACATTGACCATTTTTACTAAACGCAGAGCGGTTCACATTCGGTCCCGTGTTTCGGAAAATCATCGGACCGTATTTATCCGGTCGACTCCTCGATCGTTTCGTCAAAACAAACCTTTCATCCGTGCAGCCCTCGGCATATGAAATTCGATCGAATTAATTAATCTGCGATATGGTTGCGGTGGCTGTCACGCTATATATTCGCATGCGCTTTTTCACGACGGGCTCGCAGCCGGTTCATTCCGCGAGTTCGTCACAGAGAAAGGGAGAGAGAGAGAGAGAGAGAGAGAGAGAGAGAGAGAGAGAGAGAGAGATTGTTGGCAGTTGCAGAAAACCGGGAGAGCGAAAGGATGCGATGCAGAAAAAAAAAGAGGGACAAGTGTCCTATCGAAATCGATACCGTGGCTGGTATTCATCGGAGTCGAATCCGCACGATGATTGGCGACCCGAGGTTTTACGAGGTGCAATCGGCTGCCGCTGCATGTTGCTGAGAGGGAGAAAGGCTTTTTTTTGTGAGAAATGAACGCGCGAAGGACGGGGGGCAGAAACGATCGTTTGTATAACTCTATACGAAACCAAGTGGTAGTTGGTAGTTGCTCGCGCGACGCAATGGGTCCGCCTCAAGTCGGGAGAAAAAAAAAACTGATTATTGGCATTAATATTAATTAACGCCAATCTCAAGAATGCCGGACTGACGCCCGTTGACGTGTTCGTAACGTTGCTCTCTTTTACCGTCTTTCCTCGAGATTCGTTTCTCTCTCCCTCTGTCTTTTTTACGTCACGTGATTAGATTCGAGCCGATTTGAGCCAATCAGTTGATCGCTTCGTCTTTCTTTTTATTATCTTTTTTTCTTTCTGATAATTGAATAAAATCGAAGATCTTTCTTCTCGCGATAATGCTTTTGTCAATCTTGTGTTAACAGTGTCGATAACGACAAGAATACGAACGTACGATGCTTCTTTGTCATTGATACGATGCTTCTTCCTCACGTTTGCGATCGACGCGTTTTTCTGGATCGCCGGGAAAATGATTTTAGTTCTCACGCCTGAAGCTCAATTTGAGCGCTAATTAATATATACGATGACAAGAAAAGGCGAATCGATTGCTGATTCCGTCGGTTTAAATTATGCATATTGAAATAAATTTTTGACTAGTCGCTTTCATGAATTTTCAATCGCCGCATATTAAATCGGTGAGATAAAAATAAAAATCCTTACTTTTCATATTTTATATATTCGCTGCGTATTCGAAGCTAAATGTGATTCCGCGTTCTTCGATTCCTTTCTCTGTATTGTGTATCATATTGTACATTCCATAAAATATTGCCATTATACATATAATATATAAAATCCATAAATAATTATAATAGAACATGCTGGAAAAAATTGCAGAAACATGTATGAGTAGTAACTGATAATTCATTCTTTGCGAATAACAAAAGATTCCCAGTAAAAGGGACTTACTTATAAACTTCTTACAAAGGAATGATTCGATTACGCGAGTTCGTCAAAGAATCCGCGATTAAAGTTTGACGGCCGAGCATCTAAAACGATGGAAGCAGGCCGATGTTATAAAGAATTCGTCACCAGAATCTACGTAGGGATGCACAAAGGCTCGACAACCCCGGTACGCGAATGCATTCTATATTGTCGAGCGAAAGGGGCGGAGATGGTGGTGAGAGGGAGAAGAGGACGGACTCTTCTCCTTTCTGCATCATCCTCGAATGCACTCGGGCGCATCTGTCGCGGGCTCGAACGCTTATCTCGGAGCTCCCGGAGACTCCCGGAGCTCTCGGATGGCTTCTTTCCCGAAGAGAGGAGTCCGAGTTTTCCTGCCGGGGGCGCGGGTCGGAGGGCACGGGATTGAAAACGGGGCGACGGAGCGAAATAGCAGTCGGGGTAGGACGTCGAAGAGAGGAGGATTGTGTGGAGAGAAGGAAAGGAGGATGGGGGGAGGGGGAGGGCTACTTGGATTTCTAATGGAGATGCGACTACCGCCGCCGCCTGTTGCATCGTCGTGGCGCACGTGCCACCGAATCTAAATGCGCTTGCACCATTAGATGATGCTCATATCGGTGTAATTCCTTCGAGAATATCACGGCATCGAAATGATGTAATTTGTAATTCGTGTAAGCTAAGGAAAATTTTTTCGTTATGGATTTTCGCTTCCAAAACTATTTTCACGACAAAATTGACGAATGCACAACTAATTATATTAATTACGTAAATTTTTGAAAAACATGTTTAAAAAGTATATAAATATGATTAAATAAAGTAATATATAATGATGTAATTTATTATTCGTGTAAGATGTAAAAAATTTTTTTTTTACAGAGAGAGATTCTTCTATTCAAAAATATTTTTACATGAATATTGACAAATGCAAATAATATATGTTAATAACGTCAAATACGTAATAATAATATTACCTCAATTACGTTTTCTTAGAACGTTTAAAGCACATAAATATGATTAAATAAAATATATAGATCAAAAAATGCAGTTTTCAAAAAATATATACGTTGTTCGAATATATATTATTTGTTAATTTCAAAATAATAATCTGATTATGCGTTTCGACGTTATTAATTATGTCGATTGAAAAATTCAATTACAAAATAAAACAAATTTCGCTTCTCTCTTACCGGTGTTTAACACAAACTCGAATGCATTTTACGAAGCTTCCAGCAGAACTTGTTAAGCCTAAAACTAACACGCGCATCTCCCCTATCTTCATTTGCATGAAATAGAATTTTTAAACTATCGACTTTCAAATTCACTATCGTTTAAAATCGAATAAAGACAACTTTGATCTAAAGCAGGCTACAAATTTAATCAATCTAATTCTAATTAAAGATTTTCGTATTTAATTCATTGTCCACTTTTTCTTTTATATTTATTTGAATTAAAAATCTTATAAATTAATAAAATAAATACGACATGTATCAAAAAAGATACAGACAATTGTGTTATTTTTATATAATTAATCAGTTAATTTCATAATTCGATATATGAAAGTATTTAGATAGTCAGATTGAAAATTGAACTTTTACTTTACAAAATATTGCATCTTTTTTATCTCATAATATGTCAAAATTAAAAATCTCGTAAAACATTAATATTCTTATTTTGTTTTAATACTTTTATTCGCGAAATGTTTAATTAATTCATGTTAAAATATAACAATTTTATTTAAAACAACGAAGAGATGAGAACTTTATAATACCTAAGCAACTCTTAAAAAAAATCTAATTTAATTAAAAAATTTTAAATTTTTAAAACTTTACCGCCATAAGGTAGCTTTCTCTACATAGTTCATTCTAATCAACTGAACGATAAAAATGTAGCGCACTGAATCTGAATATACTTTAAATGCTTTGAATAACGAAATCAGTATATTGTGTAGCTATAATCAACTCGCTGATCATTCCTTTCTTTTATTACTTGATAGAATAATTAATACTAGTTGATATTTATATAGTCAAAAATGATTGCTATTCAAGGATTACGAATATAAAATCAACACAGGGTAGGTGTCTAAACTAATATCAGAGAGCAAATATATTGGGATTTTATAAAATATCGCAATTGTATTAGACTTACGATCTGTCTCGTTCGATGTTCTCTTTCAATCAGCCGATGTAGCATCATTTACGTGGTTAAAAACTCACTAAATACGACACAATTATATCTGATTCGCGTCTTGTTTACTAACACGCGCGAAGCCTGCGGCGGCGGCGCGCGGCGCTGCGAGCCGAAGTTCGCCGAGTTGCGACGGAACTAGCCGAATGTCAATGTGACATCGACCGAGTGGCAACACGTTGTTCCGCAGACACGTTCGCGCGTGGCGGACGCGTCGCGTCGCGTCAGCGACAGCGACCCCGTAACGTTCGCTTATGTTTCGGTTTATTAACAAGAATGTCGCGGTCGGGAGTGCGGAAATGGCGAACATGAGTCGCGATATCGGGGTCGGCGTTGTCGGGCAACCGGTGCCGCATACATCGTACGATGTTTATCGCGAATCTCACCACCTGCTGGCGCTCGGGGAATCCATAGGCATGCGCAGCAGCCTCGAGCACGAAACGTGGGGGAGGAGAGGCTCTCATCTGAGAATGTGCGTGGACTTACTCGGCGTAAGTTTACCCTTTCTCTCTCTTTTTCCTTCTCGCACTTTGCACGCAAATTGTTTTCTCGTTGCATTCCGAGAGACTGTTATTTCATCGTCGGCCATATTTGTATCTTTGATGCGAGGTATGACGGGCACGTGGGATTGATGTTCGAATTACGTGTCATGTCGGGATCATTCCGAGACATTCGCGCTTGGCATTATTTTGCGTTCGTTCAACATTTATCGAAACTTTTGAACGTTGGAAACATTAAACGTGAAGTTTGCCCTTGTTCGTTACTCGCGCTTCGTGTTACGTCACGCGGCTTTTTCAATAGTAGTTTTTTGCATTTTATCCTGAATACTCTGACGCAAGAGATATAAACTATATTTATTTAAACAAGGAAATAGTCGACACGCACAATAACATTGTTTCTCACTCGAAATAACACGAGATCCGCCGCGTACAATGGAAAAATATTCCGATAGTTTGCTCGCAAAATATATCGAGATACATATGCGTATCTAACATTTTTATAAATCATATTACGCGTTGGAAAGGAATAAATGTAAAAAAGGGGAGAATATAAAAACTACTTTGATTCTTCGGTCTCGGAAGGTTACTTCGAATTTGAGGTCGTCGTCGATCTTGCTCTCTCGGTCCCCCTACCTTCTCTTATAAATTACGATCGATTGAGGTCGAAGGTTTAGAGGGTACGCGACTACCGCGTAACATTTATCTTCGCGCAAAAGCAAGAAGAACGCGCGTGGCTCGTGCTTCCCCCCTCCCCTCCCCTCCCCTCCCCTCCTCCCCGATTTTCTCTCATTTTGGCAAATGCCTCGAGGGCGAGCAAATGAGGCGAAATGCATCCGGCCGCCTGTTACCGGATCTAAATCACATTTTTCCCTGCCTGTCCTTTTTACCCTACACCATTTGATCGCTTTCTTATTTCGAGTATCTGCAATGTGTTTCTTGATGATTAAATGTCACGTTGAAATGTACTTAAGGGTGATATAAAATATCGATCAAGTCGTTATTTACGTATATTTCGTTGAATCGCGAAATTTTTATCACGATTTGTTCTCGAAGTGAAGTGTCGTTTATCTCTATTTTTTCCGTTTTACCTTCAATGCTCGATATACCAACATTCGTATCTTTAGCGTCTTTAGATCGCTTTATCGAAGACGATTTATATCATAGACTCGGGTATATGTACGAATAATTGATGTTTATCGCGTCGCTTATCTTATGTGCCTCAGGTAGGGAATTACTAATACAATAACACATGGCGCCACGTGAACATAGTAAACAATACGTAAGTAGCGCGAGGTACAACTGTGTTTATAACCTTGAGATCAAAGTGCGCAGAGCTTGGGATACTTGTGCGAGCGATTGAGCTCGTATTATATGTGACTGTATTACGTGCATAGGTTGCATTATATTTCCGGAAGGCAAAGTTCAAAAGAAAGTTCACTAAAGTTCTCGAGATTATGTGCATTCCTTGCAATATATGCTTACAATGAATCAGCGTCGCTGTGATACTTTTAACCGTGTTTCGAATATTTATTGTTGGCTCGTATTTCTATTATCGAATATAATATGTATAATATACAATATATATATATATATTTTTTTATTTGATTGTAACCGTTACGAGATGCATTTTTTTATTTTTCAGTCGATTCTATAAAACATTTCAAGTTAAACATAATAAAACATTTACAATTCTTTATAAAAAATCGCGGTTTGTGGAAAAATATATAATAATTATTTTATATTTGTTGAAAACGCTCGCATTACGGGAATTCATTTGGTAACATGAGATTTTATTATACACAATGTAACAACATCACACGATATATTTATCCATTCTATTTTCTCTACATCGTGTGTACCATTAATTCCCGTATAATATTTTCGTGTTTTTTTTTTTTTTTTTTTTTATTTATTACAAAAGAGTAATATTTGTTATATATTTTGATGAAAGAATTTAGTTTATTCTTCGGAAAATTTCGAGTTTTTTTTTTCTCCCAATATTTAGATATTCCCGCGTCTCGTAATTATTATATTATTTGTAGATTCGATGGATCGTTTGATATCATGGAAAAATTGATGGCAAATGTCAAGGGATATGAATTAATGGTACTCGTGAGAGATCGAAGCATCCATTCGACGTTTTCCGTTTAAACGACCGTGCTTAACGATCGTCATGACTGCGTAATAGGCAACATCCGTTACAGGCAGGTTGCTCTCATTTACAGATATTTTTAAGACGTCGCTTAACGGCTTAACGGCGCCGTAAAGATTATCGGCGTGTTAACTTCACTTTCACACGCTTACCTTTCGACGTTTATAGAACACGCAGGAGCGAAAGTTACGATCACGTGTTTATCGTCCGTGTAAGACCTCCCACCGACGCTTTACGCTGGATAATACTGTGTTACAGATGTAACTGCGTGTGATACGCTACGGCGAATCTACAATTACATCAACGGCTTTCTGTTTTACCACATCTTTAGAGATACGCGTATCTCGTATAAAACTTCATTTATTATTATGAGTCGCGTGCATAACATTTAGATAATTATGGAATCACGATGTCATAATTTGTTTGAATGATACATATCTATTTGATTTTTATACTTTACTGAGAAATGAATTTATTATTTAAATAATAAGACAAAAAAGTAATATTGCTAATATTATTAAAAAGTAATTTGGGAAGCTACCCTTTTAATAACATATTAAAAGGGTAGCTTCCCAAATTATTTTATATAAAAATGTTTAAATTAATTAGTATTTTTTCCGCTACTTTTCTTTCGTCAAAATTGCCGTTGAAAATTTTTATAAATACATTCATAATGATATAGTGTATAGGGAAATAAGTGATCTCGTGTCAGACAAGAAATCACGCCATCCATCGGCTCATTTTGCCAATAAATCAGATCATGTTCGACTTTGGCGTCGTTGTGACGCACGAGGCTCGCGTGGCCTATTTCCTAAGAGCGATTTTCCGCGAATTGCCTCCATTATGTCCAATTATCGGCTACGGTGAAGAAGGTTGATCGACGAGACCTGCATCCGAAATCGAGGATGCGCTTGGGACGAGGAAAAAAGCGGAGAGCAAACCTCGAGACTTTATCGGTCAACATTAGAGTAAAAAATTTTGATTTTTTTTTTTTTTTTTTTTTTTTAATATTTACTTCGGTATGCGAACGCGCGCAATCGCGAACTCAGCAACTGGTGGCTCAGACTTCGCTCCAAAGTAATGTTCTCGATCGTAACCGAGCGAGTAAGAAGGGGTTGAAGGGTTGAGAGTCTGTGCCGGAGTTTCATTCTATATACTTTTAAAAGTGGAGAACCCGGAAATATGTTGTCTGGACTCGAAGCGAGGTGAGACGATGATGGTTCTCGATGGTGAGTGAACGCCACTCGAAGCGAATCTTGTTAGCGCGGCGAAGAAACATCGAGCAATTAAGATCCTTCTTCCGGGATCGACATCCGCTCGTGTCATACTCTTTCCGGACCCTTTCGTGGAATTCTTCGCGTCGTCGGCGATGTGTGCCCTGTTTCGCGTTTAGGATTGATTCCTCTGACATTGCGGTTAGCGCTCTCATCTTGACTCGCCGCTTCTCCGTTACATCTTTTGTAACTTTCATGTTATAACCGTGAATATATAAACGTAGGAAATAAAAGAACATTTAGAATTTTGCTACACTCGAGTTCCGTTTTTTTTTTCCGACGGAAATTTCGAGGAAAGATTAATCGAAAAAATTAGAAAATTACTTTTGGATTGACAACCATAATTTGTCTGATTAATTTTTTCATACATTATTTTTTATATTGTTATACATAAGATCTGTAAGATATAATCAATGATCATTTATACATAAAGTATAAGATTGAGGTGAAAATTTCATATAAACCCTTCCTTTATATTGGTTTGAGCATTTAAAAAGTCGTGCCACTCTGTCGCGACTTTGACCTGTTGAGCTAGAAACGCTTTATCGCCTCGTCATGGAATCCGTCTTATTACGGCATACGGCACGCCAACTCGTTTGTAATCCGATTTCATTGTCGTAGTCGTCGTCGTCGTCGTCGTTGCTGCCGTTGCGACAGTTCGTACAAGCGAGATTAAAACGACGACATGTGGACGCCACATCGAGAAAATTGAGGTCGACATAAAGGGATGTCGGCAAGAGTTGATTTTTAATTCATTCGTGGACAGTCGAGAATCACCACCTCGGTCTTTCTCTTATATTTTGAGTTAATTAACGCAGGTTATCTTCCGGTATTTATGAATGAAAAAATAAACCGCATTTAACTCTCACTTGATACTCCCGTTATGTGTTCAAACAAATGTGTTTTACATACTTAAAAATCACCGGATATTTATTTAATAAATAAATACATTAATAATACTAATAAACACGCTAGATAATACTAGTAAATGAATACGTTTCAGAAAAATATCATGTCCGTTTCTATGCTTTATACAATATTTCTAATACATTTATTATATAATATTATTCCTTATATACATATATTTTGAAAATTGATTTGATTCTCATTTATCATACATACATTTTGTCCTTGTATATTTATATTCTTCACAATGCTGTAAACTCATTTGCGCCATTAATTAATTAACCGGATTAATTAATCAATTATCCACTCATAATTAATAATCCACACAGCGTTTTCAATTATCCATCTTTCTTATATTCCTTCCCCTCAGCTTTATATCGATTGACACGTTCAAATAAAAATATCTGTCGTTCTTTCGAACCTCGTTCCGTGGGACGTGAAAGAGGCGAGGAGGGATTAAGGATAGAGCTCTGAAATATCCATCTTCTTTAACCCGGTAAAAAGCGCGTTTTCCGATCAGTTAAACCCGACTAAACCTCAGCGACGTTTTTAAGAGAGCCACGGAACGGCGAGGAAAAAAAAACGAGGAAAACCTCAACGACGAAGCCGACACAGAGATGGGTTTTGGAGGTTCTTTTCGGAAGCGAGGAAGAGGAGGAAGCGCCGGGCTCTCGACTGAGTTCGACTAGATAGAGACGTGATTGAAAACTCCGCCCTCGGCGATAGGACAGCTTCGACTTAAGTGTATACACGCGCATATATAAGAATTGAAGATATATATATAAATCTTAGTCGCGCGCTTTCTTCGACTTCGTCCCACCATATATGGAATAATATAAGCGGCCAAGAATTCAATAAAATCCCTCTCCCTTTTTCGCGAAAACGATTGATTGAAAGTTTTGTTAGTTATCTTTTTCTACTGGAATTTATTCCTTGCGAATTAATTGTAGAGATGGACATAAAATCGTATTTGAAATAGAAAATAAGAATATATATCCGGGTAAAAATTATTTTTTTCCTTTTCTCCTATTCTTTATAAATGATTAATGTAATAATATATATTAAGGATAATATAATAATTTTTATTTATATATGTGCATATATTTTATATAATTATATAGATATTAATTTTATAATTATATATCTGAAATATTTATGATAGTTAATTTTACAAATCAAAAATAAATAATTTGAGCATACAGTTCGCGCGTTAGAGAGATGTCACGGGTAATCATTTAAAATAATTACTTTCCTCGTTATACGATGCATAAAATATTTAAAAGAATATTGTTATGACGAATTTGTACTTGTTTTATATTTAATTTTTTTACGTGTCTCTTAAATTCGTTCATATTTTATATTAAAATAATTATTTCTTCTAGTTGTTTTCGTAAATTAACATAAGCATTAAATAAACATTGGTAATTTTTAAAATAAATGTAAAATTGATTTTCTTTTTTATTTATTTTCTTTTCTGTAGAAACGATTAAACTCAACCATATTTGAGTTGGCTGGGACCGTGTTATATATCGAATTAGATTCAGAAAATGGCAGAAACAAGATTAGTTTCTTTAGATATAACACGGTTCTAACATTTTTTCTTATTTATGAGACTATTTGTATCTTTTTCCTTCTTTTTTTCTATGGGCTATATATTTATGACAAGACATTAAGTTCTCAGCTCGCTTTATCCGACGACTCACGAGGGATTCATTCTTTTTGTTCCAGGTTAAGCTCGACAAGAGTCACAGCGGCAAACCTTCCAGAGTCATTCATATCAGGAATATACCTAACGAGGTGTCAGAGGCAGAAATCATCCATCTGGGCCTGCCCTTCGGCCGCGTCACCAATGTCCTCGTTCTCAAGGGCAAGAATCAAGTAAGTCTAAATTAATTACGCAAGAGTGTTTATAATTATTATATTGGTTTGTGAAAAAATGCGTATATGATTGCCGAAAATTATGAATAGCGGCATAAGAAAACGAACAATTAACACAGCGGATACGCATAGTTAAATAAAAAAATATTCCATTCGCGGATTATATATTCTTGTAATTCGATCGCGAAATCTTTTAGCGTGCAAACGACGCCGTTTTACGTGCCGTGTGTTCTCGTCACTGGTCGCCACGCAGGATAGAGATGAGAGTGCGTTTATGTCGCATGCATGACGCATTTTGCGGAGACAATCGAATCGCCCGATATACGTGATCGAATCGAGTCGACGATCGTCCGTTTAAATAAAATATATTGTATTGATATAAATATCTTTAAAAGCATTTCTCCGTATATAGAAAGAGATCTTCCAGTAAAGGGGAGGGATAGATTACATTTTCGTGGCGTAATTTTCACATTTTTAATTGCGATATGCTTTGTATTAATTTTAATGCGTATTACTGTCGGACAAGAATAGATAGAGCAGCAAATTTGGAGCAATTTTTCGGCATAACTCTCTGGCAAACTGTACGATCGAGTTACTTTTACGAACCGATCTATCCGGACCGATCTCTCGACCGGTGTGCGTTCAATTACGCGCAAACGAAATTACGTTTATCCGGACGCCGTTATGGCCTGCGTGATCAAAATATCAATTCACTTTGACGACATTAATTCTGCGCTCGCACGTGTGACAATACTCGCCAGGAGGTTTAACGTCGCTTTATAAAGTTCCGCGTGGTTTCGCGATGTACGCATCGTTGGTAAGGACCGCGTATTCAAATAACAACATCCGTAACGTGACTTTGTGTCTGTATGTGATGTAACCGCGATAAACGCAGTAAGTGGTCTTACAAACATATATATTCAGATAATCCAGTATTTTTATCTATGCATTTACATGGATATTTTTATGCAAAGTACGCCGCTACTGCGGTGTTATCGACGCGAGTGTTCGCGAACAGGAGTGGAAACAAGAATATTTTTTACCTTGCCAATAAATGACGTATCGTAGACGACGATTCGCTTGTGTATTTATTTTTATGTATATATGCGTGCAATTTTTTTAAAAGAATTTAAAGACGACTTTTATCTCGAAAAGATTCCGATTAAATGTCGTTTCTCTGTCAAATAAATCATTTTTCTGCATCGTTTTCCATACCTTGCTGTTTCCGTCCTTGAAATATAGGATTTTATACAAAAACAACGAACTAACAACGCATATTCAATGCATCGCCACAATACATTGCATAAAATTCCGCGACTTTCTGCAATGATTATTCTCAGCAATGTATGCACAGATTGCAAAAATAGGCCAGCTGTGCATACGTTGTTCCACATTTCGAATAATGTGGATAGCCTGCAGTAGTAACAAAGCAACACGTATTCGTGCTTTTAAAATGCGCTAAAAATTCAAATTCGTGTATTTTTAATACTTCAGGAATTAATAACTGTGTTTTAAATAACGTGTGTTTAAATACAGCCAAATACACACAATATTTTAATATTTCATGTGATTGAAAAAATATCAAAGCAAGTCATTTGTACATAGAAAAGGGTCTGTTTAATTTAAACACACGTGCACATCTAGCAAATATCAAGCAAAATTTATGGAATATTTCATTAATTTTACTGCTGAATAATTACGTTTAAATATGATATGGGATTTAATTATAATGTATTTTTTTAATCTCGCTCAAATATATATATATATATATATATATATATATATATATATATTTTTTTTTTTATTTAGTCAGACCGATCAATAATTCGTTCGAGTTTATTGTCGGAATGCCGAGAAAGCCGCAAATTATTTCAGATTATTTTTCGTACCGACAGTTCTCCGACAGCTCGAAAATTTTTCCAATGCGACTGAGCGAATTAATGGCGAATCGTCCGGAACGGAGAGGGGAAATGAGAAGGGAGGAAGGGTCGGCCACGAACGACGAAGGATGTGATTTCGAAGGGGATTAAATTGGAACACCGAGTATTCATCGTAGCTTACCGCGGGCGGGGAATATTTGAATAACTTGTAAATCCCCCGAATGCGTATTTGATGGCCGCGCTTTGGTTTCGAATACTCCCACGGTTCGTTTTAGTCCCTTAACCACCCACCTTTACTTCTGATTCGATCATATTCTTCGTCCGATCCTCTCGCTAAGTAAGTTGCTGCATCGTTTTTTTAGTCAAAAGTTTGCTCGTTACGTCGATGAATGATCGACGCTACTTCTAATCTTACTTCAAAGTAATTGTTTTTATTAACGAAATGTGGCTGGAGGGCGAAACTTTGTTTCAATATGCTTCTCTCTAAATTTCTTAATATATATTATATATATTTTTTATGTTCGTTAAAATAGGCGCTTTTAATTTTCTGTTTAATGAAGCTATTTTAATTGCTCTTAAAGTATAAAATTATATTTTTAAAGAGAAAATAAATTCATTTTCAAATATATATGGAAAAAATACAACACTAAAATAATATAACTAGATATATAAAAACATATATAAGAAAAGAAAAAATAATCAAATAATAATACAATTATATAAATAATATAAGCTTTAATTAAATTTTTATATGATTCTATCCTATTAGCAATTTCCGCTATTTCGATTGCATTTCGAGAAATTTGAAATTTCCTTTGGGTATAAAATCAGCGATATTATGTGTGTATGAACCTTTCATCGTGGGCATGTTGCTTCAAAGCGCATTGCCTAATCAGCGTGGTTAATTGCAACATGCACTGTGCCCGAGATACGCAATGGGTGAAGCGTTCTATTTGGAATCCATTAAATGACTGTTCCATAAGCGGATACGGAATTCCTTCAAAGGAATGTTTGCTTAACGTCATACATTATATGATCCTTGCGCCTTAATTCTCGGAGAATGGCTCTATTTCGTGGACGACCTTAACAAAGATTGGATCATCGTGGCACAATATCGGATATTATTCACTCATATTGGTCACAAAAAATTGCATCCCGCCTGTCGCATTGAGTGAATGACGTTAACGTTGCCATCCTTGCAAAAACGGCGATGCCGATTTTTACATTTTTTACACATTTTATCGCGTCAGAGAAATATACCAAACAATTAGTAGGAAATAATTTCGCACTCGCGGCGAATGATAATTCGAAGATACGCTGTAGAATCCTGTGCTTGCACCCGGGAATCCCATGGGCGTCACTAATGCGTTTGTAATTTGCACGAGAAGGTTAAATCTCCTCATTTGGCTCAATGCGGCAAACCGGTGCATCGATGCATTACTTTAATCTCTGCCTGGGTATATAAACGACGGTGCGCACAGCTCGGCTCGCATTATCATACCTGTTGTACATACACCACCATATTAGAATCAGTATCGAGGATGAGAGAGAGAGAGAGAGAGAGAGAGAAAGAGAAAGAGAGAGATACGCGAACATTAAACGCATTCGCATAATCTCGTTCGGGATCACGTCAGCAAAGCCTCGACGGTTTGCCAAAAGCCAGCTCGTCCGATGATTTTCTTCAAATCCTTACGAAAGACAGCGCGATTTTATCGAGGATCGAACGATTTTCGGTCACAACGATGACGATGTCGTACTGTCGTTTGCACAAACGACAAAATCTTTGCTTAGTATCCCGGACCGTCTGTTACATACTGAATATGTTTGAACCTCGGAAATCGCCTGTATAAATTATGTCACATGAAACAAAAGTACATAGAAAAAAAAAACTGATTTTATTTTATCTGAAACGCATTCCCGAGAAAATCCATAAGTGAGAATCAATTTGATTGGCGAATGATAAAACGCGCGATAATGATGCGATTCATCGCCATAATAAGCGAGAATATTACAATCATAATGAACAGTTTATGGACAGCAGTTGCAAGCATTAGCCACGGTCGAGAGGAGGTTTTCCCAGCTACAAATTACGGCAAATCGCTGAAACGTTCTGTGTTTGGCGAACGCAATTTCCTAGCCCCACCCGCGGCATTTGTTAGACCCGCGTGCAGGAATCATGACTCGCTACCCCTTCGTCCATTTCCGGCGACGCGTCTGCCCGCGGCGGCCAAGACAATCCCAAAGTAACTCGATCACGTGGGGAAACTCGCGTTATTATCGTACACCCGGGCTTAAGCTTCCCAATTACACGCAAAGAGAGACCGACGGGGTGGAGGACAAGGACGAGAGAAGCGCACGTGCATTACGCCGTGATAATAAATCGAGTTTTGCGATGAACCGGCCCGGTCCCCCGACCCGGGCTGACCCCCGCGGGCACTTTCTCCGTGTTTGCTTTGATTCGAAGTTTCCGGTTAAGTTGGTTACCGGAACGGGCTCTTTGTCCGATCCCGCAAACTCCCTGCTCCGCCGCCCTTCTCGCTTGCGTAGTATCTTCCACGTCATTCAACGCGATGAAATTTTTCTCGGGCTTTAAAACTGACAAAAGAAACGTCAGATCGCTCGCGGAAACGCGGGAAACCTATCGTTTTTGTTATTATCTTGCGTGTTAAGAATCTACCGTAAATTACTTATATATTTTAAAGTAATTTTTTTACTCGATATAATCTATATTTTTAATTATATTCAAGAATAATATAATAAAAATATTTGCGTACTCCTAATTACATAAATATAGCGCATATCTTGAGTGCTATGCGTTATCAGATCATTGAAAAACAAACCAGTTTATCCGTCGGTCAAATATCGAGCAACGCGGATTTTTCTATCTCACCAACGATTTTTCTCACGCTGTTGAATCCGTTATTAGGATGCTTTTTCGCCGAAAATCCACCATCCGGCTTCAATCTCGCGCAAATATCAATCAGTCAGACACGTTCGACGAGTTTGATTTCTCTGTTTTTCTCTCCTTTTTAATTAACGGGGCCGAATATCCGTGGGGGCCGCGCCTCTTCGTGTCGGATATCCGGCGTAGGGCGCGGCCCTCAAGTTAAAGGGTGAGAGAGGGGGCGAGGGGAGGGAGAAAAAAGAAAACATCTATCGATCAACTATCCCTCCGGCATTAGAAATGTATTTCCGCCGCATTTTGTTTAATCCTCGAGAGCGCTGTCCGGCCAAAGCTTTCCATTCGTCGCCGTCGTTGTGTTTGCTCGGTTTTCGCCCTTAGGGTTACCTCTTCGACTTTCGCGCCGGTGTTCGATCTACAAAAGCAACGTGCCCTAGCTATAGGATATCCAAATACGAGAGTGTTGGCGTTTGTTATACCCGAACCTCCTAGGATTTCAGTGACGCGCTCTCTCAGTCGGATCTCCTTTTAATCCTCGGCGGACCGTGGTCCCCGAAACACTGCGAACTCGACTCACTGAATTTCTCGAACTCTGTTGTTATCTTCGTCACGTTGGATTCGCGTTAAATTCGACCGTACTTGAAAAAGGAAAAAAAAAAAGAAGATATCTAGCGCCTACTAATCTAGTAGAGAGCTATTAAATGTTTCATTTGTAATCTTACTTGCAGATCCCTGTAATATTTATAAAATACGGGATACGAAGTCCACAATTTAATTAATATAAATAAATGATGAAGCAGAAAATGTAGTCAACATTTTCGGTATTCATGCGTGTACGAGTATCTCTCCGTCCCTGTTTATTTTTCATCTCGAATCTCGTTTCTTGCGCGAGAAAAATATCCGCGAGGTACCGCGATGCCGTTTTCAAAGATACATCGGTCGCAATCTCGCGTATATAATTTAATTAAGAGGGGAGAAAAAAAGAGAAACGAGAATAAACGAACTGGATCTTACACGATTACCGCGACTTTTCAATTTTTGGCTAATTAATTCGTCGACTGAATGACGCGCCCTTTAAAGTGATCGCAAAAAGAGAGCGCGTACACGGGGGAAGAATCAGAGAGGATAGGTGATGACGAGGGTGGAAATAGCTGTAAAGGGCGGAATGCCGCGAGCACGATAACGCCGCGAGCGGGCAAACGTAATAACTGGCGACGATATTAATATTTTAAATTCAATTTAAATTCAATTAAAGTTATATCCCGCGGTATACTAGTATCAGTCGTTGCCCATTGCGGAAGCGGTGATCACATGAAGGAAGGACGAAAAAGAAAGGAAGAAAGGAAGGAAGAAACAAGAGACGGACGGATGGAAAAAAAAGAGGTCGCGGTGGCCGTTTCGGTTCTTGCTTTGTGCGCGTGCGGCGTACTTGCTCCTAATTATTGCGCCGCATTTTCGTTTCCCGAGCTTTCTCGTTTCTGCGATGACAATTCTTCTGTTTTCCCCCACATGAGTCCAATTAACGATTTTTCGTCGCTTGTCGATTAGTCGACGATGATTCTTTGTCTCTGCGAAAAAGCGCGACGATAATGATTGACTCTCGCTTTCTCTTTTTCTTTCTCCCTCTCTCCCTCTCTCTCTCTCTCTCTCTATGAGGCTTCGTTAAATATTATTTTTGAGTAATATTTTTGAAGACTAATTCTTGCGTACGTAATTAACTTTGTCGAGCGACTTTATCGTTTCGAACGTAAATGATAAAGTTTTTTCTTTAGCGGATTTTCGAGTGACTATCCGAAGGTTCTCGTGTTTGTCGACCGCATTGAAAACAAGAACATATTTGAATCGTTGACGCCAGCCAGTCGCGACGATAGTACGTATTTAGATTGAAATGAAATTTCCATTATGCAAATACGCGCAGATGCATGCGAGTGCGTGATCGAGCTATCGATTCGCCTCGGCGGCGTCGCATGCAACGCATTCGTTATCTAAATACGGTTTGTCGTCTTTTCGAAACTCGACCCACTTTTTTGCGTTTGTCAATGATATTTTGATACGCCTTTTTTTTTTTTTTTTTTTTTTTTTGCGTACCGCGAATCGTCTCTCTCCCTTGTTTCAATATAATTTTCTTTCCTTCTTCTGGAACGGAATGGTGTCGTCTATTACTTAAGACTAAATTCCGGAAAAATCTGGGAGAACGTCGGACGAAGAAGAAAACGTAATTTTTTTTAAATTCAAATTCGATTGTTCTTGATTCTCAACGCTAAATATAGATCGGACGAATATATAGCCGGTACGTAAAAAGAAAGACGGCGAATTAAGAATTTATAATTTGCATCGATTGCATTATACATTGTGAATTCCGCGGAGATGAGATATGACGTCTCTGAGATATCGCTCTGTCAGTTAGCGAGCGTACACTTGAATTATATAACGTATATGCGCTCATATACCATATACATGTGTATATGCGATGTATTCGACGCAAATTATATATATATATATATATATAATTTGCGTCGAGTACATCTCCTATCTCTTCGAAAACGAGCTGCATGAGAGAGAAATGTCTCGTCGAAAGACTCGAGGGCGCGGCTTGTACCTATTTTGCAAGCATGCGTACACCTCGTGGAATTTTACGGGCTAAGAGGAAAGGCTGAAGTAACGGCACGATATCATAAGATTCGGGGGCAAGAGGGCGGAAGAGAAGAAGATTCAGCTCGTCGAGCAGAGAAAACGCGATAGCGACAACGATTTCCATCCACTCCCGCCTTTTTCTATATCGTAGAAAATTATTTGCATCTCTTTTACAACCATCTCTTCGTCATTCTTGTATATATATATATGCGCGTGTACCGCAATTTCTCGTGAAATTTAAGAAACGTATATAAAGTCAATTTGGAGATGATTTTTTCTTAACGAAAATATCATTAATAATTTCCGAGTTATAAGCGATTGAGAAACGCGAATCTTTTAAATCAAATTAGTCCTTTTGTAAATTAAACTTTGCGAAATTAAGATAATAAAACTATATTTTTTAGTTAATTTCAATTTAATTTAACGAATTTTAAATTGAGATTTGGTTATAGAAAAAATATACGAGGAAAAAAATTGGAAATTCTCAAAAAAATGATTTTTACGACATTTTTGCTACGGAAAAATCGACTAAAAATTGGAAACTCCATAGAATCTGTTAATAGGATTATAGGAAATATGGTGATTTTGGGACACTCTATATGTACATATATATCTATATGCGTGCAATTATTAAAATCACAATTATAATCCATTTATTCATCTATAACTTTAATCACGAATCCTAGCATTTACGTGGATTTACGCGTCGAAATAATTGGCCGAATATCTTCCACGGCCGCGATCGAACTCTCGTTTAATCTCGTGATTACGTTAGCGATCGTGCATTTTAATTCACGTGCCCGCGCGCGATTGCCATTTTTCCTGAACATCCAATTTGCGCGTAACGTTAATCTCGTTTCCTCGTTAATACGTCTCACCGATCTCCTCGCTCCCGTCTCCGTGCGTTACGAGAATGACAGATAGAAATTCATCCCGCATACGTGTGCAGCATCCTTTAAAGTTTACGACGGCCGACGGACGTCACCGTTGAACCCTCATCGAGTAGCGAAAAAAGCTCTAGCCTGGCTTGGTCGTAAAAGTCGACAGACATATGCGACTGCAATAGCGCGATGAGATAACCGCCTCTCGCGATGCGTCTCCTCTTTTTTTTTTTTTTTACACGCTGCTGCTCTGCAAGCTGCAATTTCGCGAGACCGCGAAGTCAAGTCTCGCACAAATTGCAAACGGCTGCCGATATCTCTTCTTAATTGTCCGTCACAAGGATAATAAACGCGGTAAATGTTACCGCGCCGCCGTCATACGTGACAATACGACGTTGACGAATTTTAATTATAGAGTAAAAAGCAACGTTCCATTCGTTCACGATAAAGAACGTCGTTTGTCATGGTATTCGATTACATCGTCCGGTACGGTACGGATTTTTCTTGAAATTATCCCGTCAAGTGCGCTTAATGTTCTTCAAACTTAATGACAATGCAGTTTCAACGATGAAATCGTATTCATGGCGCGCGGATATTAACAGTATACTTTTTCGTAACGTCTATTCTTCGCAATTTCTTCGTTTAAGGATCGTCCATTACCCTTGTAAGTTACCGATGAAAACCTTTTTCGGCACTGGCTGGGAACTCGCTTTTTCGCGAATTTTTCCAGGGGAAATTTCTCGTTCAGGCCACATCTATTCGCGAATTCGCGGGAAACCGATTCGGCCGAGTCGTAAAAGCCGGACGTTCGAGAAACTTCTAGCCGTGAATGTATATACGTTTAGAAAGAGAAAGAGAGAGAAAGAATGGTCACGTCTCTCGAAACGGGTTAAAGACTTTTACGACCGGCCTCTGGAAACACGTTTCATTGCCACGCTCCCGTTCCGTTCCGCTTCGTGTCGTGGAAAGAAGGGTTGGGTTCAGACGCTTCGTGAGACAGCCTCACTTCTTCGTGACGGTATCGCGGGCGAGAGCTTCTTTTTACGTTCGTGAACGACGTAAAAAAAAAGGGAGGCGCAGACCCAACACTTGACGAAATCGTGTACACCTTTATTTCGCGGAAACTCGCGCGCATCGAGGCGTTGACGATTATTCGTGACTTGATGAACCGGTGAAGAACAATAGCAGCTCGTTGTAATTGTACGTAGTATGTTTCACATAATAATAAGATGCGTTTTGCACACCCTACGAATAATTAGGAAAAGAATCGAGTATTTAATCAAGTTTTTCTTTGGTTGTCATTTCTTATGGTACAAGATGTAGCGTATATTTTACAATCTGCTGTAATCACAGGAATTGATATCTTGTCAGTAATTGCTTTCTTAATGTAAATGGCCTGCAGTGATACATATTGAAAGAATTACTGTAGAAAACAGCTCCTATTGTACAATCGCGCCGCGCCGATTTCGCTTGCATACACGAGGCGCATGGCAAAAATATCACCAACGGACGTTGAAAAATACTCGTAACTATGTTGTCATGGTAAATAGTAGTATGAAATAAGAAAAAGGGCGTGGAAATATGACGCGATGCATCCAGTGGGATAGGACTGGAACTTGAAATTTTCAAACTAGAAATTTGTCGGCTACGTGCTACACGAGAAAACATCTCGGAGACCTAGGAAAGTTAATTCCTCCATGATGAAAACAAAATTGATGACCGTAAAGGAAATACCGATTCAAAATCGCCTTGATAATCGCAATTTATTCGAATTAATAAGTTCTTCATTTTTCTCTCTATATATTTTTAATTTTTCTAAAATATTGATTGTTTTTACACACACCTTTATGGTCCCGGTATCCATCTTTGAGAGATGCTAAATTTTTCGAGATACGCCGAATGCTTAAAGGCCAGCTAAACTAGCCTAAATTAGAAGAAGCATTCTCGCTCTGTCCGACGCGATACTATCGATTCGCCTGGACGCGCAAGGACGATTAATAAATTGCTTCCGTTCAATTATGGACCGTGATAAATCGAGCCGTCTACAGGTAGTCGCCTGGCTCGTCAGCGAGGAAATTGAGCGACGCCCTCCCTCTCTCTTTTCTCCCCTTCCCTCTTTCTCTTTCTCTCTCGCGCGATCGGGCACGTACACTAACACGTACGCGTGTCTACATCCTCGCAAAGTTGGGAGGGAAAATTGAAAAGTTAGTCCCGTCGAGATTGACTACCCCCGATCTCCACGCGGACCGTTCGTGGATGTTTCCGCGGGGCAGTTAAATCGGGAGGGAGGTGCGCGCTGAAATCGGCTTTTTCGCGTTAGTCGTAATAATGCGGTTATCCGAATTCGATGGTGTCACGTAGTGTCGCGAACCAAGTTTACGAAACTTGTTTGCGAAACTGAAGTTTGTCAACTTTTCGCAGCCATAGAGCATCGCATCGTTCACCGTTTACCTAGGATATATGTAAGTTCCTGGAAAGAATATTAACTTCTTCAGGAAAGAGTTGTTTATGCAAAATTTTGCGGCATGTTGAAGAGTTTAATATCGAGATATTGAATATCGCTTCTTTTTTTCCCTTTTTTTATTTATTTTATTTCTCTCTCTCTCTCTCTCTCTCTCTCTCTCTCTCTCTCTCTCTCTCCCTCTGCCAGCGCGAAACAGCACTGGCGTGACGAGGAGCGTTGCACGATCGGTCGAACGACAAATTCGTCGTCTCGACATCGTGGAAGGTAACACGGTTAAGCGACAGGATCAATGCCGGGGTTATACTCGGCTCTTAAGCGAGTTATTTTAATCCAATCGCAAACAGGATGGGATTCGATTAACCCGTGTTAGCCAGCTATTTCCAGCGATCCTGATGCATCGAGCTGTGCCTCAAGTTCTCACGCCGTTCTTTTTCTCTCTTTCTCTCTTTTCGAATTTTAACAATGAAATCTTAATATTGTTCAACAAGTGCAATGATATATATGATTATTTCTCGAAAGAAAGAGATTTGATGATATTTCGAAAATATTAAGTTTAAGCAATGAAAAATTTGATTTAATACGTTAACTAATCCATGCTAATTTAAAAGATCATGAGCTCTTTCCTTTTCGTTAAATAAAAAAACCAGGTGATTAAATACAACAATGTGATATATATTTCACATATATGTAAAATGATATAATTCAATCGTATTTTTTGTTGCGATCATTATATCTTCATAAATCGTACTGTTTGATAACGTTGCATCGCTCAAAGCTTTCCGCAGTGTAACGCGATTTTACGCGCTTTATTCGTCAGTGAAATCGCACGCGTCATTCGTTGCTTTTCACAGTGATCGCCACATTTTCCGCATTGCAACAAGAGGGAGGGGAAAAAAACCAAGAGTCAAGACCGAGCTGCTTTATTGTACCGACATGACGGATCCGGTGAACATTAGCACCATTAGCGCAACCTGCATTCGGGATCAAACGTTACGGGTTGCTTCGTTCCATCAATAACGAGCTCCTATTGTTCGTGTCTGTTCTCTGCTATCCACCATTCTGACCGAACGAAACCTCGTAAAAGAAGAGAGAGAGAGACGCGAAATTTTTTTGCCGACATATACTTTCACGAGGATGCGAAATAATATTGGACGAAACATGAGGGACGCGTAGCTAGCGACTATGGTGTAGAAAACGCTCGGAAAAAAAAAATGGTACAATGATAATAATGAAATATTTTTGCGACGCGTGTGGTACAGAAAGACAAGTATGAAGAAAAATATGACGAGGGAAAATACAGTGGAATAAACAAAAGTCGATTTTTAATCGCGTCGATAGATTTTCCACGCGTATCGATTTTAAAATCAAACGCGCGTGTGCACTTCGTTAGCCTTGTCTTTTTCGACGGGAAGATCTCGCGAGAATTGAATCGGGTGATCTAATTCAGAAAGTTTCTCGCGATCCGAGACGCTATTTTACGAAGATATTATGCGATTTCTCGCACAAACTATACGTCTTCGTGGCTCGCTCCGCTCGTGGATAATAAATGCATATAATACTTTGCTCTTCGTATCTTCATTTATCTGATAGGTTCTACGTAATCTTTGTATTTGAATTTTTAATCGACGTTTCATTCCTTTATCTATTTTTCTTTTAGGATTGTAAAGTTATTGTTATTAATTTTTTTTTGTTATTAATTATATGACAATCACGTATAATGACGATAGCCACGTGCGTTTTCCGTAGATTCTTTTTGCGGGTACCGCATTTTCCGATGCATTAGAAACTATTCCGAATAAATATTGTCTGTGCATACATACACGGATCCTCTTATCTCTTTCATGGGCGAGAATAATGAAACGTCTAAATAGCCGACGGATTACAGATGCATCGGTCGGATAATTGCGCACAGGTTCGGCGAGTTGCGTCGAAATTTTCGATTCATTAGCGTACTCTCACGGCTCTATATATGTATTGCTTGTACACGGGATGATGGGAAAGCTGCAGCTGATCGAGGGAAAATAATCAGTCCCGCTTTTCGCGGCTTGCGTTGGTTTTGCAACGCGTTAAGCCACCCGCATTAAATACGCGCCGTGAAATTCGTCGAGATGCGATGGTTATTAAATCACTAGGCAATACGATAGACGTATACATATATAATTTTTTTACAAAATTCGCACGTTTAACTCGTTGGCCCCCCCCCCCCTCGTCTTTTTTTCTTTCGCAAAATTGATTTTTAATACTCCGCGTTATAACGTTTTACTTCGAAGGCGCGGATTAGTCCGGTTTGAAAAAAAATTTTGTAATGACGAGAGAGAGGACAACTTTGTAAAAATTCATATCGGAGGGAATTATTTCTCTTAATCCGAAAATACCTCGTGGTCTGTTTGATTAGCCTAAGATGGTATTTCAGTCTCTCTCTTTCGTTTAAGGATCGACTCGAGTGGTTTGTGTCGCGTCCGTTGCAAAGATCGACCCGGCTTTTTCGATTCCCGTGTACAGTTCCGTACTTCTTTGGGGTCCTTCTCGTTTGCTAATGACGACGTTCTTCGATCACCAGCGGCCGCTTTACAAATGTGGCCGGCTCTCGGACCAGCCGAGATAGACCCGCGTCTTTACGGGCCAAGTTTTTAATCGCTCAGCTTTCAGATCCGCCTGCGGCCGCACTTGACTATCGTTTCGCTCAAATTTGCCGAACGATAGAGGGAGATACCGGGTCATTTGGTTTCTTTCATATTTCTTTTTACGGACGGTTTTTATTTTACATTATTCGAGATTACGAATACGTTGCAGTATAAACCTGTTTTTCTTAAAATTAAATACTACTTTTGCTGCTGTTGAAATATTTCTTTTCGTGTTTAATATTTCTATCTTATCAAAAATATAATGGCATAGTAATAAGATTTGCGAGGAATCATATATGCAATATGTAAAAGCCACAAAAAATTGGAAGTATATATATTATGCGGTTTTGATAATTAATGGAGAAATATTCTAGAAAAGAATTAAATAAATATATTTTCGATCGCAAAATTGAAGAAATAAATTTATGCATTATAAGCAAAAAGAAACAACGGATTACGGGATTACTATTGCGCGTTCGCATATTGGAAATATTAATTATCGTTATTACATTAAAATTTTAATTATCGTTATATTCCTTACAATAAACGAGAGAAAAATAACTATGCCAATACTTGTACATACATAAATATTATTCGAACAGCTCTTTAAAGTTTAGAAACGTATCATGAAATATCCACGAAAAATTCTTAACAATGAAAAAAAAAATATATATATATATATATTGCAGAATGCATGGTAGATATTAATTTACGGTTAAAGAGGAGAAAAACACCGAATGCAGTACGCGCGAGAAAATAGCGTATAAAACTGATTGTCAGGAAACACAACAGGAAATTCGTGATGTAAAGGCAAAAGTTTCGTAAAAGTTTTTTCTCATTTTCCCGATAGAAAAAGAGAGGAAGAGATAGACAAGACCGAAATGTGATATCGTCTATAAGTAGTACGTGTGAGGAAACCTTCTGAAAGAAACAAGGCAAGAGTCCGGATGGAAGACTTTGGCGATCTCCGTGAGTCGGGGACGGGGATGGCGGAAGAGAGAGACAGAGAGACGAGGTTGGAATTCTGGGTGCGGGACAAGAGGCAGGACGCGACGACAGGTAGAACGACGAGGGTGAATTATCCCCCGAAAGGAAGAGAGACGAGAGGAAAATATCCGTCGGTGGCGAGCCAATGGGGATCGAAGCCGCAGAAAAGCCTTTGGTAGGAACCCCGGATGGTGACCCTCTCGTCCGTTTTTCTCGTGGCGCTTTCCACCCTCGTTTCACTTCCTCTCCTCTCCTCACCGGCTCACGTAACATCCCTCTTTGCCGTCGACGGAGTCATAGAAGTCGTGCAAAGCCGATCGTACCGCACTGTATCGTGTAAGTTTCTTCCTCTCGCTCCTTGTGTGTCGCCCGAATTCGCTCTCTAATATTCTCGAAATCTGTCGTTCTTACTCTCTCGTCCGCCGAAGATTGACATGAATGGAGGAAATAAAAAAGAATGCACTCTTGTGAAACTCGATTTTTAGGCGCTCATGTTTCTCCTTTCATCATGATGAATCGCTTAGACTGCCGTGAATTCCGCATTCACTTATAATTCAAAATCCGGCTGGTGGTATTTTGAATTTGATTTACGATTTGCATAGATTTGTAATTGTTTCTCCTTTTCACAACGTATATATTTTATACGATAGGCTATATCAGTCTTTCAATCTTTGCGTTTGAATCAAATTTGAAATATAATAATAATTTGTTTCCGGAGCTTCTTTCCGCTAGTTTCGTTGCCAATCAAGTTACACAAGATTAAGCTCCGACATGAGAAACCCCCTTCAGAGACACGCAGCGAGATTCGACGGTCCGATTAATTAATTAACAGGCATTATCGGACTTTGAGGACGAGTTGAGTCGTGTAGAAGGCTGCACTTTCTGCCCCTCGAGAGAAACGCATGTATATAATAGTACTGTCACGTGCATAATTTAATTTCTGCTGCACTACGTCAGCCGCTGTTTTCTTCTCGCCTCTTCTTTTGTCTTGTCCTCTTCTTTTCTTGTCGCCCGTAAATAAACAACGGACCGACCGCATGCCATTAAGATTTTCTTCCTTTCTCTCGACGAATGAAAAAGTTGTCGCGTTTTCTCTTTTTACTACACGGTGACAAATAAGAAGATAGTTTCACCGTCGTCGACGTTATTATTCCTTGAGCGAAATTAACTCTCATGGGGATTCTATTTTGTTGTTGTTATTAGCTAATGGTACCAGCTGAAGTTGTGCGAAAATTCGAAAACCGGGAACGTAGGAGTAGCGATGAGGTAAATATGTGTACGTAGAATCTAATACAAGTCTCTCCCTAACAATTATTAACAAAGTTACGGCTACTAATGAGATTGACATTTCCAACGTCAACGGTAAGATATTTGAGTAGAGAAACTCTCAGACGCGCATATGTAATATGCTTATTTAAATAATAATTATTGATTAAATAATGTTTAGATTACATATTGTTTTTTTTTTTTTTTTTTTGTCTTAATTTTCTCTCTTGTGAAGAATTTTTATACCATTTCATTCTCAACGATTCGACGAGAGAAACACAATTTCCAATTGCCATCTCACTTATCTCGCTACTTTTTCCATTTACGTTTCCTTTCCTCTCTCTTTCTCTCTCTTTCTTCTCTCGCGGGGATTACTTCGTTCGGTAGATCGAACAATCCTCGGCAGATTTCGGTCGTCACATGACCGTAAAACTTTCCTGATTTATCGTAATTGTCGACAGTCGCGAATGCTTAAGGCACCGGCGAGAAATTGCGGAGCTGGTTTCCGGTTCGGTGAAACGCCGCGAAGAAGCTCGCGAGCTTCCCTCGGGGAGAAACGATGATTTCTTTTCACGTGGGAAATTTCGGGGCTGCTCGACGACTCCTACGCTTTGTCTACACGGCGTCGGTGACCTCTCGTTCCCGCCACAACGGGAGATTATACGGCGGTGCTTGAATTAAACGACAAAGTAAATTTCACTCGCAATAATACAGGCTTGCGTTATACAGAGGTGATCGTCATCGCTTATTTTTCATCCTCGCGCCGGAGTTTCGTGATGTTCCGCGATATTGTCGTGTCGTGTCTCTCCTCGTGCGTGCGCCGGGCTCGTCGCGAGCTTTAATTCCGAATCGATATAATCCGCTTATTCAGAGGGCGCTTATTAATTTTTCGGTGAAATCGGATCTATGAGCGACGTAAAAAATCGGAAAAATGAGAGATAAGAGGAGGAATAAAAACAGGACCCGACACATAGGAATAGATTGTGTATCGGCATGATGATGGAAGTTCATACACGGTGGAACATCTCTCCGTTTTATTTTTTATTTTGCTACTGATTCTCAAAAATCGGCCGTTATATACGGAATTTTATGTATCGTCGAGCGACGTTTATTCCGCGATCGTCGCTTTTGTTTGCGCTACGGGCTCGAGGAAAAGGGAAAAGCTAATCGAGAGAAAAGGTATTGCTCCACTCGATCTCGTCGGAAAAATGTCGGGTTTTATAAAAGAAAATATAAACAACGGGACGTTGCTCTCGCGATCGCGGGACCAAGAGACTCGCGTTGCCTTTTTTTTTTTTTACATGGCGTCTCACCATTGTTGCTGCTTTTATAGGAATTATTTTCAATTTTTGAAGAAATAGAAATAAAACTGGGATATATGTACGATTTTTAAAAGCTCTGCATTAATATAAAATACACAATCATTTATAAATCATGATACAAAATATCGCCGTTTTTTATTAATCGTTATTTATTATACAAACCGAAACTGATCCTTTATAGTAGTTGCATGACTAATGGTTGGAAATTAATTTTCCAGAGTTCTTTTCATACATATACACATATATAATATAGGTACACACACATCCGTCGCGTTCTATTTCGGCGTTCGTTTGTTCCGTCGAAGGTGTTTGATCATCACGATTACCTTTTTACGACGAAAATGTTCGTCGGAGCTTTCAAGCTTTGTCACGTATAACGACGGCCAGTCACGATTCGGGCCACCTTCAATGCGCCGATTTCAATTTCGCGGGATAAAAACGCGTCGTTGAATGAGATGAGACGGATCCCTTACATCGGTTTTCTATATAGGACGTATCGGAGATGTCCTGCGCTATTCCTTCCCTCGTGTTTGGCTTTCAATATCTATGAAGAAAGTGCGCCACTTCAGAGGCGTGTCATGTATCGACGACCCGAACTCGGATACTGAAAAGTATAGCGTCGTCACGGGAGGAACATATATTTCGACAGGCGCGATAAATGATAGAATCGAAGTCGCAATGTCATCGTTAAAATGAACTCTGACACTTTTAACTCTGATTCGCGCGTTTATCAATATCCCGTGCGTTCTTTTTACAATATAAAATCGGAAAAATTGAAGTGATCCTGAATAATCGATTACGAAATCATTAGATACGCGACGACGTTATGTTTGAAAAGAACCTTTATGTATCCTGGCCATTATAATGACAAAAGATTTATTTTACCGTATAATTATCAGATAAAAAGATTATTAATATTTTTTCTCTAAATGTTCATTTTTTTAACATAATGAACGCATAATTGATTTTAATCATATAATGAGTACTAAGAGGATTAATTTATAAAATAATTCTTAACATCTTTGAAAGCGGATATCTCTCTCTCTCTCTCTCTCTCTCTCTCTCTCTCTCTCTTTCTCTTTCTCTTTATGGTGTTAGCATTATTTTCTGCAAAAATTTCTTGAATCAATCTTGCAATATGAATAATTAAATTTAAAGGGGCGAGAATTTTAGAAGAGTATAGCTAATTGCGATATGCACAATATTTTTGATTAATAAAATTTCGACCGAATGAAGAAAATATTTTGAAAGAAACTCGAGTTATTGATCTAACATAAAAGATAAAGTGCAAATTGAGAGATGCAACAAATATCTAGTAAATCAAAGACGCAAACGTAACGTATCACCGCGTTGTAAATGTGCGCAGAGAAGAGAGGCCCAAGGAGGCCTAACGATTTCCAGTCGGGAAATATTGATATACGCTGGACGTATATTTTTATGGAGTATATGGCGAAAGGGGAGGGAGGGAGGGGGGGGGGAGGGCATAAAAATCGGTCGGATACACGGTGGGAATGGCGGCGGTCGTGTCGAAAGAATCGTAAAAATTTCACGCACACGCTCTCTCGCGGCCGTGCATTCTCTTTACTTAGTCGTTCGCGCTCGCGATCCCAACAAATCTACAAGCCGTAAACAATAGTTACGCCCGGTATATAAGGCGCGTCAAATTATCAAGATATATATTTCTGAGGTACCTCCGGTGCACGGCTGAAAGGCTGAGGGGGAGGAAGGGGGGCAGGTACGAGAGGGTGGGAGGAGGAGAAAGTTAGACGAGGGTAGTGAGGAAAAGGAATGGGAAGCTTTCGCGTAAAGGAAAAAGAGGGAGGGAGAAACGGTTCGGCTCCTTCGGATGGTTGGAAAATCGACAGAAGGGGGTAAGAAAGAGCACGCACCGCGTAGACATCCCAAACGGCCCCATTGCACCCCTGGGGTCTGTATTAATGATATAATATTTCTTTGATTCACCGAAGCGGCGTACTTTAACAATCATTCCTTTCACCCTCCTCCTCGCGGATCCCGAGTTGATTCGCGTTTCCCCCCCCCCCCTCTCTCTCTCTCTTCTTTCTTAAACAGCCTGGAGGGGGAAGAGGGATAAAAGGAGACAGTGGACGAGTTGAAACGTAGTTTCAGCGAGAGGAAGACCCGTTTCGCGTCCCTTAGAGCGCAGATAAATTACATTCGTGTTCTCCATCCCTCGCGCGTATTTCTCCCCCACGCTCGAAGCCAACCACCTCTGGGCATCGCGCGAGTTCCCGGAATGTTCGAATCCGTCGGAACGTTGACGGAGGCGAGATTGGAGGAAGGAGAGGAGTACGGAGTGAGAAGCGGAGTTTATTTAAATCAGAAATAACTTCTTATACTCCGTTTTCCCACCCCGCTGGAGTATATTCTGCAGCCTCTATCTCTCGCTCTTCCTCCCGTCCAACCCTCGTATAACCGCTTTTCCCTGCCGTTCTCTGCACCGAGATTCGCTAGAAACTTAGCGGATGACTTGTAACGCTTAAACTCAGTGGTAACAAAGTTTCCACTTCTATATCCGTTATAATAACAATCCAATGACAAAATGTCTGTTTTTATCGTGGTACAACCGTCATCTTTCTCGGCTACAGATCTGGCTAATATATATATTTTCTGAGTGAAAATTTTATCACGCTTTCTTTGCAATGTTTTTATTTTAAATATTATATCTACAAACTAGATGAAACTGTCAATTATAAATGACGAAATTAATTGCAATTATCTTGCGGATATATATCTATATACATCTATCGATCTCCCTCTTTCTTCATCTTCTACGCTCGCGTATATTTTCTGCGAAAACATGACAGAATCAGAAGACTGGATGATAATAATATCTATGGTCGTCGAAAAGCGCGATTATAGGATTTTCCGAAGAACTATATTTCCCTTCTCCGAAAGTCTTCGAAATACGAGACGTGCCGCTAAAAAAGTACACTCGCAGGAATTCGCGAACTTGAACGGAGAGACTTATTTACTGGATGCGAATAAATTTCGGCGGAACCTGGCAAGCGAAGTTGAATTGACGGGAAGCGGAAGGACGAGATGAGAACCCGCAAGGGTGATCTTTTCTGTCGATTTTTGGACGAGGGCATAAACGACCACCCTCTTCGATTCGCATTGGAACCTTAAACGCCATACCGCGGGATTTCTCTTTCTACACACATATAACGCATACGCGTTCGCGAAATACATTGGTAGGTGGATGTTTATGGCGGAGTGCGAGTATTCGATTCAATAATGTCTTTTATGGCTGACATCGAGGCGAGTACCGCGGTTCCTCGACGGCGAAATGTTAGGAAGCTCGTGGCCAGAGGAGGACTGCCGCGGATAATCCGGGATCGCAAAAGGATCGACGGATGGGGCTGGCTCGAAACGGAGGACACGAAAAGGGGGAGCCTATATACCATATGTCACCGCGCGGCGAAATGTGTTTGTCCTGGGATTTTCGATCTAATTCGATCTTGATGAAGACAGGGGAACGAAGGAGAGAGAGTCACATTTTTTTATCGGACGTTTAAATAAAGATTAAATAAAATAATAACGTTTAAAAATAAATATATAATCTTAATATAATTAATCAAAGATGTAATATCAATACAATTGAGCAGGGGAGTGTCAAAAGATAACATTGAAAGCGCGTTGTTTTTTACCCCCAAAAAAAAAAAAAAAAATGATGACATTAAAACATTATACTTCGTGAATAAAAGAAAAGGAACAAAAATTCTGATATAGATACGCGATGTTCTCTTGATGCCGAAGTCAAGGAGATATATCGATATATAAATGTATTCACAAAATAATAAAGTCCTACAGACACAGTGCTTCTCTCGGTGATATACGGCCCCATAAATGTAATCCCTTCCCCCCCTCCCCCACCCCTCTCCGATATCTTTACAAAAAATGGGATGTCCTTTCTATGGATTATGGCATACACCCGTACGATTATCATCGCGTTACCCTCGTTCTAAAATTTTTCCCCCGCGATTCGATACATGTCACTGCAATTTTTCGTGCGTATTAAAGAAAATTCCAGCGGCCTAGAAAAAAATTGACTTTTTCTTTGATCGTGTTGCCCAGTAATCAATGTTGCATTCTTGAAATAAACCGCTTCGTGCGATAAGCGGTTTTAAATATTCGTCTCGCACGGATAGCAAGAAGTAAAGTACGATAGTTGATCTTAAATTAGGATGATCGATGGATTAACGTCGGCGAAAGCGGAAATAAATTCAGTAACGATAGCGTAACGAAGAATTGTATTTATTTAATAGACTTGAAATTCGCCACTCGCGAAAAATAATAGTACTCTCGATCATAATTAAATGCGGCGGTGTGCGCGGCGATGAATGATTACAAATGATCGGCGGGGAAAACGTTTCCCGGATAGTCTATGAAATCCGAAACGCTTTTGAAATGTCTCTATGAAATGGCAAAAAAACACGGAACATGCGACAGCGAAAACGTTACACCCGAGCCGGTCAACGAAGAATGCACTCATTTGGGTTTTGTACAGCGTGCGAGAACTGGGGGGAAAAAAAAAATGGAAGAGGGAATAAACGCCGCGTGTAGAAAATTGTCGGTACATGCTTCGGTGCTTTGTAAAAAATACAGTGGCCAACCGTAACGGTATAACCGCTTGCTCGATAATTATCGACGCGCTGAATTTGCCTATAGTTTCGCAACACGGTCTTTTATCCGATCCGTTGTGTTGTCGAGCAAAACGAGAAACACGGCATGTGCAAATCGTTCACGAATCATAGCACAAATATTGTACACGCACACATGCACAATAGAATACTTGCTCATTTAACGTTATACACAAGCGGCAATTTTATACGAATTTATACCATTAAATTCTTATTATAAGCGCTGGTGTATGTATAG
Source organism: Polyergus mexicanus (assembly GCF_030449975.1). Lineage (NCBI taxonomy): Eukaryota > Metazoa > Arthropoda > Insecta > Hymenoptera > Formicidae > Polyergus > Polyergus mexicanus. Next base: position 10,277,123 of record NW_027223326.1, on the reverse strand, counting down.
AGATACAAAAAAGTTCTGTTAATTAAAATTAAATTTAATTTGCTCAATATCTCTACATATTACTTCTTTATTTCGATCGATCATTTTTTCGTTGGCTTATCGCTCGATAATGTTACATCGTTCTCTTTTATTCGCCATTTTAATTTAGCTACTACGAGTTACGCACGATGAATGAGCATTGTGAGACGCCTGAATGAATCATTGTGCCGAAAATCGTGGGCGTTTAATCATCGAAGGAACCAACCGTACGCGCGCTCGCGACATAAGAATAGATCCTGGATTCAGCGGATCCCGCGCGGAGGATTTTCGTTCCATTCGTACGGAAACCTAATTACGCGGCTCTATGCGTCATTAGCGCTGGGAAACGGAGTTAACGCCGTTAAATCCGGGTTCGGTCCAGCCGCGATATTATTCGCACTTGCATCAACCATTCGTACGTACAGTTCGTATGTTCAGTCGTATGGATTTCCCGCAAACCGCGTCGCCGCTGCGCGAAATGACGACCTCTCATGCGAAATGCGAATAAATGATCGTTCGTCCTGACTAACTCGATTTCCGTCGACAAACTGCCTTTTTTTTTTTTTTTTTTTTTTTCCACCTGCATTTGCCCGTCTCTCATCCCAATCGCCATTGCCTCTTCTCTCGAGGTCTTTTCATCTCGAATACTGATTTAACAGTCATCGAAAAATTATCGCAGTGCAGCGATTATTGTGAATTTTTATCGTTCAACAAATTCGGCGGTACGAAATCGTTTTTGTATACACACCCAAAATTTTATAACTGATTTTTATTTTTGTCAACGAATTCAATTCATGGCGAATGTAAAAATGATACGCGTCGTACTCTTGCAACAGCGATTTGGAGAAGTCTTGATAATCGCGATCCGAATTACGCGTTTTATACGTCATATTTGAGAGAGAGAGAGAGACGTGAACTTTTTATTTCTCTTTTGAATTTTCTAGCAAGAAATTTTATTTTCCTCTGGTTTTATTGTTAATATTGAATCTCATCGCTTTATCGAGATTTTTCAAACATTCATGGTTCGTTCTCAAATGTCTTCGATCTCTAATGAATAAAAATTGGGTCGCTGGCTTGATGCAAAATGAATTGTTATATAAATAGGAAGTGTATTTGCATATTTTCAGATCGCATTCTACATTACATTTACACACATAAATGAATTCTGTGGATAATATAAAATATAAACAAATAAATAATATGGTGAGCCACTAAATAAATTATACTTTATATTTCATAAAACAATTTTTTATATTTATATTATGCGCGTTCTTAAAATTTTTATTTTATTGCACTGATCCAATTAACCTTTCCGCTCGATCTACATACATATAAGCCCTATAAAAGAGTTCTTAAAATGTTTATTTTAATTGTACTGAAAGATTCAGTTAATCTTTTCGCGTACATATTTACTTTCACAAGTTTACATGCGAAGAATGCATATATATGCACGTTCATACATTATATTCAATTTATCGTATTTATTTTTACATTTTTATTTTGTGCACATAGTGTTGCTGTCACGTACACAGCGAACGCTTTCAGTCTCAAACGCGCCATAACAAGAAGAGTTAAATATGTCAAGATAATTTGTTCGCGGATACATACATAAGTATACATATTGTTTACGCGTCGTGAATTACAGCCGTGCATCCGCCACATTAACAAATTGCTTTCTCACTAATTGAAAGATTATATCTGCGGATACAAAGGATAGTTCGTTGAAGTAAATACAAATATCGTACGAAGTAACACCGTTGTTTACTACCGGTGTTTCAGTTGTGCGTTTACAATTAATTAATTTGTCCGCTGCATGCGCCGTAATTAACTTAAGTGCCTGCGTCCAAATCCAAAATGCGTCGACGAGGTAAATTCAAAATAATACAACTAGCGTGACGTTACCATAATTTGTTCGTTTCGGTTCATTTTACGACAAGGAGTGACTGGTGAACATTTGACACTTGTATTGACAATACATTACAGGACTCTCTTACAATGTGTAAATATATTGCCAAGTTTTTGTGAAAGTTTTATTTTTAATTTAATCTAGTATCTCTCTACTCTCTACGAAATTCGAAATTATAACCGGTGTCACATTTGTTCGCGTTTGCATAACGGATATTCATTTTATTCTACGATCTTACCGCGTTATCTTAACGCCGTAATTTTCCTCAGACGCAGCATAAATTAAATTATTACTTCTCTTTGTGTTCTCTCTGCTTTACTCTAATCTTCGTTTATTAACTAAAATACATATAGAGGTAACTTAAACACAGCTGATTTAGGATATAAGTGAATTAAATATTGCAAAGAGATTATTCGATCGATAATAAAGTTCTTACGATAATATTATTTAACGCAGAAAATTTATTACAAGTCTGGGAATGAAGGTAACGCGAATATTAACGAGAGATACTTTATTCGTTGAAATTACAATTTCTCGATATTGTAAAATTTTGAGAGAGTTATCAAGTTAAATGCATAATAACATGCGCTTTACGTCATTTTTGCAGTACTCTACTTGCGCATAGTATACACAGAAAAAAAAATTTTCGCTACCACAGCTAATCATGGTTTGCAAAATAAATTTCTAAACTGCAGCAAAACGATTTGCTGTTGCACCTAATAAATAAGTGTCACAGCTAAGATGTTCGCTGTCCATATATTACGATTGAAATCTAGTTACCACACGCGGTTTTTAGCGTTGGCAGTTAATTCTTTTTTTCCGTGCAATAACGACAAATCCAGCTGACTCGCCAAGTTGTTCACAATCGAGCAACGAGAAAAAGAGCGCTTTTGTATATAAGAAACTATCATTTGCATTTTCAATACCATTCGCGCGTCTCATCTCCGACCAAGACGGTGAAGACACGATGAGGCTTTAAGTATTATCGATATCGAGAGAGACATGAAAAGGCGAGTACCGGACGCGGCAGAAGGAGAAAAACGCACGAAAGCGTGACAGAAACGAGCGAGCGTCGCGAATGCATCGATATTGAATTGAAAATTGATCGTACGGGTGAGGTAGAGAGGAAGGCGAAGGGAAAGAAAGAAGGATGAGAGACGGGAGGCTCTCATAGCTCGACGATGCGGCTAAAATATAATTTGCGATCCGTACATAAACATTCTCCGCGTTCTCTCCGTCCTGTCCTCCGCTTTTCATCCTTTTTGCTTATCCATCGCTTATAGATCACGAGAGCTTGAAAATGCAGTTATCGCGAAACGTCTTCGATTACGCGCGACGTTTTATTAATTTTTTTCCCGGCGCTTCCTCTCCCTTCCTCGTATCCGGCCAAATCAATTTTCTCTACATCCGGCTCGATTTCTGCCTCAGCGAAATGCTTTTTCCTCATTCTTTTGGTGTATTTAACTTACTCTCTTCTCTCGTCAACCGCGATAATAGAACGCGCGCCCGCTCGGGGGACGGCGCGGTGTAATGCTTTTTATTAAGTTTCCTCGATAAACGTACCACTTGACTGTCGCGGATGCGACTTGGCGATCTGAGTCTTTGGGGAATTTTCCTTTACGCCAAGCTGCGCACGAGACCATTTAGAGAGATACAGGATTATTAATTTTATGAACACTCAAAGGAAAAAGGAAATTTAAGCGAAATCTATTTGATGTTTCAAAAGAGAGAGAGAGAGAGAGAGAAGAATGTTTTTCTTTTTTCGTTATACAATTCGTTTTTACTTTCGACGAAATTGCAATATAAATTATTGCGATACGTAATATAGCTGGACGACGTAGGAATCGCTTCATGAAAATATATTTTTTAAAGGAAGCAAATATATATTTCAAATGATATTTAAATTAAAACACGTCACATTATTTTCCTAAAACCGATTGCCATTTCTTCGTCAACGCGACGCGATATAATTAAAACGAAATTCTTGCTCATATATTATAAGTATTTATCTCTTTCTCTCTCTTAAATTTTTCTATTCAAGCGTATTTATTATTCGAGCACGAGAGTTTCAGATATTTCATTACGACTTATACCCCGAAGTGTAAATATAAAAAATGTTTCCCGCTTCGTGTATATATTTTACTCCTGCGTGGATAAATCAGAAATCTCGACAAATAGAATAAACTCTTTTAGATTAATTTAGGTTAAAGTAATCACACAAATTCGGATATGTCGCATTTTATCTCGAATCGTGCACGAGATTTTGCGATCGCGAAATCGAATAAGTAGTAAAAGCATATTTTAGTCAGACCGAGATATTCATGTATCTCTCGTCACGAGTAATACGCTTATGTCTGATTTATTTAAATCACAGGCACAATTAGAACATGTCTCAAGTAATAAGAATATAATTATTGTTAGACATTTGAGGTCGTGACAAAAATTTAGCGAGAGAGAAATAATTAAAATTAATGAATATTTATTACAAGGCAATGCATACATCGAAAAGAAAATATATCTATTCAAGTATTCGACGCATATGATCTACTTTGTTGGACATGTACGTATCGCCCTGACTGACAAGATCATTTTCCTTTGTTGCAGGCATTTCTGGAAATGGCGGACGAGAATGCTGCAGCGACCATGGTGACCTATTACGCTTCCGGCATTGCCCAGCTCAGAGGCAGAGCGGTCTACGTGCAGTTCAGCAATCACCGTGAACTCAAGACGGATCAAACGCACTCTAACAACGCGGTCAGTAGCCCAACAAATGATGTCGCCAACACTTCTGAGGTCTGTGTCATACTTCTTGCTTCACCTCTTTCTTGCTTCACTAATCTCGGGGGGAGGGGGGGGGGTGCAGCTGCATGAAAATCACTACGCTCGCTAGACTAACTTTCAACCTTTCCCTAACGCACGCTCGCTTTCTTTCTCTCTTTTTTTTTTTTTTTTTCATTGCACGAAGTATGTACAAAAACGTTTCAAAGTAATATGGAAAATTACTAAACGGATTACATACGTCGAAGTTATCGTCGTGTTAGCGTACTCTGTTAATGCGACGCATTTTCGCGTAAATAACATTGACGTTTTGATGACGCTACATCTTTTCATTCTTACTTTTCTGAAGCAAGAGTATACTACAGTACATTGCTACATATGTTATATATCGGTGACAGTGATTTCGATTCCTCGAGGCGTTGACCGAAAATGTCAAACGTGAGACAGCTATACGTGTTGGCCTCTCGGTACAATAGATGTAAACTGCAGGGTTAGATCGGCGAATCTAACCGCGCTTCGGTAACGTGTTATTTATGCAGGCTAGTTAATTAAGCCACAGGTCCCTTACACATATCCTTGCCCGACTATCGAGGTAACGTTCAACGCATAACGCGTGGGAAGGAGGGAGATAAGGGGGAGACAGAGACGCGCGACGGCTATTTCGCCGTCAAGTCAATCTAAACACACACTCGCGTCCGCAAACTCCGTTATAATTAATGTGTCCATAATTTATGAACGATCCCTTGGGCGCGAGCGCGGTAGTGCACCCCGGCTGCACACATTCCACTCCCTTCGCCCCTTGTCTTCACGTGACGTGCACACTGTCAGTCACGCATACCACTCGAAACTTGCGCGTGTCATCGTGCGCCGCCGGTCATCATTGGAACTAGTTAACTCGCCACGCAATTCGTAGCCCCGCGGTCGTTTCCAATGAAATTTGTCGGCGAATTAATTAGCATGCTAATTCGCCGGCGAATCAATTAACGGAATTCTATCAGAGTTTTTCGCGCGAGGCATCGAATGAAAAAATACGCACGTGGCTCAATCGCAATATCTTTCCTTCTTCTTGAACGTTTTTCATAAAGTAATTTTGTTTATCCAACCCATATACTTGAACGACGATTTTGACGAGCGAACCCAACGCGTCAGTTTTTTCTCGCGGAGAATCGTGCGATGCCGATATTATCGTTAACCATCCCCGTCAATTCGCCAAGTCGTCGACGTCATAATTCCGTAAGTTCTTCGATGCCATCCCGTGTCGATTCACCTCCCCTGTCTCCCCTCTGCTCCCACCGACTTACCAAATTGCCGATTCCGTTCTCGGGGGACGCAACTTCGCGGTGGAAACGGACACCGATCCCACGGGGAATTCACCGGGAAAGTTTCTCGCGTGTGTATCGATGGGGGGGGGGGTCTGCACGAAAAATAATAAATAAGGGAGTAAATGGCACACGGTGACGCGCGTCGTCGTCGTCGTTGTCGTCATTGTCGTCGTCGCCGTCGCCGTCGATGTTCTTTCTTGAGCGGAAAGTTTTCGCACACGTGACCGTGGAAACTTTACAATTTACAGGGTTTATGGAACCGCACGACGCGCCACGATTTCTCGCTCGCCGAGGAAATTCGTAACTCCCGTAGAAAATTCCCGCACGCAAGTCTCACGTCATCCCCTGCACATGCGTGTCGCGATGTCGTTTAGTTAAGAGCGAATGCGATCGTAAAACAAGGGGAGTGGAAAGAATTTAAAGCAGTTTCTTTTTTTCATGTGTAGTTTTTACCATATACTTTTTTTCATACACCGATTTTATTTGCGACAAGAATTGAATTCCAACTTTTCTTCGTGAAAGAAATTTAATTTGCATCGTTTATTTTTAAGATCTCTCTCTCTCTCTCAGAGATATACATTAAATATATCTGAAAATAGATTTTACTTGAGATAATATTCACTTCAAGCGCGTATTTAAGTATGTTTACTAAATTGAATTTGCTCCTGCTTGCTCATTCTCTCAATATTAAACGACTCGTCGATTTAGCTTCAATTTAAATATTTAGTAAAAGAAAATCAATCGCGCGAGTTCTATTGGAAATATAAATCTCTCTACAATTTGCGTATATTTCTATATATTCTTACATTTGAAGTTGTATATATTTCTCCAAGTGTTATCGAAGTAATATTGAAAGATAAGATTATATTGGAATAATGTGAAAATTTTTGATCGTGGTTGTATAAATTTTCTTTAAGATATTTAGAATTCAGCGCATGGAGAAAATATTATTTCTATATTGTTGATTTATTCGAGAGTAAAAGCTCTTCAATTTTATTCTTGCACACAAATTTAATTTGTTTTCCATTTCTCGGCTAAACCAAAAGCTTTGGATACAGTTAATAAAAAATACATTATTGCAGGATATTTTATCAAACCATAATTTTATATTGACAGTTTATTTTTACCGGTTTTAAATATTACTTTTAATTTTAAATATATCTTATTCGCCAATAATTGCTAACTCTAGAAGTTTATATTAGTTAAATGCCATTCAAAATGATACTTGCATTTTTCTCTCGTGAATGCGACGGTATTTCTGTGAGGTAGACTCAAAGATAGCCGGTAAAGGATTTTCGGTTTCTCGGCGAGAGTTCGCTCCCTCTACGGTCGAATGATTTCTCACCGTGCGTCCGGGCTGACAAACGACGCCTAAAAAGCAATCGCCGTGAAAGCCTTGGCGATATGCACCTCTCGTGCAGTCCGCGATTCTACGTAGGCGACGATGATGTCGGAAATTTTACGAACCGAACGCAAGACGAATGTCGCACATCTAAGCGATGTTGCTCTCTTCCCGAGGGCTCTCGCTTCTCAGGGAAAAGAAATCAATTTTACATGAACGAGGAAACATACAGAAATCCGCGACGGTATCAGTCGTGCCTTTCACTTGCGATTAAAATATCGTCGTGCATCTCACCGACGAACGGTGTTTGATTTATGGGAGTCATGTCGAAGAAGCTCTTTGTCTTTGTACAAGTTAACGATTTATGCAATTTAGATAAATCTGATAATCTGTCAATAATCTTCACTTTCAATTTTAATTTCTGTTTTCTTTTTATACATGAAAATTTGAGCATTGCTTTTCTTATCGGTTATATACATTTCAAGGTATTGATTACTCGAGATATAATAATAGAATACGCGGATTGAGCGAAAAATAAGTCGGCGGAGGTGGTTAGAAGAATCCAAAATTCTTAGCGAAAGAGGCCAAAAAAGAGAATATACATATTTATGGCACGCAGTTAATGTAACCATCGCCTTCCTCTGGGAGTAATGTGTCGGTTAAGTAAACGCCCGACCAGCGAACTCATTTAATAAAGAAACTGCGCACCCTGGCATTGTTTAGTAATTAATTTAGAGCCCGGCTTAACCGACCCCGGAACGCGTAGCCGCGGTCTTTACAGCGGGAGAATGAGCGAGATAAAGATAGATATATTTTTCGGATAATGAGTTATAAACGAGGGGAGACGTTACGATGTATATAGTGGAGTCCAAAAATGGATTATTATCAAGACTGATGTAATTAAAGTCAGACTAAATCTCATTGAAGTAATTGCGAGCAATTAGACGCTTTTAATTACGTGCTTTGAATATGTATAATAACGTCGTGATTAAAATAATATTAATATACATTTTAATAACAGATATTCAAATTACGACAAAATTGGAAATACATTTTAGTAATAATATATACGCAAAGGCCGAATATTATATATTACATATCGTCTAATATGTATAACAACATAATTTCTCCAATTTTTCAGACATAAATAGCAACTCCCAATGCAATCCGAATAAATCGCCATGCGAATTTTATTCAGATACATAATTTATTTCACGCTTATATATCCAAATCCAAACCTGGATTTTTGACGCAATTGCAAAATTTTAACTCGGCATTGTCCAGTTCACTTTCAATTCTACCGCGGAATATATAACCCGTGCCCGGAATTAAGACATACTTTTATGTGGACTTCTCCTCTTTCGCGGTTCTCCCTTATTTAGTTAATTCGGATTGATTTAGATATTCCCGATTGTGCGCTTTCACATGGTCGCTTTTATTACCGTTCTCGTTCAAATGATTCCGCTTTTGTACTCGAGACGCCGACAAAATTTAATTTGGACGCGCGCACGAATACCTGGGCAGCTAGCGAAATTTCATATTGATATATTATATTTATAAGTAAAAGAAGAGAGAGAGAGAGAGAGAGAGAAAGGAAGAATATATAATTATGAAAGATGAAAAATTGCGTACAATTTTGAAAAGGATAGGCTTGTTCCCATCTTTGAAAAGGGAATCTTTGCGTTTTTTAGCTTATTATATTTATTTATGATATATTTAATTCGATATCGTTATTTGAATTTATATGAGAGATATATATACACGCGATTTCTCCAAGAATATAAAAAATGTTTGAGAGTTTTTAATCGGAACAAACACAATGTGTGACTTTATTTCTACGCTAATTGGTGTTTATTTCGCATCTTTACATAACGTATTTCGTATCAAATAATGTCAATCAAATCCGAGAATTTTTGAATGCAAATTAATTGCTGAAATACAATATTTGCAAGTTAAAAAAATTCTTTTCTATGAAATATGAAATTAAATATCAGTCTTTGTTCCATTATAAATAAAATCTAGAGTTAATTAACTTTTTTTTTTAATAAAATCATGAAAAGGGTCAATCCTTCTTTTATTTCACTATACTCGTGAAAAATTAACAAAATATTTTATAGAAAAAAGCCAGTTGAGAGAAAAATTAATACACGTCACTTATTCCGGGACTATTTTTCAAATGTTTAGACAGAATTAATTTTTCATAGTCAAAATAACTCGCTAACTGGTGTATCCTTTGTTTTCGACACGCGTGCAATAACGAACAACCAAGCTCGAAAATGTCCCTCCGAGCTTTTCCGTCTTCGTCAACCGTGCCAAACCGTGGCACGTGAAAATCCGTGGAAAAGTTCGCCGCGCGCGATAGGCCACGCGCGCGAAAAATTTTTATCACCTCGACGGGCGGCTCTGCAGCTAGAGAAGCATGGAAGAAAAGAAAAGGAAAGGAGAAAGGATATACTCTCGGTTCCCTAATACCTTAAAACAGATTCCGCTCGGCGCGGTCGTAACAAAGCCGACACAACAGAAGTGTGTCGCCCTGCCTATGCGAGAAAGGGAAGGCGCTCGCGCGCCGGCTAATGGTTTTTCCGACGAGGAAAACTTTCGAGGTAGCCTTTAGTAATCGCTCGCTCGCTCGCTCGCTTGCTCTCTAACTAAAACTCGCCGCTCGGCAGGAAGCCCCCGTAAAAGGCAGTCTCGTGTCCCGCCGTATAACGGCACGACATAATTCTGCTTTACACCGCCGGCGAGCGGGCCGAAGTGTGCACGGCGATTTTTTTTTTTTTTTTTTCGTTCTCTCGGAAAACTTTTCGCTGGTAAAAGGAAAGAAGGAACGATATCGCGGGAGATCAGGGCTGTAGATGTAGGCCTTACGCCGGTATACACAGCGTTAATTGTATTAAGATATATGCATACGACGCGTGTTACACGGTGTATATGACGTGAGTTTTTCGAAATAACTTTTCCGTAATATCGCTTCTGAATCTGTTTCGAGAACGTTTGTTTGAACAGAAAAAAAGTTTTCTACGATGGATGATTTAGAATTTTTCTCCCGGGGTGTGTGTGAACGTGAGAGAAAAAAAAAAGGCGCACCGCGTACATGAATTTTTCGCGATTAATCCCGTGTCAACATTAACATTTTTCGCCGACGTTTACCGGCGGTTTGCGCGATAAACGTGGCGATCATGAATAAATCAGTGTGTCCGCTAAGCGACGGGTTTGGCTGAAGCTCCGATGTCGTTGCTTTTTATTCGTCGGGCATAAGGTTATCGTCGGTATACTTCCGCGCGCGTAGTGGATGTTATCGAAACGGCGAAAGAGAAGGAACGAGAGGGAGGAAGGGAGATGGCGATTTTTTGAGCAGAAAAAGCAATATGTAGTCAGGATGCAAAGTAATGCGGTGACAAACTGGAAAAACAGAGCTCCAAGGGTGGAAAAAGTAAAACTGAATATTCGATTTGCAGCGGCGTGTGAGCGATAAAAATGCAATGGAAACCGCAAACGCGCGTGTGTACGCAGAAACACAGTACATATAAAGGGATGTATGAAAAAGTTACCGCGGGTACATAATACGGAATGAAGAATTGAGGAGAGAGAGGGAGATCATATAACGCGCGCAACAATTTTAATAGTAGATGAAAAATTTGTAATTTGTTGACAATATTTGACGATTAGGCCATTAAAATGGCGCCCTAACGCGTTCAATTAAAGGACTTAAATAATACGTATCAGCTTAATCTTGACAAGGATTATTAATCTGTTTGCCGCGCGGCCATTGTTTACGGGCTAATGCCTTCCAGCGGGGTAATTGCGAGCAACATAAAAGCGGGCGTTAAAGCCGGAAAAGTGATCGCGCGTATATATATAATCTTGACGGAGGGAAACCCTGGCAATGGATTTCCTCTCCCGCTCCTTCCTTTTTTTTCCCTTCAGGAGCTACATACATGCAGGGTAGAGTGTGGCATAATTTGCAATTGTGCGATGTCCAAACCCGCCGTCGCATTTGTTGGATCCGCGCTGTAGATTTTTCTCTTATATCGCGGCATCGATTCTGTTTTTATAAGAATCATTTTTCTCGCGCACGAATTATTGCGGTTACGAATTTTGCGATGGTCTGTAGTTTGCAGAGAAAACTTGTCACTTGTCAAAAGAAATTGCTGAAAATTATGGTTTGATTTTTATTAATTATTTTTATATTGTAGCATGATATACATTTCGTATATTTTGAACTCGATCGTGGATGTATTTTTTCGAATTTTTCGGGATGCCGACCACGAGCGAGAATGGAAAGAAAGGGTAAGGCGGACGGAAGGAGACAGGTGAGAAAAGAGGGTTGGGAAAAACGAGGGAGATACAATGTATACGGGGGCGTCTCACAGAAACAATGCGGCGCGCCGTAGATCACCCGAGACACCCTCCATTAAAAATATTACGCCATCTTGCCCGCTATCCTTCGAGTTCTCTCTCTCTCTCTCTCTCTCTCTCTCTCTCTCTCTCTCTCTCTCTCTCTCTCTCTGCCTCTCTCCTTCTCTTTGCCTACCCTCTGTATTTCCGTGGCCGGTAACTCAACCTATCCCTTTTAACCCCGCTCCTTCTTCCCCCCTCGTCCATAGCCACCCTGCTCCACTTTGGCTGGCAGCCGCGACAGGTCCGAATAACAATGTGCCATTGTTAGACCTACATTCACTGCATCGAGCTCTGAAATATGCAAGCCATGAAGACCGTCGCGTTACATCAGAGGCCGCGATCCTTTCCACGCACCCTTGAGCCACCGAATCTTCCCTCCTTCCCTTGCCCGACCTTGCAAGAGCGAGCTTTATCGCAAGTCGAGAGAAAATGTCGCTTTCGACCCCTCTTCTCCTCGGGCGAAATTTCGGCCCGGCCGAGAATGTCTATCTCGCGGGGACGAACGGAATTTTCGCAGATATCTCGCAACATTACCGGCAGCTTTATCTCGGTGTGTGTAACGTAAACTGTTTGAAGTGATATCGGTGATTTCGTAAACTTCGTACTATTAATTGATATATAAAGGAAAATTTTTATCTTGTTTTCTTTTATATTAAAAAAAAAAAAAAAATGTCCGACCAAATTAGATTCACAGGAATATTGCTGTGTTTTATCTCTTAGATTAAGTCACTTCGACTGTATTGCATTATCACATTATCAGGGACGAGAAATGGCGTGTAATTTTTTTTTTTTTTTTCACGGGATATATAGCGATCGAAATAGATGAGCTTTTCACCTGCGTGCGGAAAAACTTTCTGACACGCCGCAATTCAATAGAGTGAACTTTGTAATTTAACCTGTAACATTTTTCGACAAAAGTAAACTTTGCGAGCGCTAGAGGGATGGTTGATTAACTTCCGTCTATTTATTAATTCACGATCCGGAACCGGGGAGTTGGCGGGATACATTTTACGAGTACTTTATCGCGACCGATGGAGCATGCGGGCAAACTCGTTTATTTCAACGTATGTAACGCAAGAAAAAGTGACCTACTACTTCTCATCTCTGACGTCACGAACGTTGTAATATAAACGCGGCGTATGCATAATGTATTTGATTTGAAGATAGAATATTAATCAGCCCGCTAATAATATATATGAAACAGGATAATCATAATTGTTGATTTAGGACGTTATTGCAATCATCGCGTGGAGATAATGATCGGCATTAGTATGTGGATGCGATAATTAGATACACGATGGGTACAATATTCGGACTATATCCGATAAAATGTCGTATTACATAATTGATTGTTAAAATTGAGCGCATCGATGCGAGAGAAGGGGAAATTTTTATTAGAATGGCCGATATACAGATCGCGCGACAAATCGTATACGCGAGTTTGCGAGAAAAAATTCTCATTCCTCTTTCGCTGCGTGTTAAAGCATAGGCAACGCCAGTCCAATCCATCATGTTTCACGTTCGACGCGTTTCCCTGTCCTCATTCGTCATATTTCACCATTTCGTCGCGAAACAGAAAGAGCTCCCTTTGCCGAGAGACGGCGAGAAAAATCGAATACTTTCCCGCAACAAATCTGAAAGGTCGCCGCCGCTCCCTGTCCTCTCCTCGGAGCCTTTGTGTACCGTCTTCGATAACGGTATCGACGACTTTGTACGCATATCGCGAAGCTGCACACGGGAGTCTATTGGCGCTTTCACCCCGATACAAGAGCGAAGAGCGCGTGGGGGTGTGCGAGGATAGATAGGCGATTCGTTCCTTTTTCCCCTGACATGAGAACGCAATCCCCTGGACATACATAGGGACAAACATGGAAGAAGTAGGGGCGTCTTGGGAACGCGAGGGACGCGTCCTCGACTTTTCAGCGAAATTTCACATTGGTGTGAATTTTTCAGGTATAAATTATCTTGCTGTTTTATAGAGTGGTTTTAGAAAGAAGTGTCACATATGTATAACGGCAAAAACGATAGTATCTCCGGCTATTTTCGCAAGCAATTTCTTAGCGTGCATAATAGATATATTATATCGAATTACTACGTGAAAATGTAAATGTAATAGGTCAAGAGGGAAGGATAATATATAAGAAGAATACACTGTGCGATGCATCGCGAGGAAAGAAAATTAAAGAAAAGGCATTCTCGAATGCGGTTTTTCAGAATTTATCGCGAATTTTCTTTTTTATAAACGCTCGCCAAGTGATAGGCTAGCGGGATGCTCGATTTTGATTTCGTTCGATATTACGAGCAAGATAGCTTTGACAATTCTTGTATCCCGGTACGACGCAAGGGACTCTGGGAGAACGACGAGAGAGTGCGACAGGGTGAAAAAGGGGTGACGCTACAAGCCGGGAAGACTGATTATTCTGACTGCGGAAGAGTCCGTTTGGCTGGGTGGGCCACTCCATCATTTTGACAGCAACGAATCCCGCTCGTAATGTCGTCCAATGAACGCGCGTCCTTTATCCCTCGCTTGCGAGGTGTATGTATGAGCATTAAAAAAAAAAAAGGAAGAAAGAGAGAGGATAGAAGACGAGACAGAGAGGCGAAAAGAAAGGAAGAAAAACGAAAATCGCGAAAAAGCGAGAGGCGCGAAGCTCTGCCGGGGTCGAAAAACTCGACGCGGCGTATAATGGAATATGTTGGCTCGAGAAGGGGGTGAGGAAACGGTGTCATGGTTGCGCATGATTGAAATCGATGGCTGTATCATCGACCGGGCCAGCAAATTTTCTCCCCTGGCCGAAAACTACGCGCGTAACAACGCGCGACGTTAACGGTGGCGGGCCCGTCACCGCCGGCGCGAAAAGGACATATATCGGGCCGAGATCGAGCCGTGAACATCAAGTTCGGGAGGAATTTAATTTGACGAAATCGCATATGGGACTGACGAATTTTTTCGCTCGACGCGCTTCTTCATCCGTTGGTCGTGACAACCGGATCGCGGAAATTGTGAGGCGAATTGGATTCGACCAAAGTGGACGTTTGAGAGTCGTCGAAGATGTAATGAAAATCAAAACGATCGTATCGAGAAACGCCATTAAAAATGCGATTCACGTATCTAATTTCCCCGATTTACCTTTTACATGATATTTCTCTCGAATCGAAATTTAAGCAAGATTCCATCATCGTCGGACGATGAATTATTCAGGAAAAATATTTTTGCGCTGCTCGTGTAACGAGCGTGCAGAACTTTCCGCGTAGTTTTCTTATCGCGCCGCTTCTCATTTTTTAACACCACGCCTCTCTCTTTCTCTTTCTCTCTCTCTCTCTCTTTCTCTCCCTCTGTTACTTTTACGAAATATCCTGCGGATAGCCGCCATATTCCGGCGTGTTATCCTCGCTCGTTTCGTCAAGAAATTGCAAGACGTTTCTCGGCAATTCGTGCGGCTTCTATCCGGCAATCCACCGGCGGCGTCTTACGCTCCCGAGCGTGCGTTAATTCTTAATTCCTTCGTTTCGCCTTCGAGTGCACGTTATGCCGTGAAAAGGATCGTTTCGCATTCCCTCGGAATGAAGTTAAACAGTGTGCGTCGTAGAGTAATCCGGTCGGTGATATTAATTAGAGATTATACAAGAAAGATACTTGTGTTTAATCCTTGCTATTTGTTTTTCGAGGAACGAAATCGTACGAGGATGAAGGAATTTCTGTCGTTAATTGATATGTGAAAAACTTATTTAAAATAATAAGGGAATTGTTTGGCATTGCTAACAATTGTTGAAAAATTGTCGAAATATTACATTTACGTGATAATTCTACCATCTATTTTACAGAATTCAGATAGATTTTAAAACTCCCGATAATATTGCGGTCCGCGGAAGCCTCTTATTTTCTCAGACTATTATTTTCTCGAGCCATTCGACGATGAACGAGACAAGCGGTACTCTCGAAATTCTCTCATCGAGAAATCTCATTCGAAACAAATAATTCCCGGACAAATCTAATTTATTCGGAATTGTGGATCGAACGCAATTATGTAGTGGGGATATAAAAAAAAAAAATAACAATAGTCGAAGTGAAACGGAATTAATTATCCTCGTGGACCGCCGTCTCTTTCAGTAACTTCAACTAATAGCGTCGTTACTCAAATTCCATGCGATTAAACGAACGGTGTATCGCTGATCAAATAAATCATTTTGACAATACGAGTCTTTTCAAAAGAGGGAGATGACATGAAAAAGACAGTGGCTGTTCCGCAGTCATTAATCGTTATCCTTTCAGAGATGAAAATGTCATTTTTTTTTTTTTTTAGCATCGCCTATCAATCATTTTATCATGAAAATTGCCGAATTGGTATTGTTGTTTATCATCCGTTTTTATTCGATATCCCTCGCCATGGCCTGAGAAAAGTGACGTCCCTCGATCGAGCATCAAAGTTTGAAAAAAAAAATATTTTGGTTTGAAGGCCAGCTAAAACTTTTGTAATGAAAGCTTTGCGAGGAAAGATCTTTACGCGACAACGGAGGAACGGAAACTTTGACAGCGTCAAAGTCGGTTCTAAAAAATCCAAAAGCGAATCGGTGACGAACTTTTGAAATCGCGAAATCGAAAAATCTCAATCTCGAGGGAGAGACGAGATAGATTCGCTCGGCAAAAAGATTTATACGGATCATGACACGTTTGTGCGAACAGATTGGCTTATTATACCGCATAGAGAACGGCTCGTAAATTTTCCGAGAGGAGGAAGAGAAGGAGAGATCCTGAGGAACATTCGCGAAGCTTCAGATCTTCGCGAGAGATAGCACGTAAAACTTTAACCGCTCTCGCGGTTTTTCGCGCAATGGTATTCTCAGATGAAGCTTTACGGCACGATTCCGTTGGTGCGACCGATCGTAGCTTCCGGTGTAGGGCATCTGGATACGATTGGCCGCAGCAGTGGCGGCCTCGAGAAAAAACAACCTCGTCGAATCTTATCAGAGGCCTGCGAAAGGATCGGATGCAGAGAGATAGCCGGCCGCTATTGGCTAGAGAGAGAGAGAGAGAAAGACGTTGAGCGAGAGGGGAAAAAAGAAGGAGAATATGAAAGAGAGAGGAAAGGGATGTAGGTGGAAGATGAGCGGCAACGAGTAATGGAAGGTTATGGTAATGTTCTCAGTCTCGGCACTCATCGTTAGTTCCGAGGCCGTGCTATCAAAGGGGGATAGAAACTACCCCTAGGAGTAATTATTTCACCCCTTGAAAGCGGCTTCGGGGCAAGTGCATAGTCGTGGTAACGATCCAGGCTGCCATGGCAATCTTGTAGCAGCGGAATGTCCGCCGCGCGCGCGTTGCGGATCACAGCATCCTGGAGCGATATTCGCCACTTTATCATTCGTCGAACTGCTTCAAGTGACCGACAGCTAACGCGAGAATACGATAGTTTCGTTTCCGTCCACTTATTAATCGAATTTATGAAAATACGCGACGTGTCTTTGATGAAATTTTTTTGCCATTTAAATATGTCTAATAAATATGAAAATGCGCGGAACTATAATGAAATTTTCCTAATCGTTAACGATTCGAAAATTGTATGAGTTGAGAGACAATATTCGACGATTGAGACACCCTATATATTATCGAGCCTGCTAAGTATTGTAAAGGCAGCAGCAGCCGCCCGTTACTTCTCTCCGGGTTTCTATTGTGCGAGTTACGATAACAATAATTAGGATTATTATTTCACGGTGGGAGTTTCGAACGAGAATGGTAGTTTTCGGATGGAAAACTTTCTCTCTCTTTCTCCCTCTCTCTTCTCTGAAGATCTTTCTTTGGCAGCTTAAAGGACAGCTTTAATCGAGCCTCTCCCAGACGGCTCGCAGATGGTGACTTTATTATCGACATTCGGTATAATTAAGTCGCTCTAAGCGGTTGGGAAGGAGAGTAGATCCTTTCGTCTTCCCATCAAAATCTCCAAGTACTGGAACGGAAATGTCTATTCTTCTTCGTAGCAGTGACGTTTCGTTGAACGAAAGATACAGTTTTGGAGAAAAATATAAAGAAAAAAGTTATATACAGTGCAGGTACGTTGCAGTAATGTCGGTGAAATATGAAAAATAAAATATTATTTTATTCATTTAATATACATTCATTTGCATCCATAATTATTGTGCGTAATTTAATATGCACATAATTCTCTAATTTATATAAGTCTTATTTACACAACGCGAATTCTGCAAAATGTAATTAATTTTCCGCAAGAATAATGGAAATTTAAAATTTGCACACAGTTCAATCAGAATATGCCATAATTCTAATATGAGCGTAACATTGTAATTTTAATTAGGAGAACTGATTAATATACACGGGTTGCATATATATACATTAGTAAATATTTAGGAACGTATACATATAGGACTGCTCATTTCGATATAAATTGATGCGGCTTGGTCGTCGAGATATGTGACTCGCAGATAAAATAAGATGATGTAACGACTGTAACTTCGTTATTAATTTATGCTACATTCTCGGGAGCGACGAAATATAACATGGAAAATAACATGAAATCTTTCAGAAGTCGAGAGATTTATCTTCAATCCGAGCAGTTTATTACGAAAGAGACGGAATATTATTCTATGATATAATTACTTCACGAAATTCACGTACTCGCGCTAACGATAAAGATACCGGATGGATCGTTCTAACTTTCACTCGTCCGCTATCTTCGACGCGACGATATTTGATATTTTGCTTCTCGATAAACGATAATAAAATACGATAATAAAAATTAGGTTTCGCGAGAACGTGCTCGAATCGGCGGGAAACTTCTTTTGCGGCGACCTTGATGAGATTCCCAGGAATCTCCCGATATATCGCGTGTCTCTCGCGGAAGACGCATGGTTTCGATAAAAAGGATTGCGAATCGGGAGAGACGATCTCCCGTGAATTACTTTGGAAAAAAGGAGGAAGGTAGAAGATGCGGGAGGAAGAGGGCGAAATAAGAGAGCGAGCAGCGTGCGCGCGAATTTATGTTTCACACGCATGAGAATTTATGGCCGCTAATTGGAGGGAGAGAATCGGCATCGCGGGGAGGAAAAGATGGGAAATGAAGATGGAACGCGATGGATGGGAAAGGGGACGAAGGGGATCTGCTATGCGCAACTTTTAGGATTAATTCTCGGATAAAATGGCCCCGGCCGCACGTCACCCTTACGGCGGATTCGATAGGACGGGCAGCCGTCGGTTAACGTTTGTCAGACTAATTAATTAAGCTGGTAAACTTTTACCTTCTCTTTCCCCCTCTCTTCTTTGCTCGATGTCAAGATGTTGAAATTAATCCTTCCCTTTTAAGAAAGCGCGACGATCTCGAATATTATCCGTCCTGAAGGGTCGTCACGACCATCCAGGTAAATGGATTGTCGAGCCACTTTATTTATTCTTCTAGTCTCATGTTGAAATAATTTCAACAGTTGACTCGTTCGTATTTACTGCCAATTATTTATATAAGCAATTGATTTATTTTAATTTTAATTCCCCGATGCGTCTCTTCTTCCTCTGTAAATTATTTGCAGCACATTTACAGTTAGAAACTGTAACATTTTAGGTTTAGACCTCGTCAACTCCGGAAACCGCCTCGAATCCGTGCGGAAACTCGACTAAACCGCGAGCGAGCGATGCGAACTTTCGATAAAATCGCTCGTAAAATTATTAGTAGATACGCTCGATGGTAGTTTCCACCGATGGTTCGCGACGACGTCACGATCTACTTTACGTCGCAATTAAACCAACATATACGATCAAACGAAATGCTACCGAATTATATAAAAGCTCGCGTTTTATCAAAAATAAAAGCAAAACGATAGTTAGTAAACGAGGCCGAGGTAAAACATACTTATAAATTCTATGGAACAAAAGATACACTAGCCATTTAATTATTCATTTAACTCCGACATTTTGTTTGTGAGAAATCGTTTATTTGAATAATTTTTTAAAATATTGCAATTCACATCTCTTTAGCATTTATTTTTCGAAAAATTTAAGCGCAAAAAATATCAATTTTTATTTATGATTTTAAAGCGATTCTCCCTCAATATTATCGCAAAATTAATTTTTATCCCCATAACATTTCAAAAGTATCTATAAATTACAAAACACACGTTCATTTTTTTTTGACACGTTTCAATGTTTTCTCGCATGTTGGATATTTCGATTTGTTCGAACACATATAAAAGCATCGCCGGATAATCGAAAGCTCTCGCATTTATGAAACGTCCCGCGAAGTGGAACTTTACTCCCACGTCATGCGCTCGAGTTACTTCTTCCGAATTGTTGCGATCATCATTCGCCGCTGAAGAACTATACGTTTTTTATAGCTTGGTTTTATCTCTCTTCTCAACGCGTCGTACTTTTTCAGGTCAAGATATTGCGCGATTAAATGCAACATCTTTTAAGTGTAGCATATCCGCGATTACGTTCTGTCGTGAAGACTGTTCGGGCTCCTCGCGAATCTATATTTGTCTTTTGCTTGTTTATCGGTTATTTCGCGAATTGCTTTTATCGAACGTCTTTATTAAGGATATTGTATACCGCTTCGTGAAAAGTGCTACATCGAAGCCATGTATATTTACAGCAATCTCGCGTTTGAAATTCGTTTGAAATGGCTTCCGATGAAAGCTAATAACAATCGTTGCGCTTGCTGCAATAATCGAGATACGATTGTACGTCTTCAATTTGTATTTTATTCGTCAGAATTGAAGTTGAGATTCTTTTGTATTCCCTCTATAATAATTTATTAGATATATAACGCATTAATAATAAAATTGGACGATTCATTGTCTGGCGTAAGATGTCTTCAAATTTTTTAATATTTTTATTTTTAATTGTACACGTGTTCGCGTTTCGCGAATCTTTATTTGCAACAACTGGATAATTAACTTGCTACTTGTATCACCGAGAATTGAATTATCCAAAAATTCTGCGCGAATTAGGAAGCGAAGGCGATTTTATGTCGACGTGGAAATTTTGTTAGGATACTCGCGACGCGGAGAGAAGTTATTTTTACGAAGTCAGATTTAGGAGCCTTGCCGGGCGTCGCGCTTTAATCAACATCGAAATTCTAATGTGGCGCGTTTCTTTAGCATTTTATGCTAATGTCCCCGCCACGTTGTACCCCTTAAAGTTCACTTTGACAGCTTTACCGGCAGCGACAGCTGATGAAAACGACAACGGTACGCCAGACGCATTTCGCACGTGCGAAGGATAGGAAGAACGAATAATGCTTTATCATGTTTTTAACATGATTTCGTTCTTAAAGTAATAGAATAATTTTGCGAACAAAATATTCGCAGAAAAATCATTTCTGATGATTTTATTTTTTCCAACAGTTCCGTGCGCTGTGTGAATGTGATACTGGCTCAAATCTTTTTAAGAAAAGAATATAATGAGTAATTAAATATTGAAGTAAAATTATTAAATATTAAATTAAAGAATATAATGAGCAATTAAATATTTAAGTAGAATACTTATATATTCTATTTATAAAAATTTAATTGATAATCGATCGATTGTTATAGAAAAGTCGCATGATTTCTGTTGCAACAATTTCTTTTCCGCAATCTTCCAGTTTAATATTAAGACCGAACGTACCGGGTGTTTTATTCGATGGGACACGGAAAGACACAGCTTCTTTTAATAACCCAGCAGCGCTATCGTCCATTATACGGCTCTCACTTACAAAGTATAATGTCTCCTCATTTTTACGCTCAGTATGCGTCCCATTTTAATACTCTTGCATCTATTTTCGTTTGCCCTCCCGCATTTCTCTTCGTTTTTTTTTTCCGACGCTCGCTTTCTGCTTCTCACTTCAAAGAAATCATTTTTCATTCCGCTTCATCACGCTCAGCGGACAAGCCGAGACAGAATTTTCATGATCTGTTTCTTATCGTGCGAAGAAGAAGGATCATACATCGTATCGAAGTCGTAAGATTTTCCATAATGTATTCTTTAAATCATCGAATTTTAAACTTTATCACTGAAAGGCACACAATCACTTTGTGTACAAATAAATATAAAATGTTTGCGTTTGTATTATAATTTAAAATATAAAATTATAAATTGACTATTAAATATTATCTTATGTAACGTAAATATTTTTTGTCTATAAAATGTGAACAGCTGCAATTTGCAAAAACTGCAAATGATATTCTGACAAATGATACATACATAAGACTCGTGATATTTATTTTATATCATGAATACACTTTTATAATATGATCTAAATGGTTCTTGATGGTATGGTTAGAACGTTTTTACATTATCGAGTAAGTTTAACACAGATCTTAGCATATATTGGATAAAAATAATTGCATCGATTATTTTTATTGTTTCATTGTTGGTTTTTTTAAATATAGAATAGTTATATATATGACAATAATAAATTAATTATTATAAGCAAACCTTCAATTATCTGCTTACATACGAGATCCTGAAAATACAAGAAAACCAAGTTATTACTTTCAACGACATCACTTGAAAGTTATATCACTTGGAATGGAATTTATGTCTTGTGAAACTTGGCCAACTTGTATCTTCAGTATACTTCTCAGGCGACACGCGTGAATGCGGCGTCGATAGCAATTGATTCGCTCGTACAAAGCGCTTAATTTCGTTTCCGTTTTCGTTATCTGTTGCAGAACTCGAATAACCAGGTTGCGATTCCCGGACAAAATCAGGTAACCAGTGCCGGCGAGACCCAGGGCGGACCCAACACGGTACTTCGAGTCATCGTGGAGCACATGCTTTATCCGATCACCCTCGATATACTTTATCAGGTGAGCACGCAACGCGGACCGCCCGACCGACCTATTTATTATTTCTCCGTTTTATATTGAAAGCGGCCGCGCTGAATGCAGTATCGCGTGTAATGCGACGATGAATTATATACATATTCAGATATGCACGTGTGCGGAAAGAGGGTTGGTGAAAAAGATGGAAATTTTTCACGACTCTCTACATTGTGGAGTACTTTAGGAATTTTTTGGAGAATTTTTTACCGTATCAGATTTGAAAACTGGGGCTTGTCGTGAAAGAGAGAGAGAAAAAAAAAAAGAAATTGTGAAAAAAAATTTCTGCGCGCGTAAACCGTGAGTTCGCGTGTTATAAACGAGGGGAAAGTACGTCTCTAATTTCCCGGGGACGCCCGAAAGGGCTAACGTAATTTAACTTTCGACGGATGCCGAAAAATGTCGCGCAGCACCGTGACAAAGTTGAATTAGTCGAATTTCGCAGACAATCCCGCGGTCGTTAACTCGCTCGCGGATATTTGATCAACGTTTACAAGTCGGGCGTGAATTCCGCTTGATTAATCCGCGCGGTGCCGGAGTTGCGGTCGCGGCGAAAGTTACATCGCATTTTACATATTGAGTGTTTGTCGTCCGCGAGCGCTACTGCGGGCGATTGTTTGCAGTTTTAAAATTGAATATACCGCCGGTCGTTCCGCCGAGATAACTGAATTCTAAATAATTGATTGTTAAAGTTATAGAATAATCTCCTTGCCGCGCCCGCGCGACCATCGGAGTTGCTGGAGTTGCTTGGCGCGATACATTTTATACGACACTCGTAAGACACTAATTGCACTCGCGGCGGAATTGACATTTCGCTTCGTTATCGAATTGCTTCGAAGTTGATAAAGTAAATTGCAGCCATTTTAAATGTTATGCCAAAATAATAAATTTTGTAGAAATTTTTATATGGAAGGAATTTTTTTCTAAAAATCAGTAAATGTACTCACGCGCATACGAAAAAGCATAAAAAAGTAATCGAGTTTTCGATTCACTATAGATTGATAATAAAATTAATGTAGATTTTTATTTTTATATAAAACTTACAATTTTATAATACTTTTTAATCTTAAATTAAATGGAAAATAAACACTAAATATAATTATCGTAATTCACACAATTTGGTCAATATATTTTCGTACGTAATATTCGTGTTTATGAATATAAAACTTGTTTTCCCTTTCGATAAGAAAGCAAAGGGGCAAATATCGCTGGTCATCATTACGGGAGGGTAATTCTTATCCCTTGGGATTCCGGATAATAGGATAACCGGAGTGCTTCCGGTTCGGGTTGAGTGGCTTATGCATTTTTAAGCATGTTCAATAGCGCCGCGAATAATATTCTCCGATAATACGGTATACGTGTACGAAAATGTCTTTCTCACGCGAGTATGTGAAAGCAGGATAAAAAATAGATATAGGAAAGTAGAATGTCTTATTGTTGCGCCCCCGGGAAAGTAATAACATCAACCTTACATGGGTATCGATAAAAAAAATTGATCGAAGAAATTTCTCTTTTCATAAATTTTTATTTTTGAGTTATCTTACACACTAATTATTATATAATGTCGATGATATGTAACGAGAGATTTTTAAATTGATGAAATGAACGCGAAATCGTAACGCAATAGAATAATTAATTTTTTTCCTTCCCAAGAATTGTTTACAAGAATTATCGACAAAAAAAAACATAATTTGCAAACTATAGTTATTCCCATGAAAATATCTATAGGATTTACACTGCACCTCGCGAGTCCATCTCGATACAAAGGCTTTTTGCTTTTTTCTAAATGTCCCGAAGGAATTGCAAATGTGAGTGGCGTGTGAGGAAACTATCTTTAACACTATCGATTTACCTGAGTGCGCGCGGGTATATAGAAGGCGGAGTTTTTATTTTTTCTCCAACATGTCGAATGAGGTCGAAGCGAAGAGAACAGCGACAACGGCAGAGAGAGCCGTGCTAAGCCGATAATGGACCGGGCGGAAAACATTCCCGGATTACGAATCGACGGTTGGTCGGTTATATGTGTTTGGTTGCGTAAGCAGACTTACACGATGGTTCCGACGGTGGAACTGGATTTGTGTCCGCGACTTGTAATCAGCTCGAAAGATTAACTCTTGTCGAAGCCAGCCATCGTGGACTTTGTATTGGTCAGACCAGATTCTTTGATCCACTCCCAGGGATATCGCACGATTTATGCCGTAAACAAAATCCCGTCGTATGGACTGACATTTATCTCGAGATAGCCGAATGAGAACCGTTTCGCGTAAGAAAATGTAAAATGTGAAAAGACATGGAGATCAGAAAAATTTGTACGCATTTAACTCTGCATTCTCGATCTATAATCGAGTCGATCGATATCTGCGATCCAGTAAGAAATGTCAAGCGACGTCGATAAAAAATTTTTAACACAAAATCAATTATATAAAGCGGATGGATTTATAGTCGCACTTCTTGACGTCTTGACGAAATGCCGCGGCGTCTCTTCAAATTTTAACCACGCACCACCGAACAAATTGATCGGAAACATTCGCGTATACGCCATGTGCGCTTTACCGAAGCCTGACGAAAGGTTGACTTGTTCTACTGCGCGTGTAATCCGATACGGTGCTCTCTCCAAGAGAGCTTACAAATGCTTCTTTCTCAAGAGGGATTAAGCACATTGTCTGGAAATCCCGATCTCGTGTTTGCTCTTCGTTACTTAAAGCAACTTCTATAAAATACGATACTAAATAGATTTCGCGACGGTTCTTTTATAAATATTGTATATAAATTACACATAGATGTATTTTATTTCGAGAGAATAGACTCAATTTTTTGCATAGATATTTAAAGAGATCATATACATACATTTTGAGAGATGTGTGTTTCTTATAACTTTATTATTCCTTTCTTTTTCAAATCGGGCACTTTTTTTGATGAAAAATTTCCGTGCGTCTCCCTGGATTTCTCGACTTTGCGGAAACAATAAACGCGGTTCTCCTCGGTTCTCGCGGCCGGAACTTCGATTGTTTCTTCCGGTTGAATTGAATTTTAACTTTGTTCTTTATTTGTTACCGGTTTGTCTGTTGCTCGGCCGCAACCTCTTTGCACGATTAACCAACAGCCTCCGGCGGCGAAGCCAATTTACGTGGCGGCGGTATTTTTTCCACCCTCCTACCGTCTTCATCTCCCCTCCTCCTCGCCCTTTAGAAATCCTCCTCCGATATTTAACTTTACGGTCTCCCGAGCCGAGGCGGCTAAATGCCGCGAAAAGTCCGTCCTCGCGGGGGTAGAAACTTCTCGCGCTATTCCCGTAAGGGATGGAAAGGTTGCGTCCCGAGAGGGTTGTGCGAGAAAGGGGTGCAGGTGTTCAGGCGCGGGGATCGGCGCTCTGAAAACTTTGTAATCCAGCCAATGCTATTAGTTGACGTCCCTGCGTCGGAAAATTCTTAATGATCCATGAGCTCGGCCAGGAAAGATTGTACCGAGTAAAAAAAATTAGAGCTTTCTTTGTGTTTTTTTTTTTTTTTTTTTTTTTTTTTTTTTTTTTTTTTTTTTTTATCGCGAGGACTTGGACATTAGGTTGAATTAAAATACAGCAAGTTTTAATGAATTGCTTTACAAAATATAGGATCAATCACAATTCATTGAAACATAGCGTGATATCTCTTATGACACTTGTATTAGAATATTAGATATTTATATTACTTTTTTACGAAAATCATATTAATAATATACGAGTAACGATAAAAATAATAAATTTTTGCTGGTCAATTGCCGATATAGAAAATTTATATTTTACCAATTTTTGCAAGATCCGTTTTCTATCCGATGAAAGAAAAAAGATTATATATCGATGACTTTAAGTATCGTAAAATATAAATCCGATTATATGGTCGATGGACTCATAAAACGACAGCGCGGATCGTGTCTTTTCTTCGCGATAATTTCTGCTCGGTGTTTTTTTATTACGTTCCACGAGATGCACCGAACGCATCGCGCATTCCCCCCTTGCCCTTCTATTTGCGAAACCCTGCGTCAAAGGACAGGTTCGCGAATATAAAAAATTGCTCGTATCGTCCCGGATCCACGAACATAAATAAAGAGACGGTGAGCATTTAACATTTATGTCTCGATTAAATGACTCGGGAACTTCATCGGTGCATTTAGCGATATAAATTACCTTTACCTAGGTCCCAGTCTATCACCTGAGACGCAGAACTAAGTCTCACCTTATTAAGGCCCGCGTCGATCTAAAACAGCGACATCATCGGCGCTGAACATAGGATGATTTTGCTACGTGCGGTTTCTCGTTTATTTTATTTATTTATTTATGTTTTTCTTAGAATCACCGACAATTTAATAAAGATTATTTAAAAATTGCATCTGTGTATGCTGGTGTGAAATTCTGTGTGTGTTCTTTAATATTAATCTCTCTAGTACTTGCACCCAGAGACAGGAAGAATTTTTCTTTAACATGTAAACATATAAGATATATAAAAATATAAATGCACAAGACATACAGATACACGTAAAGTCAA
The DNA here is from genome assembly GCF_030449975.1 of Polyergus mexicanus. Lineage (NCBI taxonomy): Eukaryota > Metazoa > Arthropoda > Insecta > Hymenoptera > Formicidae > Polyergus > Polyergus mexicanus. The sequence continues at coordinate 10,250,030 of NW_027223326.1, read as the reverse complement.
TACATTTTAATGATATTGTACATACTTATTTTGTTGCGAGAATCCTTTCATCTTATATTAATGCATCATTGAAGGGATAAATTTGATATATTTCGAAATCACTTCTTCCTATTATAGTAAAATTGACAAGGCTTTATATAAATTGCTATCGGTATATGAAAACTACTCTGGATCGCGAATTATAAACATGGAAGGATGAATTTTACAAATGGATCGTCCTCTCATCTAAATTTCATATTCAGTGAAATGTTTTCTCTACAATTTTGCGCATGTGTAACATGTAATATTTTTGGAATGAAAATCGATGCTATTCGAGAATTATCAGAATACACTAAATGTTTCGTGGGGGTGTCGAGAATCGAAATGGCAAAAGTGACGAAGGGGACGGTATGGGGATCGTAAATTAATCACTCGACGATGGTAGCCGGCAATTTGGCGGTGTGATCTCGATGGGAGACGACGAAGGAACCCGAAGAACGGTGACTCGAAGAAAACCGGGGAGAGAGCGTGAAAATAGACGACGAAAGAGGGAAGGGAAGAGAGGGATGGAAGTTAGCGCGCACAGAGGAAAACATTAATCACCTGCCTCCTCGTACTGTATGATTAATGGCCGTTGGCAACCATCTAATGTCTCGGTTCGATCGTTCCAGTTGTTCGTTCAAGTACGAACAAGCGAACAGCTCGAGTGTTTTACGCGTGTGCGCCTTGAAATGTACAATTTAAAGCCGTCAATGTTGCATAGATCGAAGCGTTTTTCAACTTTTCAATCGAACGTAAAAAGAGTATACATCTTTTTTATTTTAGCTAATATTAGCGTTGCAGCTTGTGGGAGAAAAGCCCGCGTTCTTTATCGTTTGACAATCAATCTCAAACGGCAAATAGAAAGATTATCTGAAATAAAAGTTCGTATATATAACTTTGGAATATAAATAGATATCGAAATTATTGTACACTCGAGACTATATAAATTTCTATGTAGAGCATTTTTTTTATATCGAACGATAAAAAATATTTTGAAGTAACCGACAAAGTCTCGCGTGATACTTATCTCGAATTTTCTTGATTCCCGTTAACAGGGATTGCAGAAGAAGCGTTGTAGATTAAGAAGTATATACGCAAAATAGATTACGATGACGATTGTTTTCCGATATCAAGTTGTTTTCTTGCCAATGTAAAGATATTAAAAGTTATCCCGCTAATGGTGGACGCGCCTATGATACAGCTTTAAAAGGCTGCTCGTGGCCATGTAGTCAAGTCAGGATGCATTTGTAGCTATTAATAATGCAACCGGCATTAACAGTCCCAGCTTATACAATATATCGCGCCAACCACACGCAAGTAATATGCACTCTAAAACCTTTTTATGGGATTCTCGTGAAATTTTTCTCACCTATAGATTACATATGATTTAATATAAATGTAATTATTAATTGCGAATAATCGCAAGAGTTTTTCGCGAAAACAAAAAATAAGATTCATTACATTTTTTTTTTCCCCCGATTTGTATTCATATTATAGATGAATCTTCAATTGTAATACGTTCTTTTTTTTTTTTTTTTTTTTTTTTTTTTTTTTTTTTTTTTTTTTTTTTTTTTTTCTTTAACGTGCGCACATTATTAATTTTTTTTACTCATTCATAAAGAGATTCAATTCTTTAATATTGATACTATAATAGGGAAAAACCATTTCACATACTCTCCAATAAATATCCTTATCAATGATCGCGGGTCGAGGAAAATTGATCTCGCGCGTAACTATAATTGCGCGCAACTCCCGAACTGCAATCGTATTGCGGCCGCGCGATACGAAACATATCGAAAAGAGAAAAATTCGGACAACTTCCTAGGGAAGAAGTTTCACAGAAATCCCGATCCATTTCCCGCGGTGAACTCGTTTGTTCCGCGCGACGGTCAGGGGGTGGGATAAGTTCGAATCTTTTCCCATCCGCCTCTGTAAAACTCCCGACTCGCCGTCAGACATCGAGCCTTCGTCCCCTCCCCCTCTTCTCACCCTTCAGAGCCATCGTATCTAAATGAATGACGACGGGATCGTCGCGACGCGACGCGGGAATTGCGTTACTGCTATTGCGCGTTATTGCGTTACGGAAACCGCGGAGACAACCGCGCGACCGGGACGGGCTCGATAATCGGGCACGCGAATTAATAACTGTTACATCAATCAATACGCCGGTGGTAATGGGCAGCTTTCGCGGAATGGGATGGAACGGAACGGAATGGAATGGAGTGGATGGGAAAGGGTGGAGTTTGGTCACCTGTAATCCCACGGCATGAGGGAATCCCCGCGGGATCTATGAGCGATGGCCGCCGGCCAAAGGGTCGCGTTCGATTTAATAACGAGCCGTTCCCGGTATCTCTTTCTTTTTCTCCTCCCCGTGATCCTTCCCCTGTCCCCTCTTCCCAAAGGGAGAGATTAAGGAAAATAATATACCAGCTTATATACTGTGCTGTTCTATCTCTCTCATCGCGTGTCGCAAATAGCGGGATTTGTTTCCTGATGAATTTATGCGGTGAGTTCATTCTTTAATAGAGAGAGATTAAGATTCTTGAGTGATTCTTTTATGTTGAAACTATTTAGTTACTATTTTATATATATATACATATATATAATGAAAAATTAATATGTATATATTAATATGTAAAATATACATATATGATATAAAATAATTTAGGATTTTCCAGTTCTTTGCAATTAAACGTTATAAAAATATCACCTAAGAAAATGTCGAATAATGCAAACATTCCTGTAAATGCGAAAAGTATATAAATTTTCTGAGTTATTGGAAGAAATTTGTCACGCTTGAAATACAATATATAAAATGTTTGCGGAAGGAAAGAACGCGAAAGAGAGAGAGAGAAAGATTTCCTGCTGACGAAATATCGAATGAAACTGTTGTGCGGGCAATGCATTTCCGTTCATTTCTTAACTTTGTGATATTGCAGCAGGCCATCAGCTATTCAGTTTTTAATATCGCTTATAAATCCAAGTTTGTATTGACTCTTAAAGAATATATAATTATAACTTGAAACGAATAACTCAGAGATTTCAAAACATATCTTGATAAGATCACAGTAAGGTGTTTAATAATAAAGGGAAATTTTCATTGTTATTTTCTTTTGTATATGTGCGTTTTTATTGAAATTTTGTGCATTTCTCCTGTTGCGCCAGTTTACTTTTCCCGGAACAAGCGTGGAATGTCAGAGACGCAAACGACGAACGCTGCGCGCGGTTCTATCAAATAGTGATGCGAATTGATTCGCATAGTCGACGTGCCTCGGTGAAATGGGGTTAAAGGGGGATCGCGTAGGTGAATTAACGCAAGCACCCTCGAAATAACACGCGTTGGATATCTAGCGCCAAGTAGGATAGATGATCACTCAATCCGGTGCATATCTTACCTCATTAGAGAAATACTCGGCGTAATATGTTTCTCATATAGTATACAGGGTGGAGCATTTATATTGAGACACCTAAATATCTAAAAAATAAAGCAAGATAGAAAGAAATGTTTCGGACAAAAGTTGTTCGTTTCTAAGGGGATCATAAGATGGTGTGCCATTAATTTGACCTTGGGTGGAGGCGCGTCGGAGATTTCGATGTCAATCTTGTTTTTTTAAATGGAAACACCCCAATCTTTTTACGATTTTTTAATCGATTCCTTGCAATATTCTGCATAAAAAGTTATAGGGGTATGATGGCCAAAAGTTTAATAGTTTACGAGATATTTTATACTTTATTTTATTATTTTACTTCGACATAATTTTGCATAAAGTATAAAATATCTTATAAAATTATTTATTTTGCAATAATGTTATCTTAATATTTTAAGCTCAAAAAATGAGAGATACCAATTGATGTAAAGAAAATAAAACAAGATTGACATTGAAATCTTCGAAGCGCCTCCACCCAAGGTCAAACTAATGGCACCATCTTATCGCCCCCTTGGAACCGAACAACTTTTGTCTGAAACATTTCTTTCTATCTTGCTTTATTTTATATATATATATATATATATATATAAATACATTGAAAGTTTTCTTATTGTGTACGAATCGGAAGTGTCGACGATGACTATTTCCAGCCAAAACGAAAATTCTTAAACCGTCGTGCGCACATTTTTCCGCCTTTTTCAGAATGTAACCCCGTTTCGGCGATACGAATAATAGCAGACCAATCATAAACACAATATAGAACGAAGGGAGAGGAGGATAAATAAAATATTAACGTTAATTTTTGCACGCGTACATAGCAAACGCTGACGATAGAGAGTTTGTGTACATCACATGCATGTTGACGCTATAGCGATGCACAAAATGCTTTTTATCTACAATAAACAAAAGTTTTTTAATCAAACTACAATTGGTCGGGTGAATTTTAGCTATATCGATACGTAAAGAGAATAATTAAAAAATTAATAAAACGAAAAATTGTATTCGCACGCAACTGTATAAACAGAGCGCACTCTTAAATTGATTTTATACAGTACTTTTGAAATAGGAAAAATTTCGATTTTTGTAATTCTATTCGATATTCTTCGTTAATAATTTAGCCATTATTGACTAATTATATATCTGATTCGTATAATCGCATATTGAATAACACGTATTTCGAGGCACGTTAATTTCATCGCATCACAATCGCTAATATAGGAAAGGGAGGGGGCAGACTCATTCAATTTCAAGTTTCAATTACATGAACTTTAATGAATCAAATAAAATCAAAACTTGTGTCGGATAATGATAATAATATATACATATATACCGCTAAATCATTTTTAATTTATTAATTGTACATTCCGTTTTCGATGGGGAGTTGACGATTTTTTCTACGAAGCCAAAACGATCGATTGTAATCCTTTGATTTTTAATCTAATACGTAATACAATTATTTTATTTTACGCATTTTTTTTTTTTTTTAATTTAATTTTTTACGGTTTGAAAACACGGTAACGCGCTTTGCTAATCGCGCCTGATCGGGGATAACTTACAGTTGAAAGTAGCTTTGATTAACGCGCCCTGTTCTCGGCGAGTTTCGCGCGAAAAAAATGTTCAGATGAAACAGGATCCTCCAATAACTCACACTCGGTCTGATTACAAAAGTTGTAACAATACTATGTCTTTCGAGTATTCGTTGACGACAAACGCGTCCCGCGCACATACACGTATGTGACGACGTATCGACTGCAGATGCGAAATGCACGTGCGGAATAATTTCCCGCGGGAGGCAAACACGCGCGCGTGCGCGCACACACACACACACACACACACACATATACACATATATACGTGAAATGATTGTGTTTGGTCGAGGCCTTAAAAATGTAACAGCAAAAACGAAGGAGAACGCAACGCTTCGCATAGAAATGCGAATGTTATGGTAGTTTGATTGCGGAGCTTCTCCTGAAACCATCTCGAATTGATTTTGGAAACTACAATATAATTTCACGAAATATTGTTCAGATTTAATGGATGAGCGAAAATTGAAACTAAATTCGTATTTTGCGACGAAGAAATTATTAATAGATTCGAGAATTATTTCAGAAGTAACTTGATCGCGATATAGTTGACTTTCTATCGCATCTAAAATAAAGTATGCTTTTTTTGTTGATTTTTTTTTTTCACGTGCTGGATATTTTTTATTATTTCTAGCATTTATAGATCCGATTTTCTTTCTTTAAAAATGCAGCAAAGAAACTGTTACACCGGCATGCATTTCATCATTCGACTCTCGTTAAAACTTTCGTTGCAAATGATGCGCGCGCAAACAAGCCGATTTGTCCCAGTTTCAATTCGGCGTAGAATTTGTATCGCGATTTTCTTTCGCCAAGGTGCCGGCTTATTTTTGGATTTCCCGATTTTCCTCCATTTATTTACATTTCGGCGAGCGATGTGTATCTCGCTTCTGTTTATCCATTGGGGCGTGAAAGCGGATTGCTTTAATCTATTCGTTACAAAGTTGCAAAGTATTGGAACATCCAATATTATCGATTACTTTCTCGATGCCAATATATGCCGACAATGTATACTTTTGTATCGGGGAAAGAAATATTTCCTTTTTAAAATAAACTTGAATAAATTCAAAATAAAGCTACAGATTGAAAATAACAAACTATTTTCTCGTGCTTCGAATATTTTATAAATTCCAGTCGTATGAAAATTATACAATACTTATTTAATGATATTTATTTTGAAATAACCGACGTAATTTCAGTCGTATGCATATTGTAAAGTAATTATGGCCGCCGGGTATATTTAGCTCCCTAATCTCTCTAATAACAGTAGAAGGGGCAAACGCTAATAGTGGAATAGAGGGAAATACTAGTGCAACAATGAACAGAAGTTTGCGTGTATTCGACAGCAATCACGGAATGCATCAATTGCGCATCGATAATAAACGTTATCGCCTACGGGGTAATTCTCGAATTTCTCCCTAAATTCACAGAGACAATTTGCAGCGCGAGGTGCAGCAAGCGGAAAATTTGTCAGATTTCGAGTAATTAATTAAATATCGGTTTAATTAATTTTATTGTGCAGTATGTTTGTAATGGACGCGTTATATATAAATGCCACGGAAGGCGCAGATTCCCATTGCGTTTATACGGCATTAATCTGTTATCGACGCGTTACGTATTCACATTACGTATAATAAATTATCGCGGAAAAGTCATGACTGAATAAACTTAAGTTTTAACTAACCGAGAATATATTTTGCAGTTGCGTGTAAGTTTATAAAAATTCAAAATTTTATCTCGAGACAAAGACTTTGTATTAAAAGTTTTTTTTTTATCCACGCGAGACTAGATTGCTTGTGGCCAGCTTTCTACAAAAACTTCGTCCGACAAATAAATGGAACCGCGCGTGAATTATTTCATATATCTCTTTCATCGTTCATTCGTGATTCCTCGCGATTATTCGTCGATCCGTTCGTTTATTGGCGCAATCTCGAGTAAATACTCACGGACGCATCGCGACTTCATATCCGTTCGCGATCGAACGTTGTTTTCGGTCGGACGCATGCATCATTCCCGGGCCGGAAGCGCGACTGCCAAAAATTCCAATATCAAAATTGAAATATTTCCCGTTTTATCGGAAAACGGATAAAAACATGTACGGTCCGACGACGATGATGATGATGGTGGTAGTAATGATGATGGTACTGCTACTTTTCGTATTATATACGCGTTGTATAAAGTGCATGGTTACCGCTCACAGGAAAACGCGTGCAATTGCAGTTGCATTGAGAGAGAGAGGAGGAGGAAATGCACATAGGCGAACGAACTATTACGAGCGGTCTTGCGGCTTGTAATGGACGCTGCGGACGTACGGACGTAATGGATGGAACCGTAATCCATATATTCTAAACATTATCATCGTTATCACCTTCTCCATCTTCGCGATTCTCTGCCGTCCGTTGTGGATCCGCGCTCACGAACGATCCATCTACTTTTAATTTACTACGATCTTTAATTTGCCATCTCTCCAAGCGTAACGTTTCGACGATAATAAGAGATCTTCGTATTTAATGTAACGTGATTCAGTATGCAAGATACTTACTACTTGACTTTTATAACATTCGTAATATGTGAATAATATAGAAATTAAATATTTTCTCGTTTATTCGAAAATATTCTTACATTACGCGGAGAATATACTATTTATGAGAATATGTTTTCTTTGGATAATGTTATAATTTTGCGCATTGTACGCAAAAAATTATCTACAAATGAAAAGAATCTCACAGATGCATCGATTTATCTATGTAATTGCTAGTCCGCGAAGTCGGAATCCGAAACGCAATTACCGTAAAAATGTAGTCCCCATTGCAAACAACGTTGCGAGCTACATAAATGTAAACGACAATGAGGATCTATTTGCAGAGATTTTTATCGTTACTGCCGTTTTATTGTACCCTATAATGATTATAATCGTTGTTTGTTTTCGGGAAAATTACATTTTTCTCCGCCAATGTGATCTCGCACATACGAAACGATTTTTAAAGATCTCGCTAAAAAATTTACTTGCTGTTTATTAGAAAAGGTAGATTATTATCAGTTCTAAGGGAAACAAAAGGAAACATTATGAAATGAGTCGATATACAAAGAAACCAAATAAAAATTTTGTCGAATCCTAAATTTTTGTTTGATAATAGTATGATATTATATATAACTGGAAAATTTTATATAATTATTATATTTATTCATTATATTTAACTGTAGAAATTAAAGAAATGAAAAATTATCAGATAATGTTTCATAAAACCTGTTGTAAGAAACATATTAACTTTTCAAACTCGGTAAAGAATGTCTGTCATTATAGTTTGTATATTTAAGGAGAGTAAATGTTTCTGATCTCAATTCAATTATCGGTTAAACAAAATTTCGTTTTATATCCGCCCGATGAGAATGGGCACTAGACATTGCATTATCATCGAAGCTTTATTCCAGTTTTGAAGCTTCGTCATGTCAGTAAAACGGCAAAAACTTCTTTTGTCCCACTTGATGTGCATCACGCGGATGCATGTATACGTCTTTCTCTCTCTGGAGTCCACTAATTACAGAACTGTTGCGTAAAACCCCACGGCGCGTGTTTCTCATTCTTTCGAGCCACTCTCACATTGTCGAGTGCATTTTTTAAACGTAGATTTCTATTTTTTATTACAGTATTTTTTTCTTTTTTTTACTAGGGTTGTCAAGAAATGTGTACGAAAATCGAGAATTAATTCGCGAAAGAATGCATTATGCGAGCGTATTCATTCTCTTCGCGCGTACTACGGCAAGTTTTAAAAATCAGTTTGCGCTCGCATATGGTTTCTTTTTTATATGACTTTTTTCTTTCTTGGAACGAATTAAAATATAAGAACACAGTCTTTTTTTTTTTTTTTTTTTTTTTTTTTCCAAATCACGCGATGTAGGGATTGAGATGAAAGAAGCGTCATTAGATCGAAAACGACGCGAATTCTGCTGTACTTTTGAGCGCAAAAAATTTTTCAAAGGTCGCGGAAATCATGTAGATTTAATATGTTAAGGGATACCAAAGAAGGGACTCACGTTTTTGCCAAGTCAAAGGAATAAGTGGCGGATTCTTTGAAAAGAAGGTAGATTGAAAACGCGATTTGTAAGGAACGCATCAATACACCGGTTTTATATTCCGGTGCGGATATATCGCGACCACTTTTTTTCCCTTTTTTCTCGTAATATGTCCGGCGTATTTTTTCATTTTTAATTTTACGGATTTTTATCGTTGCGTTAGCGACGATATATAAACAAACTCCTCATTCGATACGCCCGACGCCAGCAAGCCGCGTGCAACGTTAAATATTCGGGGACGGGTGGGGTGGGGGGGGGGGCTAAAACGCGTGACAGCGGTTCGCATTAGCGCGTTTTTCCTGTTTCGCATCGGAAATGTTTCATTTCTTCTCGCGGTCACGCTTTTACGAGCTTTTAGCTCGTTGAAAACGGATATACGCTCTTTTTGGGCGATCTCGCGCGTAAAAATAGCTCTGTCGAGCGCTTGAAAAGTCAACGTCATTGTGAGTTAGCTTGACGAGCCGGGCGAATTGATTAATTAATTAAAGCCGTCGAAAATCGAGACAACGATTAAACGTAACGTATTGACGTTTGAATAAGAAACGGGGCGTTTACCCGTGGCGTGGCTGAAAATCGGGGATGAAAGAATTATTATACCCGCGGAGAGCGCGCTCGCCAAAATGTTCTCGCAATTGGCCGCTGCGAACGATGGCAATCGGGTCAAATATTTGCATACGCGGCATTAATGTGATCATCGGCATTGTCGGCCAAACATATATGACAATGACGGCGGTTTGACATGGGGCCGTGCGCGAATTATTAGCCCGCGGCTCGGCCCTCCCATACCGGATACGCCTGTAAATATTGCGTGATACCGGCCTCCTGTTTCGTCAAAGAGGCTTTTGAAAATTCATGCGATTCGCGTGCGCGCGCGTTACACACCCCGGGCTCTTTCGAATATTGCCGGTATTTATAATGGCAGCTGCCCCCGACGTACGACGCGAATCAATTTTTTAGGACACGCCCGGTTAACGTAATTACGTGCCGTTTTTTATCCCGGATATTTAGACGGACCGCTTCTGCGCGAGGATAATTGCCATATTATAATCCATACGCGGCTGAAATAAATCGCTTTGTTGTAATATCCGCGCCAATTATTTTTCGTAATTTCGTCGCTGCGCGAAATGGCATCGGTCCATCGAATTCTGTAATTTTGATCGCTCTTGCTCTAAACGAGCTCGCGTAGCGATTATGACAATTGTAGCTTTAGTTAGACGTTTATTACGTGGTCGTGTCAAAGCATCTGTCGTAATATGTCGACATTGTAGAGTCGGCGTATTTCAATATCATTATAAACGACATCGCGTAATCAAAATTATCGAGATAGATTTATTTATAGCTCTGTTTGCCACACATTTCTTTTCATTGACAATGAGACGGGATAATAATAGATTATAAATTATCTGATAGATCACTTAATAAATAAATTAATAAAATTTTACACATTAAAACTGATCGATTTCTCACCCCAAGGTTTATTTTGTGTGTTGCAGATTTTCACGCGCTTCGGCAAAGTTCTGAAGATCGTCACCTTCACAAAGAACAGTAAGTACAGCATTCAATATTATATACATCGTCGTTGTCCTAGAATCAATGTGCCGAGAGGAAAAGGAGTAAAGTGGGGGGGGGGGAGGAAGGGGGAGCCGTGGCACTTTCGCGAGTTATAGATCTCGCTCTTGCGAGGCAGACACGCCACGGCACTTTAGTACTTCAACGTGCTTGAAGTGCATCCTAGTCTCCCACCGTCTCGTTGCGCGCACTTGGCGCCGTTAGTACTTTCGGAATCGTTCCCCAAACGGTGTTCACGAAATACCCGCAAACAAGATTGTCACTTAAGGCAGTTTAGGGACATTTCGACGCATATGACAGATCTCGATACTTTTACAGTTTAGGAACGTTGCGAAAATTTTTTGCTGTGAAGAAGCATTAAGATACTAACCAGTGAATTCGGTAATTAATATTTTATATATTGAAACATGTTGAAATGCTCCAGAATGATCTTACACTCGTTTCGTGTTTTGATAATTTGATCTTCTTTCATCATTTTAAAGCGAATATCCCTATTGATTTATGAATAATGGATTAATAAATTCTTTTAAAGAGCGATATAATAAATCGGAGATTCATTTTAAATCTCAACGAGCCAATATCCTACAATTTAACGTAACCGTTTCGACTTTTGATCGTGTATTCTTCTAATTAAAATCGTTAACTCGATGGATCGAATAACGTACGCAATTTTTCGTTACACCCGTTATACAAGGTATACAAAGAGAGGCCTCGGCATGCAGCCGACGAGTGCGTTACGAATTCATGCCTACGGTGAACGAACGCGGGAGCATCATCATTCCCTATGCGCGCATACCTATCTGTGTGCGATTGTGCATCGGTGTGCGTGACAAATGCAACGCCCGAGTCGTAACGCCCGGTTGAGCATACGCACGTGCTCGGATCTACTCCCAGAGGTTCAACAGTCGCGAGAATCGCCGACAAATTTCGCCTGCGAAAGATCACATTTCGTTGCTATTTAAATGAGACGAGAACGCATTCGATATCGCGGATTGCGATTTTACAGGATATAACGCATCGATTATTTTCCCTTATGCGAGAATGCACAATTCGCGAAACAGGAAATGCTATTCAGATGATATCCTAATTATTCTTCGAATAGCGCAAAGTGAATTATTCGCGCGAGTGGTATAAAAAGCAAAAATTACCGCCGTTTTACTACAGTATTATATCGTGCATCTCGAGCAAGAGACTTGTAACGAAAAACTTTTTATTGAATAAAACTTTTTGCATTCAGTCACGAGATTACGAACAAAGTAAATGTTATCATCGCGATTATGGCAGAGTCCAGGGGAAGGAAGAGGTGAGGGAAGGAAAGCGCGCCTTTTATAATTTTGTGAAATAAAAAGCAGTTGTTCTTCTTTTTTTACTCGTTCGAAACACGGGCTTTGTCGTGCGAGAGGGAGCGGAGAGAGCTTCCTTCTCCTCGCTTCCACGTATTTCAGATTCGAAAATTAAATAACATCGCCGCAGGCCCGATCCTTTGTTTCGCATCATACGCGCGCCGCGTAATGAAATATACGTGGCACGGCGAGTTACGCGAATTTGACGTACGTATGCGAGATTAAAACTCGCGAAATTGCGGCCGGGTCTGCCTCCTCCCTTGCGACGTTTCGTTTAATCGAGATTTAATGGCATTATAAACCGCCCCTACCGGCCGGACGCGAAAAGCGAGCAACGCTGGAGAGAATTCTCTGAAATATTAACCTCGCGAAACGACCGCTCGTGGCGATTTCGCGTTTGTCTCCTTCGTAATTGTTTACCTTTCACGAGGCCGAAAGAAGTGGAGCAGGCTTGTAAGCGCCCTCGTAACACATCCATTCAAGAATTTACGCTCGTTTATTCAGCGATAAATTTTAGATCAACGTCCGCGAGTGGCAATTAATCGCCGATAAAAAGAGTCGTTATTTTCACGCTCAATTTTCACGTCAATTAATTCACGTCGTTTCTCAATTTGAGCGATGCGCGGTATCTTTGACACGGCAAGCGTGTCACGTGATAAAGTTTCGGAATATTTTTAAATATTTTATTGTACAATTATGTTATGCTTGCGCATCGTTGTAAATATATTTAATCAAATATATTTCTCTTAATTCGCGCAAAAGCGGGATTAACCCCGTAGGAAGGAATGCTTCGGGAAAAACAAAAGGGCGGCCCGGCCCGTCTCTCTGTCAGCGAGATCGCGATCGTCGTGTACGCCCGCGCGTGTCCCGAGCTTTAGCGTATTACAGTAAAGAGTTCCATTATCACGGTGGAGCAAATTCGAAAATGAAATAGCGTAGCCGCCGGCTGGAACTTTGGCCGGCACCGCTAACGAAACAATCCCGGCTGCGCGCGGGAAAAACGTATTATCGTGGCAAAGTTAGTTTCTCGCAACGCTCGCGCGCTAAATTAACGAATCACCGGTTTTTACCCAGGCCCTCTGGTCAGATATTTCAAATACACGTACGATTTAACACAAAAAAATATATCATTTTGCATCACGAATATCAGAGATTTTCCCCGGCGCCTTTTATACTTTTGGCATCAAAAACTATGTTTTCAATAGCGTATTCTTACGTATGTTTCCAATAATATTTTATAATTTTTTGTTACACACACACACACACAAACAAACAAACATACATACATACATATACATTTAAAGCGAATTTTTACTTCTCGTCTAACCAGTTATAACGGTACAACGGTTTTGCGAAAATAATAAACTCTATTGTTTGAAACAAATACATTATATTAAATGAACAAACATGTCCATTATTTATATAAAACAAATTCCAAAATTGTGCAATATGCCATTAGAGAAAAATATAGTATTATATCTCTTATAAAATATATAAACTGTTATTAATTATCCCATTTACCGCTCACACACAATGACTCTGTCAAACGTTAACGTTGATATTCGATAAAATTATTAGCTATCATAGTTACCCGATTTGCAAAATGTTTAAAGTTTATAATAAACGACATCGTCTCTCACGGTTTTTATCGCCTTTGTGTTTCAGGCTCGTTCCAGGCACTAATACAATACGCGGATATGTTGTCGGCGCAGACTGCTAAATTCGTAAGTATTCACTTGACTTTGCTTCCCCACGTTGGTCTCCATTTTATTTCTTCCTCCTTGTCTTCTTTCCCTTTTTCTTTTTCTCCTTTTTAAGAGCTATCTTCTTTTCCGTGCGAGTGCCACTATTGTACGAGGGCGGCGCTTATTATCCGTTGCGTTCCCACGGGACAGATCGAAATTTTCCGTAGAGTATCTCGCGCCGAGAAAATATTTTTCGACCCGCATCCCCCTTCGCGGCGAGGAAAGCCGCGATGCGGCGCTTAATTACGGCAAGTGAGCTCGATGAATGCGTAATCGAAAGATCGATGACGGAAGAAAAAATTTCGACGTCGAGGCAAGATTGCGCTTCTCCTTATACGCGATATTTTCCCCGGATTTATGGAAATATCCGCTGCTTTGCAAGCCAAATTAATTCTCGAAGCGCCGATCGCAGATGCGCGATCGATCTATTCCTCGCGCTTCTCTCTCTCTCTCTCTCTCTCTCTCTCTCTCTCTCTCTCTCTCTCTCTCTCTCTCTCCTCTCCTCTCTCTAGTTTTCTCTACCATCGATATTACTTAATTTACTGCTTTACTTATAATTTCCGTAATCGTTTATTTATCCTGCGCGAGATTTAAGGAGCGCCAACATCCTGACGATAACCACTTCTATTTTTCTTTTTTTTAAGGAGGTTGAGAAAGCCGTAGCATTAAACTTGCCGCTGCTTAAGGTATCACGAGTTATGTCTCTGGCGTAAACTTTTGTTTTACCTGCGTATCCCTGTAATATCGTTTCATCCCTATAATCATGAGCTAAAAGTATCACGTGTCCTCTGACGAAACTACTCCCGCTCTTCTCTCTTTAAAAAAGCTGAGAGACTTTTAGCAGCATTAAAGCTGGCACTGCTTTTAAGAGAAAAAAAAAGGAAATGTGCGCGTGTACTTTTTGTTCTTAAACTTCTCTCTATCACATGGATGACGCAACTAATTTCTATAAAGTTTGTTTATTCCCTAAACGCACGTTGTACCCTAAGCTAGTACATTCAAATGCTAAATTTTTTTTTTGTACAGAGAATAAAGGATGTTCTCTGTAAACTTTCTAAAAAGATTTGCAGTTTCCTCTTTCAAAAACTCTTGCTACGATTAAATATATTAACACTCTATTTCTGTTGATTTAGACACGTTTCTCCCGATTGTATATATTTATCGTGATTTACTCGCGCGGCTTTTTTCTTAGTAAATTCCATTGTGTCTTATGTGTGTTTGAGATGACTCGATAATCTTTGTGCAAGTGAGTGTGATGCAGCTACTTCGCTGCCGTGTATATATACCCTCCGAATGTGCGTACTAATTTTACGTTACGTAATCGCTGTCATTTAAAGTATATTGTTTTAGTATTATACACAGCGAAAAGCTCGCTCCAGCTTTAAATAAAAGTTGTAAGAATATATATATATATATATTTTTTTTTTTTTTTTTTTTTACTCTTTGCTGTTTCGAAATTCTTTCGAGAACTGTGGAAGGTATGGAGATCCAGAAAATCGCTTGTAACAACCGGTACGTAAAACGCAGATCTGAAAGAGTTAACGGGGACGCTGGCCCCGTTACATCTGAAATTGTACAGTGGATTGTGTCAACAGTTATTCGCGCGTAGGATATGTGTTATGTTGTTTTACATCGTCAACGACAAGTAGTCGCAAACGGCGAAAGCTCTCGCCAGAAACTTCCGGCACTTCTCGCGCCCGTTCGAATTTATCCCTCGTGTTCGGAGAATCCTCCTTTCCCTTCTCTCTTCCCCATCGACTCCCTGCTCCCCCGATCCGGTAAGCTCGACGCCGCAAACTAGTAAACCCGCGCGCTGATCAAAGGGAAAATTAATTCGCTTGAAATACACCGGTTTCGCCGCGAACCACCACCCGCGGTGGTTGTGCAAGACAGAAAATTAATTTAGCTTTGTTGCGGATATCGCTCTTCTCCGAATCTCCCCCCTTTCCCCTTTTCTCTCCCTCTTTTTTTTTCTCTCTCCTTTCGCTAATCTCTTTTTTCATTTTTCTCAACATAAAGGCACAGACGATAGCGATTCGTTCAACTCGATACCGGTCAAACTTTACATAGTACTTACCGTTATATAAATCTGTCGTTTTCTAAATTATTACACGATTTCTCCGCGAATATACTCGGACCGAATCAAAAACTTGCGAATATCGGTTCGATATCGTTTCTGATCTTTTTAATATTGCGTGTCGTTTGAAAGGAGCGTTACTTCAAATCGATTCGTCTCGTTCGTCGATTATATAACCGGCATTCGACCATGAATAAATCCGCCCGAGGAGCAGAGCGAAAGAGCAAGGGAGACAAAGAGAGGTCGCCGTGCGCGCACGCCGGAGGCTTCCGGCGCGGGCTGACCCGGTAATTATGTACGAAATTCATTAGCTGGTGTAAATATAGAGCGGGAGCGTGGCCAGACACACACACACACACACACACATACGCACACGCACATATATACATACACGCGCGCGCGTCATTGCGCAATGCAACGGCTACGCAGTATTCGAACAAGTGATTGAACCTGCGCCCCTCTTGAACGCAATTGGCGAACAACCCGTAAGGTTCATAATATGTTCCAGAATCAGTATCAAAGGATAGACGGACGATGCGGATCTTGATCTTATTGGACGAGAAGTTTTTTCGGATTTCTCTGAAAATACCGTAGTTCGAAACCGATTTTCTGGATTTCTTCGACTTTGTGCAGAGTTTATAAGCTTCTCCTGATCGAAGACTTTTCGAAACTTTTCAATCTACAGCTTTTGTTAACCTTTCTCTGTGGCCGATCCTTGAGTCACAATCTCTATACGAGATTGTCTGATCTTTCTTATTAAATCGATTGAAATAATTGCTGTGATAATAGGACAGTTTTTTTGTCTTAAAAGATTTTATCACTTCTTTCTTTCAAATTTCTCTATTACATTTTCGAAACGAGATACTAAATAAAGATCTCTGGCTGTCTCAGTTTTATCGAGATTTTAATTAACTTAAATTAATAGAAAATTATACGACAAAACGATAGGGAAATTTTTCTTTGAGGAATCACGAGAAAAATGAATCGATAAAAAGACATGCGTGAGTCACCATGGTGTATTCTAAGCTTGAGCACAGAAGCGTTAATCGTTACTTGGGATCGCGATTAATGAAGAATTGCATGATTTCTTGCGCAGTCGCTCGACGGACAGAATGTCTACAATTCCTGTTGCACGCTGCGCATCGACTATAGCAAGATGCAGAACCTCAACGTCAAGTACAACAACGACAAGTCCCGGGATTATACCAATCCGAATCTACCGACCGGCGATGCCAACTTGGATGCTGCGTCGCTCGCCCTCGGCGGCGAATTGCTGCCCCAGTTGCTGATGGGCGCCGGTTCCCAGCCACGTGCCAGAATACCCGGTGAGTATTTTCCTACAAATACTTTGCCTTCTTCCTCCGATTCAGATCGCATTTGACCCTTTAAATAAATCCTATTATTTATAAACGTACGTATATATAAATTATATACAAGCATATATATTAGGACGCGAAAAGGAAGTCAAATACGACCCATGAACAATGAACGCGTTAATCTTGTGTATACGATCCTATATAATAACACACTGTGCATATAGTCGAATATACGATAGAATTCGCAATAGACCTAGCTCGTGCAAAATTCATCGTCATTAAACGCTAGTCAGACTCGGGGAAATTCAACGGAAGCGATTCTGAATGAACCGTATGTGAGACGTAAACAATGAATGTGCATGATTCTATACAATACTACAATAATAGTTGAATATACGGATGGTTTGCGATAGACGTTTTCAAAATTCATTGCACCGTTAAATCTACAATTGTGTATGAATTTGGAATGTTTCCTGTTTCCACCCCACACCACCCCCCCCCCCCCCTCCGCCTTCCCCCCTTTTGTACTTTTCACGAGCGAAAGCTTTTAAAGTTTTATAAAAAGCGCAATTAAAAGATTGATTAAACAATACGCGGCACGATCTCGCGCAATATTATATTTTATTGAAATTAATTATGTTAATAGAAATACCGATTTTCCGTCATTTTGACATCGCGCTAAATTATTATTATTATTATTATTATCACAATAAAATAATAATAATAATAATTATTATTATTATCACAATAAAATAATAATAATAATAATTATTATTATTATTATCATCATCATCATGAACTCGCGGTGGTGGGAGTAATTTGTTTAAAACTTCGTCCCGTCCGCCACGTGTGTGCGCCGGTCGGTCAATCGTAATTATTTCCTCGGGTGAATTAATTAATTACAAAGTACCGGACGAGCGATCCGGCTTGGCCGCGGGCCGAATTGTCCGGATTTTTGCGTTTGTTACCAGTACGACAACGCTAGTTTAAATTACACGCTCGGTTCGGGTCGCTTGTTTGGGTTAAATTAATTTCACGGCGTCGTTGTTGGTGTTTAATCTGTAACGTACTGTAATCCACTTTGCGCGTCCTATCTCGTTGCGCAAATAGTTCGTTGATGGCCGAGGATTAGGAGAGACCCGCGACGGTCAGCCGCATAATTAATCCGGGCACATTAAGAAAATCGAGCGCGCGCGGAAAGATTCGGCGAAGGGCACGACGAAACAACGTTATTTAGAGACACGAAATTCTCGGCCCTCCGTATCCCCGGAAAGCTGCCGGGGAAGAGTGCGCGTGTCTCCCTCTATGGTTCTCGATTTCATTCTCGCCCTGTATCATTTAAGATCGTTATATCATTACTTTTTTTCCTTATCGCAATGTTTAACAGTGATAATAACATCATCTGAACTTCCTGAAGTAGAGTCCATTGCAGGGGCACCGGGTGTGCTGCCCACGCCCTTTGCGGCCATGCACGGTCTCCCGTCGCCCTTGGCCGGTCCCTACAACGGTGTGCCTCCGGCTGGGGGGCTCGCCGGTCTTGGGGGATTCCCTCTCGGCGCCGCTGGTTTGGGGGTACGGGTGCAGGGAAGCGCTCAGGCATCGGCCGTGTTGCTCGTCAGCAATCTCAACGAGGAGGTAAGTAATCCGAAACTTAGAAACTTTCTTCTCCTTGCCGGTTTCCCGACGCGTTGCTCCCTCGACGCTAAGGACGAGAGAGAGGCCACAGCGAAGACCTTCAGCGAGGCATGCACGAAGAAAAGGTGGACGGATCCCTTTCGTACCCTTTATTTGCTCGCGATAATCTCATCGAGAATTCTTAAGCGGGCTGACATGAGGCGTTATAGAAGCAATTTCGGAAATTTTCTTCGCGTATCTTTCCATCAATCGTAGAATCGTATAGAATGACCGGAAAGTTTTGTTTCCATTAAGCGTCCATTTAACTGTTTGTTTCGATCGAAACGTTTGCCGAGAAGATTTTCAATTTGAGCACGAAAACCTTCCAATTCTGATTAATTTACATCGAAGGAAATTGTTTTGATGTAACTGTATAAAAAGTTTATTTCTTTTATGTAAAATACATAAAAATATATCATATTATTGAGCTTGAAACCGCATTTCTCAGCTTCGTTCTGATCGTCCTTAATTAGAAACTAGTCCAAATTAGACGTAAATGCCAGATAGTGAACATAGAGATGACTATTCTGTGTGCGAATTTCGAAGCACGATATGAGCATTTAGCGAGACGAAATGTCAAATATACGCACGCACGCGACAATGCGGGGGAGTGTCGAGTAAACTGAGAGCAACACTGAGAGAAATAGAGATCTCCCCGCCGCCACATACGTGCGAATAAGTGTCTTGTATGCGAATAATAATACGTCTTGTAGGACGGTCTCTGTCGTGTAACGTGTGTGTTTGCGAAAGTCTTTCTGATTCCGGCGTATCTCCATCGCGAGAAACATAACTCGGGTCTTACTCGGCGCAAAACACAAATACACGCACATACGACACACCTGTACGCACGACCGCCTCTTCTTTACATCTCTCTGTACCACTCTTCTCACTTCTCCCTGTCTATTCTTTTCTCTCGTACCTCCCGTCTCTGGCTCTCTCGTACTCTCTCATCGTACACCCAACCCTTGTTAAGAAACCGCAACGCTATTTCTCTCAGTGTCGCTGCGAAACGCGCGACCAACCAACCAAACGAACCACCCCCGTCCACCAGGTATATATACGCACGTGTATAAACAGGTATAATCACACAGCCTAACGAGCGAGTTACAACGTAGTGCTACGTAGGCAAACCCCGCAGTCTCTCGTTCCTTCGACTCGGTCTTTTCATCGAGCCCGATCACGATCAGTCTCTCGAAAGCTTAGAGATCCAGTAGAGATACATGAGATTGCAGAAAACATTGTAGTTTATATTCATTAACGAGAAAAAATATCCGTCATAAGAGAGTAATTGCAAAATTTATTTTATTCGCGACATTAAATATTTGTTGATACATTACACGTTGATAAAAATTGCATTTAAAAATTGTATTAAAAAAGAGAATGTGCCTGACACGTTTTTATTTGATGCAAGATTTATCTGGTAGAGTTAATCGAAATTTTTCGAGATCGTCTTGCTTAGGTGGGCGGAAAGATCGAGCCGCGATACGTATGTGTCCTGTTTCGTCACGAGACCTTCGATTCTGCCCCTACTTGCCCCGCTCATTTTCGAAACACACATACAGATCACTCCAACGTCACCATCCTGCGCCCTAATTAATTCGTAGCGTCGTCGACTACGACGTTACTTCTGACGAGGCGACGTTTATCTCTCATGCATTTCAATTTATGATATAAATTATAGATACATTAGAAATCATGTGTTCTTATTATCTATTTGTATTTACATTTAAGTCATCCTTTACGTTTACGTAATCATCTCTTCGCTATAGAGACATTTATACTTGTATACTTGCACTCGGCTCTTGTGTACAAACTTAAACGTGGCGTTTAGAGGTAAAAACGATAAACATTATCAATTGAGAAACATCAGCAAAATGATGAATGTCGCCTCGGCAAGAAACTGTGTGTCAGCGTCACACTTCGCAGCTGCAACTTGTCACTACTGTACTATAACTGTGTGTACTACTATCGTTGCGTCGCGCGCACAAGCTTCGTACAATCCGACCTGATCGTCCTCTCGTTTTTCGATTTTCGCGAAGCGAAGAGATTTCTCTCATTCTCTATCGTATGAAAAATTGCATGAATATAATATACATTGTAAAAATAGAAATAATCGAGAGAATTTTCCTTTATTGTATTTTACACGAAGAGTTAATCGTATTTTTCCTCCTCCACTCAATCATAAATTTTTCGCGATGAAACCGCGATTCTTGTGCGCTTCGCCAACACTATACATTGAATCCTATTATACTCGCTGACTACTGACTGGACTCTGTCTGTTCTCTGTGTAGATGGTCACGCCTGACGCTCTCTTTACCCTGTTTGGTACGTCTCCACATTTATATTATTAATTATATTACATTATTAATTATTATATTTACACCCTATCGCGCTCTTCTCACGCACACATAGCCACACGATCCGAATACGAACGCGTGACACACGAGACACATCGCTCGGATACACGCGATTAAGATTTAAAAAAAAAACTAAGAAGAAAAGAAATAGAGGATATGTATAGGCAAAAAAACAATGTATTGGAATTTTTCCGATCAATCCGGTGAATATTGTTCGCGATCTGAGCAATAACGCGCACGGACATACACACGAACGTAGAATCTTTCTCACATACGACTGTCACATTCGAATTTTACGTCATACCAAAGAGAAAAGATTTCTTCCTTCTTTTCCGGTTTTTTTTTTTTTATTTTATTTGATTCTATTTGTTTCTCTCTCTCTCTCTCTCTCTCTCTCTTTCTTTTCTTTTCTTTTTTTTTTCATTTTTTTTTCATTTTTTTTAACAACTTACTAAAACTCGAGAGCATTGTCATTCTTTTTCTGAAAAATCATGTTTATTCTCGTGAAACATCCGCCATAACATATTATATTCTCTGATTTAACGTTTAATCCGTATTCTTCCGATATTTTCGTGATTTCAACTTATTTTATTACTACAAGCTATTCCATATTCGCAACTCACGATCACCGTCATATACATACGTCATTGCCATTGTCATATAATAACAGCGCCATATACTATCGGCCACCAACGAACACACGTTCTCCCACACATTCTCTACTTCCAAGCTCTCTTCTAAATTATATCTCATTAATATTTTTATTAATATCAGTTCCACACAACCTTAATATTACGTAAGCTTTCGCTTATTTTACGTAATTCCATAGGAACTCACTATTAACGAGGCGTGCGACTCGGCCGTCGTGTTTTTTATGCGAGCTGCGATTGTTATGCAGATTTTCCGACAATTACAGACAAACGTACAAAAGTCATGTACTATGTCGAAAAAATTATTTTAAAAATTATTAAAATTTTTATCCATCTTTCTCTCTCTTTTTCGTACACATTTCTTTTTTCGCGATTTTTCGCGCTATCGAAAATTTCATCCGCTTAACTATGCAGTTACGTAATATCGAGAAATGTAAAATTTAAATGAATTAAACTCTCCGTGTAAAAAAACTGTTGTTGTGTCCTTAATTTTTGTGTAATGCATTTTTAGTTTAACATAAATTTATTTAATTGTCAAAATATTAAAAATATAAGATTTTTAGTATTTCTCTATTCCTTCTATGATTTTTCTTTTTTTTTTTCCATTGAATTATTATTTTTTTTAAATGTATTATGAAAAGAAAAATTAACTTGACGTATCTTGTATTTTAAAACGCAAAAGTAGAAATGTGTCAATAATAAAATTGTTTTGTGTGCTAACAGGAAAAAAAAAGTTTTCATATTTCTGTAGAAATAAGAGCCGAATCGCTCGCCTCTTGCATGTTCCGAATCTTAGATCCGATCGTATCCCTCGATCTACCGAATATTGTCCCGTTCATCTTCGATAATCCTTAGACGCGCAGCCTCTATAAAAGAATACACGGTATACCGCGACCATTCGAGTTTACTAAAGAGAAATTTGCGTATATTGTGCATATAGGCGTTTACGGGGATGTACAGCGTGTGAAGATCCTCTACAACAAGAAGGACTCGGCTCTAATACAGATGGCCGAACCTCATCAGGCGCTTTTAGGTGAGTGTACATTTGTGATGATTTGAAATCGCGACACCTGTGACGATTTGAAATCACGTTTCATCACCGTAAACAATTCATAATTATAATTATATTATAATACGCGTAGATAAATTTATGATTAATTATTATTATTTGTTTAATTTATGTAACAGCGCTGACCCATATGGACAAGTTAAGAGTGTTTGGGAAGCAAATCAAAGTAATGCTTAGTAAGCACCAAACGGTCCAATTGCCAAAAGAAGGTCAGCCGGACGCGGGTCTCACGAAGGATTACACTAACAGTACCCTTCATCGATTCAAGAAACCCGGCTCGAAGAATTATCAGAACATCTATCCGCCGAGCGCAACCCTGCATTTATCAAACATTCCGTAAGTAATCTGGCGACGATAAAGTAAGATCCATACTCAATGAGCGCTGCATTTTTCCTACTCTTAACGACATTCAATTTATCCTATTTAGGGCCACGGTAGCTGAGGAAGAGATCAAGGACGCTTTTACCAAGAACGGCTTCACCGTGAAAGCCTTCAAGTTCTTCCCAAAGGACAGGAAGATGGCTCTCATACAGATGCCTAACATGGACGATGCCGTGGCTGCGCTGATCGTGAGTAGCTTTCGCAATTAACTCGTTAGTCCCATAAGGAGCGATAATCCTAATTCTCCGCGGCGGAAAATAAAATTTGCTACAGCCACGTTATAAAAAGAAGACGTATATGGCATCTTTCTCATATTTTTCAAAAGCAAAAAAAAATTTAACTCGTGAAGTCTGATAACTTCGCAATAGAAACATAGAACGAAAATTTCAGTTAATTAAAAATCGACCTTTTTGTTGTTTTTTTTTTCGCAGAAAATGCACAACTACCAGCTCAGCGAGTCCAATCATCTCAGGGTGTCATTTTCCAAAAGCAACATCTAACAAGAATCGCCACCGCACGAGCAGCAGTGGTACCAGTCCTACGCCCTAATTCCCCTTTGGTCACCCGCCTCGGTCTACGACTGATGGTCCGGCAGTTGGATTCGCATAGGTGCTTGTCCGTTCCTGCGATGCTATTATCGGCCGGCTGTATTGCATGCGAGATTCACACGGGACTGCGCATTTGGATTCCGGAGCAGCACAAGCGGACAGGCGCTATCTCGTTCGAGCGAGCTTAGGATGCTTTCGAGGCCTTGCTCTCTATTGTTGGACGTCTTTATGGCACGAACGTGTTTCCGCATTCGGTCGATTTTGTCAATACGAGGGTTGCTAGGGTGTTTCGAGATGTACCAGAGCTGCAAGCGCTGAAGCTAAATGACGAAGAGACAAATTCGCGACGGCCTTCTCGAAGGTAGTTTCCGGTGCTGGCTTTCAAACGCGTTAACGCAACAATTTCGTAATTTTAGAAACAGATGAGAGATTTTTAATGGTGAAACAGTGGAGAAGGAAGATATGGAGAAAGAAAGAGGTCGCGATCGATCGATCGATTATTCTCTCTCGTGAAAGCCAGGACCGTTATGCGAAGAGGAAAACATAAAAGAGAGAGAGAGAGAGAGAGGCAGTTGAGACGAAAAGTCTGGCAGCCGGGCGTACGTAGAGAAAGCACGCATAAGAGAGGAAAGAGAGATTAGGATTAGACGGAAGCGAGGAAGCGGCATAGTTTGACGGACATAATTCCTCGACTCTTATACAGAGTTTACGTTAGGAAAAATAAGATATATATTATTGTACATGTAAAATTCACAATTGCGCGGCCCGGACCGCTACTCTAATTATCATTAAGGATTTTTCAAAATTGCGTGGATACAAAAGACGACCGTCTCGCGACAAGCGGACGCGCGCGCGTTTGCGCGTTTGCACGGCTTCCGTATATCGCAGGGTCTTTGGAAGCGGGTTTTCGATCGTCGATGTATTATTTCGACGAGTGGATACGAGAAAGAATCGAGGAGAAAGAAAGAAAAAATAATAGAGAGTGTAGGTATCCAACGATCGTCGCGTTCGTCGTGCGATCACGTGCGCGACGCGGCGGCCGATAAACCAAGTAGCGTTTCACCGCGAGACAATCTTCATTCTTTAGACGACCAAACAAACCGCGCGATCGAGCGTACTTCCTCGTGGCTTCCGTTCCGTTCGAGAGCGAGACAATATGATCGCTGATGCTGCGAGAAGTATCGAATACAACGGAAACTGCATATTTCGATCGAGCGTCTAAGTAAAAAAATGGCCAATGTCATGTCGGGACCCTTTGCATGCTTTCACAAAGTACTCTATTATTCCGCCAACAAACAAATTATCCTCGTCGACTTTATGTTACGGGATTATGATATGGAGAAGAGACGGAGAAAGAGGATAGCTGGAAGCGGCAAATTGGTCTGCCTTCAAAATTCTTACGGATTTATTTTCACACTGATGATTTATCAACACGATTAGTCAATCCGTTCATAAATACGAAGTAATTATTTTTTAAAGTCATTACATGCTGAGAGCTACTCTCTATTCGGAGAACTCTGAACGCATCAATGGCTCGCTCGATCTACTTACGTTTTATGCTTCTTCGAGGGCGAGTCTCTCGCTCTCGAGGATACCTCCAGTATTCTCGACTATCCGGCGGAGTCGAACGCTTCTTAGAAGAGATCGAGCGGAGCCCGATCGCTCGATGAGTCTCCCCCCGCTCTGGAACCCACGCGGCACTACCGCGTGCGTCGTCGCACAGTCGTCGCAAGTGGCATTTTTATAATTTGTACGTTTCAGTTTCGAAATAAGTATTATCGCAGGCGCGCACACATTCACACATACATATATACACACACATGTATCTGCCTCTTTACGAGATCGTACAATTATAATTATGCAATTAGACATACAACATACACAATTATGTACGCGTCGCGCGCGAGATAAATGTTATCGACCACCCTCTAATTTATGTATACAACACAAACACGCAGCACATAAATAGTGATGCGCAGATTTCTTAGTTACAGTAGATGCTTAGGCATGTGTTAGGTTCTTAATCGTATAATAAGCGACTAGATAAGTAATTGATTAGGAGAGGAAGGAGTGAACCGTTGAACATATCGCTAATTAAAAGATTTGCAACGTGCGGAGCGCGCGCGGGGAGTTTATACCATTTGTAGCAGATCGGCGGGTGCGGCTCGGGACGCCTCGAGGATGATTCACGACGATGGATGATATCCGCCTGAAGAGAGAGAACAGATGATTCTCTTTCTTCGTGCCAAGGATAAGTCTATTGCGCGCGACGAGCCTCGATCCATATCCCATTGAGAGTTCCTAATATCGAAGCATTCCTTGAGTAAATCGATGGTTGTGAGAGGATGTGCACCGTGAAAATAAGCGAATATCTCCAAGAAATATCAAACTATATGTGCAATTTACGCGAAGGATAATACTTGAGGAGGCAAGTTATTTGCCGACTACGCGAATACGTTTGCATCATTGGTTTCTTGTACGATGGATCAACCAAGATGCACACATATAGAGATACGAGAGGAAAACAAAAGGTAACAAGTTAGAATTGCAGAAACGTATTTACGGCGAGTTTGTAGAGGCGTGCAAAGCCGTAGAAACCGATCGGGGGAACTCCTCGAGGAACTTAAAAAGTGTTCTTGACGGAAAGCCATGCGAGGCGGAATTTCGCCAAAAATCATCGGTCTCGTTTCTATCAAGGATCGAGAATCGCTTACCAAAAGGGACGTACCACGCGCGCATTCCGGCGAAGCTCGCGGATTTTTGTCTAATCGACGTTTTGTTGAAGTCAATTAAATTTTACTGATATAACTGATAACTGAATGTAGAGAGAAGTAGAAAGAGAGAAAGCGAAAGAGCGCGTGTTGGGAGGGAATTGTTGTGCGGAGGAGTAAGTGAACGAGAGAAAGGATGAGAGAAAGAGAGAGTATGTGAGAAAGAGAAAGAGAGGATGAAGGTGAGAAAAAGGGGATATTCGCGAGAATGTAGTATATCGCATGACTTTGACGGCTAAATTATACGGAGGGGCGGGAAGGGGTTTTCAAGCCGAAACGCGCAAACGAACCCGTACATGGCAGGGAAGGAAGTGGCGAAACTGTGAAAACAAAGCGAATGCCGGCCCGGACATAGTGTGCTGTTTGTGTGCCAAAGTAGGCTTAGCCGTTTTAATCTTTAGAACGGGGATCTCTTGGTGAGCTGCGCGAACGGGATATCCTTGTTCGATCGTCGCGAGCGCCGATTCCCAGGGCTTTCCCCCTCTGGTATACGCGTGTACAGTGTTTTCCCAGGATCGGCGTCTCGCTGATCGAGAAGTACCGACCAATCAGAGCTAGTTGTTTAGAGACGTAGCGAGTAGCCGGCATGAGCGAAGGGGCCAGTCTTTGCATCTATGATCTGTATCTTTTTCGGACCTCTGATACTACGCTATTTACTTGGACTGCATTTATACATTCTTAACCGGACGCATGTTCCGAGTATACTTATCGCACGAGGGGCATTCACGCGAGAATCTACACACGTATACCTCAAGTAATAAGACACACACAAATCTACACGATCATCTATACAGACGCACATACAGATTCCAGCGGATATAGCTTTTACTTCGCCGGGCGAACTTGATCTTATTTTTATATTTTAAATATCTTGTTTATATTTCGCTGTTCATCGATCTAAGGACATTTGAGAATTGTATTTGGTTTTACAATAATTGGACTTTATTTTATCTATTTTATTCGGATCGTTTTGTGTGCGTGTATTTTTTTTAAGCGACTTATGTTCGTAGCGCTAACGTTCATGTCTTTTCGATTTTCATCACGAGACATAACGCAGACAATGCCATAAGGGAGGGAAGAAAGGAAGAGAGAGAAGAAGAGACCGTGCGAAAACTTCCGTAAAAAAAATTGTACTTTTGGCACGATATTGTCTAAACCGTACCTGAACAACGCTCGGATAGAGTGTTTACTTTTGACCTCGAACTATTGTATTATCCTTTCCGCGAGTCGCAACGTCGAGCACCCAACACTCGCGCAAGATAGCCGATGTATACATTTGCCGATCATTTATTTCTTAGCACATTCCTGTGGACGCGTACGACGTGCGTCCACCCACACGGAATCACATGATACACACGCACATGCTAACACCTATGTGTACGTTTCCCTTTTCTTTTCCTTTTAGCCGATGTAAAATCCAAACGTTTCTTTCTTTTGCGAAAAAATGCCAATTCATCATGCTCATGAGGGTGACAATCAGCCCTTTTGCTCGCAAGAAGGAGGAATCGTGCCACGAGATTTTTCCCGTTATTGCCAAGGTTTCGCGAACGTTCCTTTGTAAGGGGCTATTATTAGTAGAATTACCGGAAACGGGGCAGCTATATACGGAGCTGTAGATCTCTACAGGGTGCCCGACGTTAAAAATCGCACAACTATTCCATCTATTCATCCGCCGAATGCGTACGGCCTTTCTCCTTTCGATTCGGACAGTCCTCGCGTGATAAGCGCAAAAGGAAGAGAGAAAAGAAGAGGCGGCACCCTGTAGACAAATAGATCGATTATATCACTAGCTAGGTTGAGGGGGGCCGAGGTGAGGGTTGGAGTAGCCAGCACTCGCTACATGGTGTCGTAGATTATTCAGACTCCGAAATTTCCGCAGACTTCGTCGTGCGAGGAGAACGACCGATATGGATCCGAGATCCAAGGATCGCGAGTAATTTTCCGATCGCGAATGGTGCCCGCGCAAATCGACGAGAGTACGACGAAAATTTTCGTTACGAAAAAGATTGATGAACGGATAGCCATCTCATTGAGCGAAAATATTGAGCATACATTCGACGAGAGCGTTGTGACTTAACTATATCGATGAGTGGCCTCTGCCTCTTATCGAATTCTGCGTATACATCTATTGCTCGGTTTGTCGATTCGGTTCGTCGACGGGAAGGATCGCAAAGATAACGCGGTGAGATATCGCACTCTGACCAAGGAAATTCGGGGTCTGGTAGAGAGCCACGCGTAGTAAACGAAACTTAGCCTACGCAGAGGATATATATAAACTATATATGTATGCGAGGATATACAAGAGAGCAGATTATATAGACACGCTCCGCGAGTCCGCACGTACACACATATACACATACACACACACACACACACACCACACATGTACAATTTAAACAGGCGCAGTGACACGTACATACGCAACATACACGACTTTTATCTACTATATATTTGATATATCGCATTGTAACAGATGTGTCCAAAATGCGCAACGGCTGCATCCCGATAATCTATATTTTATTAATAAGGGATCTATATTATTATATTATAGAGTTGCTAACGTGTTACACAAATTATTACATAAATTAGAGATGAAATGAGATGAGATTAATCTATATAAATATATTATATTGAATGTGCACAGCGAGGGAAAAAATTCAAAAGAGACCACACAAAGGGCGAATTAGAAAAACACACATACACACATACACACATAAGCAACGCGATCGGACGGAGGCGCGCCAAGTATATAAGATACATGACGAGTTTTAAGTGACTATATCTGTGCTATATCGTAGGTATATCGTTGAAATTCAGGAGATATGGTCTGCTTGCCTAATCGGGGCCTTAGGCGTCGTTCACACACCGAGAGAGAGGAAGGAACAAATCTAAAAATACGCGAGACATCAACGCGAAGAAATGTGCATCATCATCGACTCGCGATTCGCGCGAGTCGACGTGGTTTCTCCCGTGCTTTCAACGTTCCCTTATTACAAATTCCTCCCGTGTTAGTGTTAAGACGTCGAGAGGAGGAGACGATATCCTGAAAACGATTGGGATGTTACATTTGGATGACTGACAGTAAGAAAAAACACCTTCAACACACATACACACGCGCGCGCGCGAATACACGGAGGAATGCAGCTCGAAAATAAAATAAGTATACTTTAGTTTATTGCGAGAGGGGAAAAACATCTAAAAAAGACACAGAAGTCTTCAAAGTGTGGACGGTGACAAAGGTCTTCGGGATAGAGCATCGACTGTAAGAGAATAGATCGTATAATCGATGGGCGTTCTGTACAAAAGATTAAAGAATCGAGATAGCTCCCAAAGATATTGCCCAAAAATTAAGCGTGATAAAATAATTACATATATTAAATAACATAATTCGAAAGAAACTAAGTATCGAAACGTAGCAAAATTTGAAGATAATATTTAACTTTCGTATAAAAAAAAAATACTAAGAATAGAATCATTAATATTTTGTTTTTTCAAATAACTCAGATAAACTTATTAAGTCTAGGATTCGAATCTTTTAAATTGCTTTTACCGAAAAGTGATACTTAAAAAAAAAATAATTATTCAATATCTCGACTTTTTAATTACGAAGGGACTCAAAGGTTTTTTCTGTATACGCGACGAACATGAATCGCTAAAAATGTCCGGTTTATCGTACGCTTATTGATTGAGTGATGATTTCCTTGTCTACTCTTACTAGAATCACGATAATTTAAATCCTGAGAATGAAGACGCTTATAACGGATACGGTAAGACTCAAATGGACGAGCGCTCTTCCGATGATCGAACATCGTCGACTTTGTGATTTTCCGCGAAAAAAAGTTGAAGAGAGGTCGGTCCTTTAGTCCGGAATTATTGGTGGATTTTTACTTTAACTATTTGAATGCTACTTGAGCCTAATTTACAAAGTGATAAAAAAGGAAAGCGAAAAGGAGAGAGACATCAACGCGAAGAAATTTGTCTCCCCCTTCTTGAGATGAGACAATACGGTCGTGGTCGAGAATGTAGAATACGTTTGTTCTTTCTTCTCGATTAGCGCGCGTACGAGGGACGGCTAAATCACGAGAGACACACTATACGTTATAAGTCAGTGAGAGTTGTAGAAATTAATTACTAAGCAATAGTTATTAAGCTCGACGGGAAACGTTGCTCGAGTGAGAAGAAAGGGGAGGAAAGAGAGGCACGCAACCTCTTCTGTAACAAGAGGTGTGTTTAGTAGGGTGAAAAAAGAAAAAAAAACAGTTAAGTAGCGTCTTAGAATCGTGTAGTAGCTCCTTTCTAATTAAGCCTCCAGACTAAGTAATGTGTATAGTTAAATGACAATCACTCGACTCTCTATATCGACAAATGACGAAGGGAATCTCCGAGCCGTGATAAGCTGCCTACGCACCGAACTACCCCCTTTTTTTGTGTTTCTTTTCTTTCCTCCCGATTCACCCCATCCCTTTCAACCCTTTCGCAATCGAGACTTTTTCTTGCTCCGACCATTGGACTTTCTTTCTTCGAGAGACTTTCACCGAACTGGCGAACGAATAGCGTTCCAATTCGCGAGCTTTACAGCCAATAAATGTAAATAAGAAGAAGATGGACCCCCCCTCGCCATAAATATACGTCATTCGACCCCGATTCGCGTCGTTACTTGCTTATCCGAAAGTGTTTAGATCGATAAATAGATTGATATTTCTCTCGCAAGTCGATTATACATTAATTATTGAATGGACAGTTTTATATCTTCGAGATATGCCCGATGTAAATTCATCTTTTAACGATATTGTTTCTTAACAATATTTAAATGCACTGTTTTAATTTTTTTATTAACGTACTAATAATGAGAAATTTTATAAAATTTGTCATTTATGCGGATAAGAAAGTATTAAAAATATACATATATATATGTTTTTTTATTTCATAGATTTATAAAGCTTATATAGAGTAGCATTTTTAATATTTTTCTCATCTCGTTTTTCGTATTCGAATTTTATAAAAAATCTCAGGTTTGTACATATACTACTTCTTCGATATCGCTCTAGCGCCTTTCCGACAAAATCTTGTCATTTAATTCTTCGCCTGTTCGCAAAAACTTTCAAGTCGATCAAGTGTCAGCTCTGCCTTTCAACTCTCGAACTTTCCAAATTCCGTGCCCAGGAAGATCCTTGGTTTTCTGCATGTACCTTCCTTCTTTCCCCCTGTCTCATAGTCCTTCTTCGATCCGATCGACGACTGATGACAAATCCGCGCGTCACATCAGACTCGAAAGCATCTTCCACTCTTGAAAAATATTTCCCTTATGTCTCTACACAATGCAAACAATAGAACCGATGAACCGAAATCGCGCGCGGAATCGCGTCATCGGGATATCGATCGATCGGCGAGGCACGCTCTAAAAACTGATAAATCTTCGAAAGATATATGTGAGGGAGAAAACCAATCATGGGCCAGGAATTGCGTTGCAAGTCACAATCAGCTCGTCTCCGGCAAAGCAAACAATTTTCTTTCGACGAGAACCATTGTCAGAGCGGGCATTTTACGGTTAAGCTCTTTCTTAGTAAGTTCAATTAGGGATTAGTCTATCGATAGAGAGACGGAAATCGCGAGTGATTCTTTTCGTTCGTTGCGCTTGCAGATCCGCGACGCGGATAGCGCGTTAATAAGCAGGAAAGAAAAAAAAAAAGACGTAATTAAGAGGAAAAATCAGGGACAAGCGAGGACGAAGAAGAGAGGAGGAGTAAAAGGGAGGAGAGATTCTCGGATCGTCGAGAAAAAAGAAAGAAAGAAAAAAAAAGAATCGGCTAGACGATCTTTCTATTGTCGATCAGCATTTACGCGAAAGACGTTCGCATTTATCACTTACACATGCACAGTATATATAGTTATACAAAACCCATACATACACGAGAATTTATGACGCGTGTGAAAACGTACGATTGACGATCTTCCACGTGCCTTTTTTTGGCGCGACACGCTTACACACATAAAAAAAGAATCACATGTACACACGTACAATATACGCCGACGCGATATTAACATTATCGCCCACGACCTTTTTATAGCTCGACTCTTGGACCTATAAACCCCCTCTTTTACAAAAGTATTTTCTTTCCTCGATTTTCCATCGACAGATCTGGAGGCGCTTTCCGATCTCCAAAACGATCATCGATCGTTATTGACACGTCGATCGGATGCAAGCTTCCTCGAAGCTTTTTCTTCTTCATTTTTCGCTGTGGATAACATTCTGTCCTTTTTTTTTCATCTTGTGTATCTATTTTTAATTTTAATCCGAGACGTGTGTTAGATACAATTGTAATTTTTATATGAATTAGTGAAATATATGTATTTTTCGAATCTCATCGCGCGTATTAACAGTACTCTATATTTTACGTTATGTACATTCTTGATATAAAATATATTATACTATATATGTATATATATATCAAGAAATGTTTAAAATCTTAAGAATTTCTCATACATATCATGCAAAAAGTTCGATTGTACATCTTCCAGATCTGTCTGTATTAGCGTCTTACGAGTATCCCGTTCCCCGACTTTGACATTATCGGTATTATCATCGTTCACTACTTCTTCCCGCTATGAAATTATTGATTTTTTTGCGTTATTCTTCTTATCTTTTACTTTTAATCTTACTTTTATACTTTTTAATCGTCGCCGGTTGCTATTATCATCGCCTGCGACCGTTACTGTTATTTTAGCGCTAATTACTGTTAATTAATCTACTCTTAATGTAATTATCTTATTCTTACGTTTAATGAATTTCCTCTTTCCTCCCCCCCCCTTTTTTTATATTTTAGAATTAACGAAGTATTTGATTATATGCCGAGAGGGAGACCGTTCTTCTCTACGCTAGAACACTTTTTAGGTCGTATATTTCTATGTAATCGTTTCAATATTCTTCAGATTGTCACTCTTTAACGACGCTATTTTTTCTATCATTGCTGCTATCTCACTCTACTACTCGCCACTATTACTACTCTCGTCATTATATTCGCTCTATTCATCACTTTCCACTATAACTCTTACTCTTTCCGCTTCACATCTTTTCTCCCTTTATTAGAAAGTTAGAAAAAAAACGGTCCGCATTGCTCGTTTATTAATTTTATTCGACTGACATAGGAAACCAGATTACAAGAATATACAGAAACATAAATAGGACATATTTAATCTCTTTACGTTATTCGAGGTTTGATAGCAATGGGGATCGCAAATAAATCTCTGCGTTTAGCATCTATCTCTCATAACTATACTATATATCTTCTTTCTCTCTCTCTCTCTCTCTCTCTCTTTCTTTATCATCTACATATTTCTCTCTATCTCTCTTAATCTTTCTCACATACTCTCTCTCTCTATGCATATATTATTATTATTATATATATATATACACATCGTATGTTTTATAATACTATACTCCTATTCTTATTATTACACACTATATTACTCTACTATTGTATTACTATTGTCTACTATTATGAGTGCTGCTGTTGCCGCTCCGCGACCAATGTTTGCTCTTATTATAACTAAATGCGTTTTGCGGCTCATAAGTATGTCCTTGCCTGTTCTTTACTTTTTCTCGTTTTAACGAAGCGACGACTTTTAACCGAAATTATCATTTATCCCTTTATTCCCCTCCTCTAGCCCCTGCATCCAATTGATGTTGCGAATCTCTGTACCGTTTTCTCTATCATATTACCTCCCTTTTCCCCTACGTGTTTGTTTCTTTTTGCATACCCCCCCCCCCCGCCCCCATCCCTTTCCCACCATCTCTTATCCCCGATATCACCGAGTGTCGAAGCGAGAATAAAAAGACTTCGCGAGCGAGCGGGACGAAAGTACATATACATATAATTAATCCGATTTGTCAAGAAAAACGATTGAAAGAAAGAAAAAAAAAATAAACCTACCCGTTTTTTGTGTTCTTTCTGTGTATCTCCGGCCGCTTACCCCCTCTTCCCTTCTTCTCCCCGTACTATTTTTCATGTCGCGCGATTCTAGGCGGGGGGGGGGGGGCGATTTAAAGAGCTTCGAACTGATTTATTTCGAATGCGATTTATTTTTTATTCCCGAAAGACGCGAATTATTATATGTATATATATATATATATATATAACATTTATGGAGAAATGCTTTATGTCGTCCCCTTACGCGCACTTCCTTATACGTCCCGTTTATGATCCTCGCTATTTTTTTTTTATTTTTTTTTATTTTATTTTTTTTTACTATAGTACTTTTTCGCTCGAGAAAACACCGCGTTGATGTGGATGGAAAAAAAACTGGAGCGAAACTGGAGCGATGATCCACGTACACGCGGCGACCCTTACGATTTACGCAGGAAGAGAAGGTGATTGAACTTGATGTTTCGTACCTTTCGACGCGTCCGATAAATCTTCGTTATTAGAAACACGAAAGATGCGCATAATTAATTGATTAATCATGATTGTCCGATTTTTTCCTTGCAGTAAATCGAAATAAATCTTTAAAACGCGATTTTATAAAAGTTAAAACTGAAATATATTTTTATTAATATAAAAAAGGCTGAATTATTTGTCTAAATTATTTTACAAAGATTCATTATGTAGATTTCTGACATTTTTTGAAGCGCTAAATGAAATTCGCATATCTCTTGCATATTCAGAAAAATACAAAAAAAGATCTCGATTAAAGATTATAATATTCTCATTTCTTAATTATGCGCTTCTTTTAAAAAATTGTTACGACATTTATATCTTGGATCTCTACAAGATACCTTCGGCGCGTCTGAAGATCGAGAAACGGAAATCCGCTGTTTGGAAGTAAGGGAGGAGGATTTTCTTGCGCACAAGAGCTCGCCCAAAACAATCATTAGGAATTGTGCCTAGATGTTTAAAACACTGTATTCTATGGGATCAACGTCATTACCTTTTTAAAAAAACGAAGAAGAATGTGCGAAGAGTGATGAGAATAGAGAGAGAGAAATGTAAAAAAAAAATAAAAGGAAGCAAATGGCGTTTAATATGGTATTAGAGAAAGAGAGAGCGGATCGCGTGTCGATCTACAGAGTAATTTATATGTGCGTTGATGGTGTCTCCGCCGCGATGTCGATCGATCGAGTCGAGATTGCGAGCGCGATCGGAATTGTGCAATTTATGCAATTGTTTTGCTCTGGTGTGGCACAAAATTTTGCCGCCAGGTATATCTATATATATATATAGACACACACATACACACTTCCGATACGCCAGAGATCACTCTCGACGTCCATCCATATTCTTTTTGCAGCGGATTTTTGAGTAAACATTTATATATCGAATCAAATCCTTCTTTATTTTTAATATTTAAATTAAAGGAAAAATATTAAAATGATTGATTATAAAAATTAACGGTTTAAGGAAGATTGAGCAAATATTATTAAGATGCCTGTTTGACAAAGAGTTTGTCCAACACGTTGTTGCAAAATATATATATATATATATATATATATATTTAAATAATATAAGATATATTTATCGAATAAAAAATGCATATCTCGTTGAAGAAATTACATTTTGCACAAATTGAGAAATTAAACGCTATCCCTTTCTCTCTCTCTTTCCGCCGGATGGACGTCGCGTTTATCTCTGACGAGCTTGATCATTATCATACTAACGTTTTGTATTGTCAACAAGCTGCATAATTAAGTCTAGTGGCACTCTATAATTTCATATTCCATATTATCATGTTCTACTTGTACCTCTAGCGTTCTGTATATCTATGTAGCTCTACATCTGTCTGTATACTATATACATGCTATATATATACACTCTTATCTCTCAATGTATATATATGTACTGTACCCTATATCCTTCTTTCTACCGTCTCTCTGAGACTCTCGATCTAATGATGCGCTCTTTTTTTTTTCACACGTCGGCTCGTTAGAAAAGAAATACCTCACGTTACTGTGATATTTGCAATCGCGATCTTCACATTCAGAATCATATAGCAATAATGTCTAGCGTTAATATTACAGCTTCAATCTTTCTGTGATGAAATTTTATTCAATAATTTTCTCTTCGTTTTAATATCGAGTGGTGTTTCATTTATTTTTTTTTCTTTTCTTAAACTCATCGTATATATAAAAATTGTTGCGCGAATAAATATAAAAATGTAGCAAAATAGATCTAATGTTTTGGAATAATTTTTTGAAGAGATCTTTTCCTCGAGAGGGAGAGAGAGAGAGAGAGAGATCGAGGTTTCTCTTTTGTTATCGAATTTTATATCCATTTCTTTTGGATCTATTTTAGTTTCTCTTCTCCTCGATAACTTTTCTTCCAGCTCAAAAACTGATCATCGAACTATCGCTATGCTACTGCCTGTCGTCGTGTTCCCCCCTTCGCCATCTACTTCGAACGGCCTGCTACTACTATTACTATTACTACTACTATTACTGTTATTATTACTACTGTTATTGTAATTCCGTTGTCATCACTATTACTGTCACTGGAAATTTTTCAGCACGTGGACACTCACTGAGGCACTACTATTGGTCGCTATTGGTTCGATGGCAATATTGTTATGCACGAGAATAAACTTTTCGCAAAGAGATAGTAATCAAGCTACTTTGCGTTGATTATGTGGAAAAAAAAAAAAACGGAAAATATAATTTATTATTTTCTCTTTATGATAATTTAATCTTTCATTATATATTTATATATTTATGATATATTTTCTCCAAGTCTTTATATTGTATAAAAGATATTTTTAAAGCGGTTTAAAAAATGGAAAATAATTTAACATCAGTAGCGTCTATAATCAAGAATGACATGCAACGAGTGCCATTGTAGTTTCCGACTGCTGGACGAAATCTATCTTCTGCATGATGCTGTTCTCTGTACATCATTGTACTACACAAGATACACGGACACTCACACAAGCAATACACTTGGAATGCATTTTCGAAATGTATAAGCTCAACGTCCGCGGCATATTAGATTTCATCGAGACGAAAGTATAAATGATGGTCGGTTTATAATCCGATCAATATTGATTGCCTCCTCAAAATCATCGTATACGTGCGCTACGCGCGAAGGCTTCGTGTAAAGTTAAGCGTAGGCGAAAGGATTTTCAGATTATGCGCTTTATCTACGACAGGGAACGAACGTGACAAACGTGGAAGACAAGCTCGGGATTCTCCGATTGTCCAGAGATCCGCGAGATAGACAAGCGTTTTCCGGCGGTGTCGTTAGTCGAAAAAAATCATACCGAGAAAGTATTGGTCACAGTATTACATAAATTATATCATAGAGCACGATAGTGCGCGATTTATCGCGATATACATATATATATATATATATGTATGTGTATAAAGTCCCTGTATTTCAGTATTCCAAAATTAGTAAAAAAAGAGAGTGACGGTGAACACTAATGGTTAGATCAAATTAATGTAGTTTCTAAAGTATATAAATATAAGTAAGCTAAAATCTATTCTTTGTTTCATCTGACGAGGAAGTCGGAGATCTCATTCTTTCGTAAGGAAGAGGCGTATCTTGAACCGAGTCTCTTGTGGCGTATCGATAAATTTATTTCTGATTTATTCGAGAAGAAAAAACTATGACTGTATATGTGACAGCTCAAAAATATTTTACAACATTACAATTTATTACATCATATTAGTTACATGCCTAAATGAAGAATAGTATCATAAAAAATAAATATTTCGAGAAAAGAATGGTAAAGAGAGACAAGAAAAATAAGCGCACATTCCTTGTTTATGTCTCTCGATATCAATAGAACAAAATATGTTCAGAAAACTAATAATAATTAACGTTTCACGAAAATAGAAAAGTAACAATCGCACGCTCTTAATACTTAAATTTCGACTGCGATAAAAATCGAACAAGCAAAAGTTAATTGCAAATTTTATTTCTTGAATATCGGTCAAGAATTTAGCGATACGCTGCAAATAATTCTGCACGATGAGGCTAAAAGTCGCGAAGAAGATTCCAAAAGCATCGACTTTCTTCGATAGAATTTTCTGTAGATTTTAGAAGTACTATAATGAATCGTTTATTAACGACTATAAGATGACAAATCAAACTTGGCATTATCTCTCTCGATTATTAGTATTTTAGAAATTTCATGCAGACATTCCTGCAGGCATGAAACGGTATTAGAAAACATTCGCGATAAGCAACAATAATATTTTTTGAAAGTGAAATATAACAGCGATATTTCCACCAGTATTTCATTGAATATCACCGATAACGCGGTCATAAATCTTAATTATCGTCATTATTTATTGCGATTCATATCATCTTTCTAAATTGGATTCAACGTTTCTTCGTGCGACAAGAAATTTTTCTCAGTTTGTACAATTCTTTTTTTTTTTTTTTTTTTTCGTTTATCAAACTCATTGGCGGGTGAATCACGCGCAGATAACGATTCACCTTTTTCCGGCATAAGCATACCGTACGAATGACGATGAAGAATTAAAATACGGGCGCGAAGATTATTAAGAACGACAACATTATTTGAGAGAGTGTATGAGAGAGAGAGAGAGAGAGAGAGAGAGAGAGAATTCTTTTTCGAGACGCCTGTAGGATGATTAAAAGTTTTTTAGAAACGAGTACGAAGTCAATTGTTCATATGATTAACGTGCAACAAACAAAAAAAAAAAAAAACGTGCGCGCCTTTCGACCATAGTCAATCGAAATCGTCGATACGTTATAATTAAGTCAGGGCGAGAAAATCACTCGAGATAATTACATTCACATGCGCAAAAGCAGCGGTGTGGACACTTCTAAGTGTATATATATATACACACACGGACACGTACAGATCATACTCGTAACACATATATATGCGGAGAGAGATTATAATAAATAGCAGAAAAATTATATAAAAAGAACATCATATAAGAATAATAAATTTTATCGTCGCCCAGGTAAGTCGGTAGTTTCGCGAGATGTATAGCAAGAGAAGTATAATAATTAAGAAAAAAAAAAGAGAGAGACTTATGTGGATATATATCCTCGACGGGCCGTGCGTTGCGCGTCGATTTTTTTTCATCCGAAAATTTCCGCAGGACCAGTCTCGAGATATCGTTAACCGAGTATTCTCGAGAAACGGAAAGTATCACTAAAAACAAATCGAGTTGCCGCAATTTTTATAAAATGTGAGAATACATATAGGATTCGATCGATGCGGTCGGTTTTCGCGAAAATCGATTGCAGTCTCTTATTGATAACGGATTTAATTCTCATGATCCGGATTGACGTGACGCGCACGTCGGACCGCGCATTTGATTTTTCGTTGATATTTAAGAGTATACCGCCCACACACGTGAATTTTCCAAGATACGCCGTTAGATCGAGAGAAAACGAACGATGCAGACGAGCGTGGTGTATCCGATTCATTAATGAAGGATAGAAACCATGTCGCGGAAATTGTCTTTCTTCAACATATAATTTCGTACACAAAAATAAAATAAAAATTATGTGGCACCTTGCAGTGGATGTCGAGAGAATTTAATATAAATTTAAATTGTAGAATAATGTATAACTAAATTAAAGAAGAAATTTCTTTCTCTCCAAAGTCGCTCGTTCACGAGAGATTCTAAATGGAATAAATGGACGGACGACTTTCTGTCAAGTGTATTTTCGCTGTCGCAAAGTATCAAAAAGTTGAGAATCAATATATTAAGATGATTGAGTGTAATGGCATAGGTGATCGGTTTCAAGTCTTAATTATAGAAATTGTTTCAATACTGCTCACGCCTAACTTTAAGTAAATATTTTATCTTTTGGAAAAGAAAAGAAAATATTCCGATTATTGCTATGTATAGTGATGAGGAAATGAAATGAATCGCGATGAAATGTTCATAATAATTTATGCCTCTATTCTGTTTTCGATATAATTTTGCACTCCAATCGATATAAAAAAATCATGAAATATAAAAGATCACTTTGAAAGCTGCACTGATTAATAAAATTAGCGTTTCATTTAGATCGCAAATTTTATTGACCCGTGCAACTTTTAAGGCTCATGAATATTCGACGGGAATATTACAGCATCCAGGTACAAACGTATATTCGTCAGAAATGAACTAGATATACTTTGACATATATCTTCTAATTTAAATACGCATTGAACATTGCATTCATTGATAGCATATCGGAAGAGGGGACAGGGAGAATAGATAGAAACCGAGGAGATTATGAACAGATAGTAAATAAAAAAAAAAAAAAGAAAGAAAAGTACGCGCGCGATGAGGATCGGAGAGTATCGATCATCCGAGCTTTTCGAAGTCAATGCGTTTGACGTTTAGAACAAGTGTGTTATATATATATAAATATGAACATTATAAATACATATTAAAATTTAGATTTATATATATATATATATATATATAAATATATATGTAAAAGAGAATGTTATATATAGAGAAAAACGGCAATAGGACGGGGCCTGCAGAGGCACAGAGAGAGATATCGATTATATTATATTATTACAATACTTTCTTCACACACGAACGTTGCTATTGATATACTTTTATTGTATGATTATCGTTATATTATTATTTAGTCATTATAACATTATTATGCCTCGAGCGAGATCAAATAGGATCGACAATCTTATTATAACTGTCTGTTACTTTTGAATATTGCGATTACGCCACCATCACGAGAAGCGTGACGAGTGATTAGCATACGCGAGAAGGGGATATAATTGTAATATCAATCGGCTGTAATTAATTTCGAACGAGTGTGCGCGAAATTTCTCGAGATTTATCCTGCCGTGATGATGAATTATTACACGATCCACTTCGAGCTTAAATCGTCTATATACGAATGGCAGCCTCGCGGCTGCTTGTATGATTACAGCAGTTCTTTTCGATGCAATTATCGAATAAATCGGATCAGTAAAAAATAAAAAAAGCACCGTATCTTCTGATTAACGCGTAGTCATCTGATATCACGCAAGCCAGTTGCGTTACATTTTTGAGTGTTCTTCGAGAATCGTCAACTGGCTTACTCAGATCAATTTCAATCAAAGTGATTCAGAATTTAAGATAAACTTTTAGATGAAATTTTAATTAGTATTTAATTAGTAAATTTAATTAGTATTTTTTTCAATGTTGCGTAAAATGTCTCGTCTGAAATTTTCTGAATGTAATTGAGATGTTAGGAGTATGATTTGTTCCAACTGGCACGTATCGTGTATGCACAATCTAGAGTTACGTATTTGATGATTTTATCATCTCGAATCTTATATTAACTGTCAATTCTTCCTGATAGGTTCTCATTATTCGCGACTGTAAGAAACTGCGATTCTTTTTAAAGATTTTACACTGTTTAATTTTTTTATCTCATTTATATATAACTTAGTTAGTATTACTTTACGCGCCAATAAGTACTATAAGTATTTTCACTAGTATAACAGATGACGATGGCGGCGACGACGACAATGATGCTGATTTTAATTTTCCTTATCTTTAGTATCGATTATTATATACGCATATATCATACTCCGTTGTGTATTGTCCAATAACATCCCACATTATTTTGTAAAGAAGAATAAAAATATCTTGGGACACATAAAAAACGCAAAGGAGAACCAGCCATTTCAGCATTCAATTTGCTTATTTCATCTGAGATTTTATTCCAGATTTTTTGTCCCATGAAAATCATCGCATCTCTCCCGAGAATATGTATATTCTGTCATATTCACAGAACGTTGTAAGCGACGTAATGAAGGGACACCGGCGACACGTATCTAATGAAACTCGAATGCGACGAACTCAGCGGAATTGCATTCAATGGCGTAATCGTATTGACAGTGACAACTTGTTCACTCGCTCGTTGCGTCTGTTGTTCCTTCTCCGGCGTTGCTGCTTGATTGTCAGAAATTATGGTGCTCTTCAAGATCGTTGCCGCTGGCGTGATCGCGCCGGAAGTGCCTGCGGGGAAAAGCCGACAATTATTTTCGATAATTTGCGAGAATCTTGTTAATTGGCAAAATCAATTTACGATATTATGAACAAGCGAATTTGCAAGCCGGTCGCAATTCGAAAAGGGCGACCTCTCAGACTTGCTTT
The DNA here is from genome assembly GCF_030449975.1 of Polyergus mexicanus. NCBI lineage: Eukaryota > Metazoa > Arthropoda > Insecta > Hymenoptera > Formicidae > Polyergus > Polyergus mexicanus. Next base: position 10,207,349 of record NW_027223326.1, on the reverse strand, counting down.
TCGGCCTCGGAAAATATGACCTTCGAAAAAAGAGAGAAAAAATCGATCGAGAAAAGTGAGAGAACTGATCTTAATCAAAGATATTCTCTATTATATGCAATTTAACTTTCTTTTAACGAAAAAAATATATTTAATAAAATATCGCATATGTAGAGTCTCGACGTGTCAAATTTTCAAATTAATCTAATCCTAATTATCCCAAACATGGGATAATCAAAATATTTGTACAACAAATTGTTTCGAACAATTAACGTTAACAATTACGTGAGAATTTGAATATTTTTGTCAAAAAATAATTCACGATAATATATTATAATGTCTAATAAAGTCGGAGCAACAGAGGAAAGATTGAATAAGTAAGAAGAGTTTTACAATCTTTTGAGCGACCTTGAACGATCGATGACTCTGGTATGGCGGAAGGCTCGATCTCGTAGATTCCATGGGAGATGCGGAATATCGGCACCGCGTTTCCGCCCGGTGTCTGAGGTAACGGCACACGAGAGGAAATTAATGAGATCGCCGGGATGTTTGCGCCGTCGACAATTTCCTCCGTCGCTTTTCCGGAGGATTCCTATTGATCATTTTTCAAAATATCGATGAGGAATTTCGGGACGGGAATATTTCGCGAAATTTTGAAACACTGATAGCTTGGACATTCCATTAACTATCTCGTTCAAGAATTTACAAATTTTATATGAAGAAACTGAATTCTTTTTATTAAATATTATTTAAAAATTTATAAGAAAAAATAAGATAGCTTCTTTCTAATCCATAATGTCCATGAAGTATATTGGAAAAATTATTTTACGAGAAAAGAGTTTTGAGAGAGTGGAAGAGAGATTTTAGAAATTTTAAAACTCGAATAGTTAATTTATACGCAAAGTGGGTAGCATAAAAATATTATCATTCTTAGAAAAATTATTTTTTAAAAATTGCAGAATTATTTTTTTATAATTAACGTACCTCACGCGAGTTCTCGTTCGTCTTATCGACGCCGCTTCTGGAAGCAACCGCTTGCAGACTCTCGTCGTTATCCTTTTTCAGCTCGTTCTTCTCCGCGTTCTCGTTCTCTTCCTTCAGCGGAAGCTTGGCTCTCAATTGTTCTTGCGTTTTGCCGAGATTCGCGTCACCCTCGAGTTTCCTTTCCTGTGCGTTGCCCTCTTGATTCATGTCAAGACTCTGAGCATGTTCATCCCTTCGCGTCGCCATTTCCAGAGCCTGAAGATGCGCCGTGCGCGCGGCCATCACTTCCGGCGTGTCCTGGACCGGAAGCGGCGCCTGCGGAAGATTCGTAGCGAATACTCGGAATCCATTCTCGCCGTCGGCGACGTATTGCGCGGTCTGGATCACGCCGGTTTCATCGACGTAGCTGTAAGTGCCTCTGGTCGCGCCATTGGATGTTCTGACCTCCGATCTGGCCGATCCTGGCGCGCTGTAGCCGAAACTGTACTGGCCAAGGCTGTCCTGATAGCCGAGGAACACAGACTTGGCGAAGCCGGAAGCAATCAAGCATTGAACAAGAAAAAGCTGAAAACGTGTGTCAGATCAGCCTATGATTATAATTTGCAGAGATTCGTATAACTTGCCGCAGTTTGCCCGCGGTTTGTATGATGTCTTATTTATCGTAAATTTGCGGCAGGTGTTAGGTGTTTAGGATTATGGATTAATATCATCCGAGATGATATTACAACGAGTATCAGTTGTTTACTTCGAGAGCGGCGTGAATCGAATCCCTGTTGCGTCTGTCATAAATTTATTGCGCTTCAACATTTATGCCTAGATTTTTAAAATAAAAATTTTCTCCACTCTTGTGTAATTTTTAACTCTGCCCGTACGTATTAGACTACCACTGTATTAATTATATAATAATAATCTAGCTATAGATAGAATATAGAATATAAAGCCTCTCGTTCACTGCTTTTATCAAACAGATTTCTCGAATAAAGTAAAAATTTCACGACACGAGGAGAGAGAAGCGAACCTCCTCCGCCGAATAATTTATATCACGGACAATTTTTGTTAGAGATAATCCTGCAGTCGCGAAACCCACGTAAGACCACCAACGCGACGCGCATCTCAGAATCGATATCGGTCTTCCTACACGCGAAATAGCCAGGACCGAGCACTTACGGACGCGATCTTCATGGTGATCTTTACGTATCGACGACACGTCGATTGTGTATCCTCGATTCCGACACGCAGCCAGGACACCTTTATATACGCGATGGCGTGCGACCACGCCCTGAGGCAACGCGTGGTCCTCTTCCTTCTCTCGCGAAGAAAAATTCGTCAAGCCAACGAAGACCGCGATCGCGTCGAAAACTGGTCTCGTGAGTGTCTTCGAGGTCGCGATCATCGGAATCCGGCTTCGGGACAGAGAGATGCCTGGTTTCCACCAGGCGACTTTTTCCCGAGCCAGGATCCGCCTCGCTCTACGTCTCGCTACCGCCAAGGTCGCGCGTAATCTCGCGCTCGTTATCGCGGGGGAAAGGAAGGGTACCGAGTGGAATCGCGAAGAGGAGGATTATTAGGGACGCTAATTTATCGCTCCTTTATATCCTCTCGATCGGTCAGCTTAGGGGTGCGGGGGATCTCTCGACTGGTTCGCGAGAATCGTTTAAGTCTATAAGATCTTACGGAGACTACGAGATGAGATGCGAAATATTTTATTACCGTCTCGCTATTTGAGTTTTGTCGAGACGAATCGAATGCTCGAACCGCAAAATGCATTGCAGGAGATAAACGATTTATTTTATATTCATTGTAAGATAACAATTTTTTACAATATTTTTTATGGTATAATGTTTCTGGGTAAATGTATTTTCTATTTTTATAAATCTAGTAGAATGCGCATAGTGTCTTGGCTGAGAATAATCTTTCTATAAACAAGGGATGGATAAATATTCTATATATCTTTTGTTCTTTTGTCGAATAAAAGCATTTTTTACATTTGACATTTTATTATATAATTTTTGATTATATAAAACTTCTCCATTTGTCTTCAAGTGCGAGTATATGTTAAAAGAGATCAGCGCAGAATTTATATTAATACATTAATTCATCTTTAATTATAATAATTGCCTTTTACAATGATTTCATAATTCTTCGTTACATAATCTTATATATTTCCTTTTTTTAGTATAAATTATGAAGACCAAACCTTGCTGCAATTATATCATATATTGAGTAAAATGCCCCACGATAGATCGTCTCGTAAATAATGATGCAACAAGAAAGAGATAGAAGAGAGTAACCGCTTATGCGTAATCCATTACTATCTAACATGCGACTATTCGACACCTAAGCTAAGAAACATGTCTTTTCCGAAAGGGTGCTTTGGATAAATCCTTTCTTTTAGTAAATCAATCTGCCGTAAGCGAGAGCTGGACCTGCGATCGCCAGAGCATCCACGGATCTCGCGTTGTTCACCGGATTCTGATCGTCACGAGCCACCACCGTTTCCGGCACGTTGTCCAGGGATCTACCGTCGAGATCGACGGGTACCAGAGCGACGACACCGTTGCCGAGCAGCAACGGGACCACGGAACCGTCGCGGAGTCGCGCGAGAACGTTGCCTTCCAGGTTGATCTTCTCGTTGACACGCCCGACTTCCGGTGTATTTAGAACCGTTTCGGTAAGGATCACACTGTCGCTGGTTTGCGACGAATCCGTCGCGCTATTGGATCTCGCAGCCTCGTTCGCTAAATTGATCTTCTCTTCGACGTGCGCGGCCGCGTGGGCCGCCTTGGCTGCCGCGACTTCCGGCGTGTCCACGACCCTACCGTCGACGCCAAGAGGCGCGCCGTCGTTGACAAATCGAGATGACGATTCTTGTTCTCGTAACCCAATCGATCTCCCAGCTTCGTTTGCCGAATTCATCCTCCTCTCATCGAGATGCGCGACCGGATCTTTCGGCCTGTCCAGGGTCTGTCCGCGGTTGATACCAACGGGTGTCAAGGGTGTCACGTACGTCAACGGTACGGATAGAAGAGCGGGCTTAGCCGAGACCAGACTGATCAGGCCCAGAATCACGATCGCCAAGAGTCTCATCTCTCTTTGTCGAGATATCCAGAACACCGGAAATGACGGTGTCTTGTTCAACACAATCGACGACGAGGACAGTGCAATGTCACGTAGGATGCACTCGATGCACGCTGGCGCGGCCGCTTTTATAGTCCTCCTAGATCACGTAATAGGACGATCGCGAAGGGAGGAGACCTAGAATCGTCCGAGAAACGGAAAGTGGTGCATGCGGTGATCGGCCATTTCCGTTTCGCTGGAGCAAGGTGAGCCTGTAAAGCGAGAGCTTACGGCGGGATGGCGGGAGACGACGGTGGGATGAAACGGAGAGGGATTTTCTTTCTTACGAGGTCGGGAAGACACACGATCCCGTTCCCATTTCTCTGCCAGATCGGCCGCGATCTACAAGGTCACGCTTGCGACATAAAGGCTGCGTCGCGATCGCGTAATCAATGCTAGGAGCGGGCTTATTGTTGTTTTTACTCCATTAGGTAAAAATGCCTTTCTATCTGTCTGCCAGTCTACCTGTTTGCTTGCCTGTTTACCGTATTACTTAATTCTTGATTAACCCGATGTGAAAACGAATTCGTCAATCTTTTTGCACCTATTGTTTTTTACAAATTTTTATAATTGATCTAGTATATTTATAAATTTTTCCAAATAAATATAAAAAGTAAAATTAAAGCGCGTAATAATTTACGGTGCTCATTTTTTACTAATAAAAAAAAATGTATCTTATATATGTAAAAATTGAATTATTTATAATTTATTAATAATCAGTTACATTTAAATAATTTCTCTCTTTAGAAAAGAAAATAAATTTTAAAATTTATCGATATACTTATACATATAACATATTTTATAACAAGCGTTGATTTTTTTAAATACTTTTTGAGCTGAGAATGATTATGATTATGACTGCTACACATTCTTGAAAATTTTGATGCAGAATTTAAATTGTGGTGAAACTTTCTTTATCGCTGATATTTCATTTAACGATATAAATCTCTTCAATAAGCAATCCTTCCTTCATCAAATAGTTATCAAATAATTGTAAGTCGTCCAAAAGACAAATAATTATATATTTACATCAATGATAAAATTCAAAATGTATAAGGAAATCATCGATAAATGAGCGACGCCAAAAAAAGCGTGCACGACGAATCGATCATTTCTATCTACGCAGATTCGATCGATCGAGTTGAAAGGAGGAGGGACCAATTTAGGTGAACGTCGTGAGGGTCGTGAGTGCCGACAGAGGTGACGCTAATCACACGAATGAAAGCGAGACGACGATGGTCGTCAATGTCAGATGTATACCGATTGGTATACCTTGCGATGGACATATCCTGGTAACATGAAGCGTTCGGCACAAAGTCTCTTTTTCCGACGGGGTATATATAAAGCGGCATTGGACAGGGTGCAGGACATATTATCCGAGCACCTTGGCGAGTACTGATCATCGGTAGCGCTAAAAAGGAGCTAAGCGATTCCATTCAACATGAAGGTTTTTGTGAGTATAAATTAAAGATTTTAATTCTGAAAATATTACGGTATATTTTTTTTATTTTATATTGTGTCGTTTGCGATTAAAATAAAGAGACGTCAGATGAAAATTGATGTTCCTGTATTAGCTTTTATTTAAAATGCTTGGATTACGTGAATAGATTATTATTATTATTTTTTTTTTTTTTAATAAACCAAACATTAAACAATTTTAGATTAACATATATTAATTAATTTTTTAATGCATACAGTATATTTGTGTTAAGATTAAACGATAATTAAACAATTCTTTTCTCAGAACTTGCTTAAGTAAATACAAAAGATCTGAAATAAAATATAAAACTTTCTGTAAAAAAAAAATAATATTAATATACAAAAAATAAATCTTCCTCTCCTCTCATGATATACTTTTCAGATCGTTCTTTCCGCTGTTCTGGCTTGCGCCTTCGCTCGTCCATCACTGATTTACGCCAAGCTAGTACCCGGGGCACCGATCGGCCTAGATGGCCGGGTAGTGGACACCGCGGAAGTAGCGTTGGCCAAGGCCGAGCACGCGGCCGCTCACATCAACGAGAAGATCAATCTGGCCCAGGAAACCGTCAGATCGGCCGATGTGCTGACTTACGTCGCGCCGGCAAACGGCGTGGCCGTGATCGGCGGGGCCCAGCTGGTGGAACCGGTCGCGGTAGCGACGAAACTGGTGCCCGGGGCGCCGATCGGGCTCGACGGGCGCGTCGTGGACACGCCGGAAGTCGCCCTCGCCAAGGCGGAACACGCAGCGGCGCACATCAACGAGAAACTCAGCCACGAGGCCGCGAGATCGGCCGTTTATGAACAACCGCTCGTCTTTCTGGGTCACGGTGCGCCGATCGCTCGTCTCTATATCCATTGAATTAAACTTGTTATGAAAAAAACGCACAATAACATTGAGATGTAAATAAATTTGGCATGGCGTAATTCTGCGAGTATTTCATTTCAATTATTGCTCTCCTATTGTACGTTAAGGAATCACAGCTAGATTTTTTCGAAGATGTCCTTGCGAGACTTTCTCTGACTCATACGAAGTTTCGAATTAATTAATATACTTTGCAAAATATTCCGATACATTTTTTATACTATCGCTAATTGTAAAGCAAATATTTCATTTCCGAAATTTGCGTAAAAACTTGCAAAGATGCAATAACTAGCGACAAATGCTATGCAACTGCGTTCTAACAGGCGTATCTTATACAGAGAATATTTTATTATAATACCATATAAATTATAAATCTTTTTTCAAAATTTAGAACTCTCTACATATTTATTTCGTAAACAATCGTTCTTTTCTCTTTGTTGAATTACATAACGAAACTATTCATATAATAGTTTGGTGTCGTCGCACGAAGAATACATACCTAATTAGACATTTAAATATCGATTATGAAAAGAGAGCAAATTTTTTTTATACACCGTGATATCGTAATTGTAATCGAAGCTTATGCGGAGCTGTCAAAGTGATAAAGTAATGCCATTAATGAGACGATGACTTTTTGATCTCAGGAAAGATTGTTTGCACCACAATGAAACGTTGCAATCCCATTCATGAAACGCAATCATTTAGGAATATGCCTTTTACAAATTTAGTAAGTGAACTTATTGTGAGTGAAAATTATTATTAACGCGCTTGCCATTTTTATAAACTTTTTATGCTCATCTCAATCTCTCGATATCTGTATCTATTAATGTTACGACGAACGTTTCTTGTAACCGCTTATGTTGCCAAGCATATATGTAATCTCGCTAATATAATAATGACATAATCATTGAGAAACGATGACGATAATAGATTTGTTGCGCACGATTTTCGGTCATTTCTCGAATGAGTGATTTTCTAGGTCACCTCATAAACGCTACATGGCCTATGTAACATTGGCAGGCAGCTCCTTCGCATGTAATCAATGATGAATTTTTCGCGAGAATTATCGAAAAAATGTATCGGCCGCTTTGCTCTTTCTCGTGTTACACACACGTTATTTTCTTTTTCTTCCGCGAATGATTACGCGACATTCGCGCTTCACCGAATCGCACAATGTGAAATCTGCCCAATCTAAGCTAGCAAAAATATTTTATCCGCTTTGCGGTAAGATTTGCGCCGCGATGACTATCCCGCGCAATAATAGTCACACTGTCACTTTCGTAACATCGATATTTCTCGCTCGTCGAACGAACGACTCAGGGGTGGTCGCAACAAATCATTCGTCGATCCAATCGAGCGCGACGATGCAGATTGATAAGCCGTGTGATAGTGAAGTAACGACGGGTGTTAATGAGCGAAACGGCGAGGAAAGGCGCGGCCCCTCCTACGATGACAGTAACGCGTCACCTTGCTTGTTCGCATTTACCGGTGCGCTTTGCAATGTACGATAAGTTTTTATATCGAGCGATGTCAAAGGTTTGCGCGACACACCTCTTGCATACGTCGTGTTCGGATCTATTCAATACATATTCGATATATTGTATAAAACACACGTCTTTATAGAAGATATTAAAATTATCTCTCTGGGTTGACCTTCTAAAATCTATTGCATTATATAAAAATTAAATAGAAATTTCTACATAATTATACACTAGAATAGAATTTTAATTTAAGAATAGAATATAATATTTTATAATTTAATTATAGAATTATAACTATAGAAGTATTATAAACTAAAATTAGAATATTTTGATTTAAAAGATTATAATTAATAAAAAACGTTTAAAAGATTTATACGACGAATATGTTTGAAATCATCTTATATAAAATTATTGCAGAGATCCGTATATGCCTTAAATGTATTACAGCAATGCGTTTTGTATCACGGGAATGCATTCTCAACGCATTTCGTCCTTCGACTTTGAGTCCTTCGAGTCGTTTGTTCAGGGTTGGTAAGTCGTTTAACGTTCAAATACACCTTTGTTGTTTCTCAATATCGCGTGGTCCATTCTATCGGTGGACGCGATTTAATCAGATTCATTCGAAGTGTAGTGAAAAATAGAGGTTCTTTGATTCAATAACGCGATAAGGACAATGAAACATTGAATTAATATATGCGTTATTAAATTCCAGCCGCAGAATTTTGGTCGACGCGAAAAAAGAAGAAATATCGTAAAAGGAAACCCGTGTAATCGAGATATCTTTCGACGTTAATTCCGTGAACGAATATCTTCGGTCTGTCGCGCGCACGCGAGAAAGATCGATTGCAATTTAAGTCTGTCAATCAAAATGCAATAGAGTGCACTATTAGCTGCCGCGATACGTTTCCGATCACGAGTGCAGGAACCCCGTTCAAATGTCAAGGTCACCGATGGCGAAAGGGAGAAAGAGAGAAACGAGAGAAGGAGACAGCCTTCCCTTTTCCGATCCCCGAGCAAACATCCCGGGTTAGCCGATCACCTCTTTGGCTCCCTCCAGGTCGCCGGTAATCGGTCCACGTGGGAGGGGACGGACGAACGCGACTATAAATGGTACCGACTGGCTGTTCTTCAGAAACATAAAACGCCGAACCGACGTCCGGCCCGGGTCCCTCAGTCCTGAGAGCGAATACTGACAGAGGCAGCAGCGCTCTTTTTTTTTATCAGGAAGAAGGCGTGGGAGCCCAGCGAAAGATATAAGACCCTGGACCATCATGAGAGGCCTGGTAAGTAATCCCGGGATAAAGGAAAGTGAAAGGTTAATCGAAAGTAATCGCGAGAAATGTCGATCGAGTGACTCAATGATTCGATAAGCAACAATGGTTCAACAATCGATTGCGCGTAAGCGTTAAAAATTGACGATCATTAAAATGAATCTAGGAATTTTTATAATAAAAAAAAAAAAAAAACAGCTAGAAAGGTAATTGTACATAAAAAATAAAAAGTACACATTTTTTCACACGAAGTAAATATTTATCGGCATCTTTCTTAATCTTCTCTCTCCTAGATTTTCCTACTCGCCACAATGGTGACCTGTAGAGCCGCGTACGTCGGTCCATCCCCGTACGGGAGTCCCTTGATCCACCCTCAATCCCAACAGATCGCCCCGAGCTTCGCGCCACCGGCTCCGGTCGGCGAGGACGGAAACGTCATCGATACACCGGAAGTGGCGCAGGCGAAGGCCGCGCACTTTGCCGAATTCGCGAGAGCCGCCGCCCGCGCTGCCCAGGACGAGAAGAATCAGCAACAGCCGTCCGGTTACAATCCGCGCGTCTCGTCTCCGACTTACAGCTATCCAACGGCCGTTCAATCTACGGCAGTGCCCTATCAGAGACAGGCCGGCGATTATCAACGACCTACTCCGATCTATCAGACGGCGAATCATGTGCCGGCACCGCCAGTCTACTCGCCAGTTAGCTATCAGCAACTCCAGCAATACGACGCTCGGGCAAACTTTGTGGACCAAAAGAGTTACGCGCTACCCGCCAAGACCACTACCTTCGTGCCGGCGCCGTTGGCCGAGGACGGGACGGTCGTAGACACGCCGGAAGTGGCGGCCCTCAAGGCTGCCAGACTAGCCGAGCTCGCCGAGGCCGAGGCTCGGGCCTACAAGCACGCGAGTGCTCATCCGAACGAGGACCAGGGTCAAGGTGAGACGAGAGAGAACTGATGACTTGTCGCGTATAGGGTGTGTAAGACGCGTAGAGTACAATCCGCTCTCTCGTCAGCTTAACAAGATCTCGAAATTTAATAGCTTGGCAGATTAGATCGAAAAGTTTCAGACACTGCCTTAACGTGAAAGTATAATAAATCGATAGAAATAATGTAATAAATTCTTATAATATTAAAGGCTAATTCTATTCTATGAAGGCTTAATTAGTTTTGTTGATTATATATTCTCACGTTCTATCTTGTTCCTTTAAATCGTCAAGTACTTTCTATAACGTTTCATTATGTGTGATTTTAGTTTATTCTGGATCGTCGACCGGTCCCGCTCCCGTCAACTACAATTCTAATCTAGGACATTACGGTGCTTCCCAACAATTTCCAGGATCCTCGTATCCTGGAACTCAGCCTTACGCCACGCAACAAGCGTACAATCCGTCGTCGGGTTACCAGCCTCAGCATTATCAGTCCCAGCGTCTGATAGGAACCTACTGATCCTGGCGCGAATCTGTACATACTCTAGATTAATAAATCGTTTTCCTCTTTTCTACGGACTTTTATTTTAGATTCACCTTTTTAATCACTTTTTTCTTACTATATGTTCATCGCAAATACTTGTATTGTGCCTTTTCTTCAAACACCCGATAATTGTGATATATAAAGACTGCTGAATAAAGATTCGATGGAAGGACGAACCTGAACATTTGTCTCCTCGTTTTCCCTCATCTTTCTTTTTATAATATAAAATTGTTTTTATTTAAAGGGATTTGAAACAAATATTTAGTTAAATTATATTAAATTTTATATCTGGTTTTTGTAAATTGACGAGCAGTATAAATCTTAATTATTACTACAAAGAACATTTCATGAAATGACTAACATTTCTAATACAAATCGTCTATTGTGCATCGAATGCATACAAATATTCGATTAACTAATTTCAACAAATTTAAAGCTTAGTTATATTAGTTTCCTTTGTAATTAATTGTGACGTTGAAAAATAGAGAGAAAGATTAATATTTTGAAAGATTGAGATGTAAATAAATGTGATCAATTTTAGATTCTTTTCTCCGCGAAACGCGGTATCTCTCGTGAAAGAAATCGCGGCTCACGTGATGTAATTCTTATGTCTTAATCGAGATAGAAATCGGAAGAGCGAGAAGGGAGCGACCGGATCATCGTGGGATACCGATTAGGAAAGCTTTACGTTTTGTGCACCACCGCGAGACAATATCGTAACAATCGTCCCGTACGACTGCGTGCGCACAATTTTATGCAAGCGAAAAGTCGGTCGTCGAGAGAAAGAAAGAAGTGCAATGTTCAATGCAATATACAATCGGCTAATCGATTTATCGTACCAAATTTACGCAGTTTATATATAAATTATTGATTTGAAAGAAATGTTGGGATTCACGTTATACGAGAGAGATACGACGTGATAAAATATTCTTCTATGATAAAATATATTTTTTATATTAAAACTTGTAATGCTAAATATACGATATCTGTATTTATGAAAAAATGCATTGTGAGATGCATTTTTGTATTTCCCAGAAAGACGTAATATTTACGACACTAATCACAATTTAAATCTGGGAACCGAGAAATATCATGTAAATCTTATGGAAACATCATCATCTAACGTTACAGTTGTGGATGTTGCCACATAGGTCACCGGTGTACGAAAGACGTGAGAACGAATGAGAGAGCGGAATAATAGCTTCGTTCCCCTCGAGAACGGACTCCGAGGATCGTGATTCGGCATACCGCGCCATGGAAAGGTCAGGAATCGTAACTCGTCTATGATGTGGAATATCCATCGATGCAAGAGAGATGAAACGCGAAAGCGGATTGACGCGAGTTTTAGTGAATTAGAGAACTTGAAATGGGATTTACTCGCGAAATCACGCTAAGCTAAAACATCATCTGAGTTTCGACCATACTTTACACACACGGGAAAAATGATCTCTCATCGAAATTTTCATGCGAAAAAATCCCTTTTATTCAGGCCTTTGGCCTCGATAATAAAGATTCGAGATTTGAACGATATAATACGCCCAGTTGAGAGAAATTAAAAATTTCACTGGATCGACGAATTCTGCGCAGAATATCCGAGCCATGGTTTATGGTAACTCGTTACGTATTACCGGGGGATTATGTATTACGAGACCCCCGTTTTGCGAGAGGATTTGCGCAATGATCGGTCGGTGCGAACAATTGACCGAGCTCTTTCATCTCACCTTATGAGTTCGGATCGGCGTCGATTCGTATTATAATGAGAGCAAGATCACATAATCTTCCTCGTAATGACCCACCTCGCCGACCCTCAAAGCGACATATTAATCTAATTTAATGTCGTCAGGAGAAATTACGAAATAACCGCGTAAAATAATTTGCAATATCCTTGGAGATTGCATGCGAAATTTAAGTTAATACACTACAATTTTAAAGAAAATGATAAATATTTTTAAACAAGATTATTCTTCGGGCCTTGAAAATTTTAATTTTCTTTGCGTTTGCCAAGATTCACTCCTCGAACAATGAGATGACAACTTCCGAAGCCACGAAGATGATGAGCGGATAGTAAGAAGGCTACCTTGAAGGGATCGTCGAGTAATCCGTAAGCTTGGCTGGTCGTCCGTGAATCGGGCGTATTTTACGAGCGCAGAAAAGTTGGGTTCAACGTACGTTGCATTTGTGCGTTGCGGTGAGAAAGATGGTCGTGTAAAAAAACACCGAGGCGAATCAACGAGAATACTAATGCATCCCAATTGAATATGCTGGAAAAATAATAACTTGGCAAAAAAGTAAGCAAAAATTATTAAATATGATAAATACGATGTTCACAGCAACAAAATATTCTATCATTTAAAGAAACGTATATATTTTTGAAAAAGGTTTTATCAGAAATTTAAATAATTATTGAATATATATTTGTTTTTGAAAAAAAAAAAATATATTTATCACACAAAAGAACTGCTTATCGAAACGAAATATCAAGCGAAAACGCAACTCATTATTCGCGATATATTAAAATGTGACAATGTTGTAAAAGCATTTGAATACTTAGCTTTTCCTTCAGACTAAACCTTCCAGCTACTAAGCCCTTCCACCAACGTTAAGGTGTACCCATTGGAAAGGTTTTTTATGTAATTTTTAATATAATGTATAATTTGTAATTTATTTTATAATTGAGAGATTATATGTCAGCGACGGTATGGTCATAAATGCGAGATCGCCAGGGCTGCACATTTGATTGCATATGCAACTGTCACGGCCAGGCTTGCGAGTGCTCAAACCGAATGTCATCCATAACGGAATCAGATACGACAACGGAAATCCTATCGAAAACAATGACGAGTACACTTATAATGCAAATCAAAAGTCGATGACAGGATGAACACGTCCGTTGATAGGCTAGAAATGAGAGATTCTAAATGAGATATGTATTTAATCACGTCAGAAAATCTCAATCTGAGAAAATAAGTCAAAAGTGTAACGTGTTCCGATATTATCGAGTCAGTCAAAGAATCTCTAGAAACAAAAAAGATATTAGTATTAAAAGTTTCTCATTTTTCGAATCAATGTGTTGAGTTTTCAACAAAAAATAAAGGACAGAAAGTGTTATGCGAATCGTGTGGCGGAAACAAAACGGTACCCACGCAAAGATAATATCTGAATTAGTAGCCTCTGACTAGGTGCACATTGAACTAATCAATTTCCAAGATTGCCATAGGCAAGGCCAAGTATCTCACGGCGCACAAACTTAACACAGTAAGCAGTTCTACTTGTCGCCGATCATTTATCGAAGACCATCGATGTTGTAACCAAGCGTGTCGGTTGGGTCGTCGACACGCCAAGAATGACTTTCATTGAATTTATCAATATTCTCTACAATTAATTACTATATAATTAATCTGTTAATTAATACAAAAGATAATACATATATAACAAGCGTTTGAGATAATTGGAAAGAATAGAGATAAAAAGCGAATTTCTAATAGTCAGCTGATTTTGATACGCTATAAGAAAGTATAACTAAATGCTTAATGACAAATTGTATAAAAAATTAATAATAATAATTTTCGAATGATCGATGAAAATACGTATATTAAGAGATAACGAGAGGAGAAACCGGTCATCTACGACTGACAATGTGAAATAATGTGAAGCGGTTGTCGTGTGTGGTTATCCCAGCATAGTTCGAACCATTAACAAGGACGCGATTAATCATGCCTGACGAAGTCAATGTGCAACAGATAACGATCTTCCATGTCGCATGCTTTCGCGGAAGCAGATCTAAATGACGGTATGACAATATTAAATTAATTGACTGTAAACGAGAATATTAAAATTTGTAATGACAAGCTGGGATTAATACATTCACAACGCAAATGTTTTTATACAAATTTATAGAACGAGTTTCTGAAAAAATTTGTTTCGACAGCTTTCAAGCTCATATAAAAATTAAAAATTAAATAATATTACTCTCATTAAAATCAAACGGATCAAAGTATGGACAAAAACAGGAAGTAGTTATTTTTACGCCGCTCGATCTCATATACATGTATTTCTTTCCATCATATATATATATATATATATATATATATATATATATATATATATATATGTGTGTATGTACCGGATACAAGTAATCTCGCGCGTGATAAATGGGAAATATGAAAAACGGCGCTGAAAATACAGATAGGGATATACATCAGCACCGTTCGGGAGGTAGATAATGATATCTTAGTCTTTTTTCCAATTCTCTGAGGTAGCTAAGAGAGGAGACCGAGGATCTCGAGTGATCTAGCGCGATCGATCGATCGATCGATTTCGTTGTTCACATCGACGTCCATCGAACGAGCGGGAGTGCGTGTCATGGGTCGTTTTGAGATCCGATTTCTGCTTGCGAATTAATAGTAACTGCTGGCCGGACTGTCCCAAGCGGGATTATAGCCGCCGTTGTTCCAGGACGGATCGTAGGCGCCGGCGGCGACTGGATTAGCTGGACCGGCCGGCACGCGTTGCGCTTCCGCATTGTAAAGAGAGAAATGTACGGCCTTGGCTTGCTGAACCTCGGGTGTGTCAACTACGCGACCATCTGGGCCCAATGGGGCCGGTGGTCCGCTGCATGATAAAAGGAAATTGTGATATAAAAAAAAAAATTCAGACAATTTGGAAACAAATAAACTAACTGAATTAATTCTCTTATTAGATAAAGGAAATAATGACGATAAAATGTAGAAGAATAATTGACGCTGAGTTAGAAGATAAAGCTCTGTGTAATTTGATTGAATTTAAATACAAAAATCCACAAAGGCGATTTTTAAAAAATCAATTCGCAATCAGAGCTAGATCGAAATGTCTGTCGGAAACGAACCTGTAATGCGGAATATAATTTCCGGAAGCATAGGGCCCATTAGGCCCGGCGTAAGCACCAGCCGATCCTGGTCCCTTCGGCGCACGCGCGTTAGCTTCCGCTAGGGCATTTAAATGAGCAGCTTTCAGTTGCGCGACTTCCGGTGTGTCCACCACGCGACCATCTGGACCCAGTGGTGCTGGAGAAGCATGAGGCCCGTACCACTGTGGAGCCGCTAGAATAACGCTCGACATTGCGAAGAAGAGAATCTACAATATAAACTTTTAATCCTCATTATTTTGTATTAAAAAATATTCATTTTTAATTATATATAATAAATTTCCCACAACATAAGAATATTAAAAATAATCAATATATTAATAAGTATTAATAAATGTTAATTAATAAAATTATTAATAATATTAGATGAAACAAACGATTGCTGAACATAGTCATTAAACGATGAATATCAATGTTGATAAGATTGATAATAAAATTAATTTTGCAGCTATTTAATATCGATATCAGGATAAGAAATACAAGAAATCGAGAAAAAATATTTCGGAATATTAAAGTAATCTGCGAAAATATCCTACCGCATCTCTTTCGAGATTTCAAAGATACTCACGAGATATCAATGGTACTCACGAGATATCCGATCATTGCGGAGAGTCCTGCTGCGTATGCACCGAAAAGATATTGCCTAGATCCTCGGCACTACTCGAACTATCGACATGTGCGTTTAGATTATAACTGCCATCAACGTGCATGGTGCAATTTATAGGGGGTACGATGCCCCTCTACCTCGGCGCGGGGTACAACCACACCCAGAGAAATGCTCTCCTTAAGTATGACACGTGCCCTGCCCTGTAACATTTAACGTATGTTAACAATGACGCTCGATGTATATATATATATATATATATGTTTGTCCCGCAACCTCGAGTCGCGCATAAAAGTGGGAGCTATGCGAGCTCTATGCACGTCATAAGTTATCCGCGGATGCAAGTTGCAATCATCGGCGACTCTGGCTCTTGCCAAAATGATTACGGGGCCAAGGAGCAACGAGGTTTAATAAGAATCTTTCCAATATGATGCAACAGTGCTTTGTCTCCTAACAAATGAGAGTTAGAAATTTACTGTACCGGAAAATTTGATGCATCGCGTAGGGAAACAATTGTATGTGTGTCTTTTATATATTTTATATAAAAAAGTTTTATATAAATATATATAATAGAGGAATAATTTTTACATATCATATAATTATATGCAACATAATAATATAAATATTCTCTCTCTCTCTCTTATCATTATATATATATAATTTTTATTGTTTAAAAATTTAATATCCTTTCTTTCTAAATTTTTAATCTTTGACAATTAAAAGATACGATGCATAATTTTTGTTATTAGAAATATTTAATATAATTAACGTAATAAATTTCTCAGTAATTGTACTGTTTAATAATCATATGATTAAGAGAAATAATAAATGATCTATATTTCACAACATTAAGTAAAGAAATCTATTGATCTATTTTATATAAAACAATATTATTTACGATTCTAACAGCAAGTAATTTATGATTATGATATCATGTTACATTTTTGAAGCGCTATCGCGAATCATATAACGCAATTAACGGAATTATTTATCCACGCGTGTCGAATCAATCACGATAGTGTGTCACGAGGTAACAATAACAATAGTTGTTCAGATACTAGAATGGACGCAGTTTCGCAATTGACCACCTCGTTCATCGATCGAACCCTATTCGTACGGCTGATCTGAAAGGAATTGCGCATTTGTCACCAACGCAATCTCCGAGAGTGTTTAGGCGTTTAGTCGTGCCTGACAGAGTGACCAGTCACGTGTCGATCACTCGCGGTTGACAGCTGAACTCGTGTACCTCTATCGCGACTGAGATCTTAGCACATCGCCAGCATTCTTTGCTGCAAAACTGGACAACAACTGCGAGAGAAACTCTTTATGTTATCTGCGAGATAAATTATTCGCGCTCTCTGTATAAATTATTCAAGGAACGAAAATGACAAAAAGAAAAGGGATATAATTAATCAATCATTTTTTTACACATACCGCTACATTAATGAAGTCATCTATTCACGATATCCTTGAGATTTACCTGTATAATGTAAAGGAGAAACTTCCGTATCGTTTCATGTAATATATTATACTTTATTTGCAATTGTAATATGATTACATTTATGGTTCGTATACGCACACGTGACGTTTTTACATTTATCGTGGAGGTACGCTCGAAGCCACTCTATTCTCCTTTATACTATGAATACAAATAAGCTCTACTCTCTTAAACTAAATCGGTGAAAATATCACTGATTAAAGTTTTCACCGAAGATCAATGAGTATTTCACTAATCTTCAGTGAAAACACTCACACTTTGCTCTTTCACTAAATATGGCAGTAAGATTTCACTGAAAAATCATCTTCTCGTCAACTAATTTTTCTCAGTGAGATTTCATCATTTGCTATACTTAATTTATAATCGAAACCATTGCTTATCAGTGATAATGCACCGATTCTATTTAAGAGAGATAATACACTGATACCATTTACATATCTCTATTCCGTAATATTTTCATCAACGGAAAATTCACCAGTTAACATGCGTATAAGGATTGAGATGTGATAGACGAGCGATCTTGGATACCTCCGCGGCATGGGCGGCCAAATGCGCGGCCTTGGCATGAGCGACTTCCGGTGTATCCACGACTTGCCCGTCATGGGCAAGCGGGGCCGGCGGTCCGTGATACCCGGCACCGACGTAATTGTCAACGTAACTTCCGTCCGCGGGATATCCGCCGTGATGCGCCGCTCTGGCTGCCTCAGCCGCGTATGCCGCCAGATGCGCTTGCTTGGCGTGCGCCACTTCCGGTGTATCGACCACTCGACCGTCGGGGGCCAGTGGGGCCGGGGGTCCGTGATAATGTCCGGCTTGCGCCCCGTATGCCTGATAAGGCGTATACGAGGGCAAGGCCAGCGCCGACAATGAAAGGCACGATAAGATGATCTGGACGGGCAGAGATTATAGAGGGACTTAATTACACAAGTTTGCTGATATTAAGTAGTAATGATATCAAATAGTAACGATAATGAACAGATGGTAAGTAAAATGATAGAAAATACCGACAAAGGATCTAAATCGTTGCGTGCTCGCGAGTTTTATAAAGCAGGGATAAATAGAAATTTTTACCCAGCGCAAATTTTTAATATTCAATAAGTGCAAGAAGATTCTGTTGAAGGATCACCTAGATATGTAAATTAGATAGGCGAAAAATTGTTCAATGATATGGTAATTCCAAACAGAATTTTTGATCTAGATTTTATTATTCTTTGAAAAAGAACCCTCTTTTTGTAGATTAAATAGAAAATTATTAGAGATCTTTAATATGCGAGAAATGAGGATAGAATATCTGTATACTCACGAAGGACTTCATGCTTGTGCGCATCTATCCGAGATGAGGCGAATCTCTGTCCATTCGATCGATCTATGTAGACCTTATATAGCCAGCGCGAATACTACAGGCTATCCCTATCTCTACGTCAGTATTAAACAGCGTAAATGAAACGTAGACGCAGGCCTTGCTTGATTTTCATAATAGGAACGCGAGGGGGAAGGCTGGTTTTTCTATTCGATTCTAAGAAACGAGATAGAGATACATCAAAGGGGCTATCTTGACTGAACTAGAAAAGAAACTGAAATATTGTAGAACGTAGCAAGAAAGAGAACTAGAATGAAAGAAAGGGAAAGAGAGAGAAAGAGAGAGAGTGTGTGTGTGTGTGTGTGAGCGAAAAAGAGAGAAAGAGAGGGAGGCTGGAATGCCAGTAAGAGCGAAATTATGATTGCGTCAACGAAAACGCGAGCAACGAGCAATATTGTACAATTGGTTCGACAAAAAGTATCAAAGGCATAGAAACACTTTGATCGAGATCGATCGAATATTCGTCGATTTTGATTATCGATGAATGAAGAAAGTATCAAGATTGAAATTCATATAAATCAAGAAAAATATTATGAGACAAATGTTTATTACAATATCTAATAAATAGATAGATTGCATCTATCTAATAAAATTATATACTATTAGACAAATAATATTTTCATATCACCTTTAATATTTACCTTTTTTTTTTATTTTTATTTATTTTTTTTTTTTTTATTTAATACCGCCTCTAATTCTATTGAAGAAAATATCTCGATATATCTTCAGAATTAAAATTGCTATCAATATGAATGTTTTTCACCATAATTAAATAATGAAAATTGTATGACGAAAATCATAAGTTTCTTTGCGCTAATGACCATAACAATGATCTGCGGTTATTATATTGAATTGAAGGCTATTGAAAATTCCGTCACGTAGATACTGCGTCTAATTACTTAATGAGCAATTGCGCGATTTACTTTGAAGACAACACATAAAGAGTAATTAAATATATCTAATCTGATTCCTTCGTTGCAGGATCTAGTAAATGATCAACGATTAGACGGATGTGTAAGATGTGTAAGATGTGTAAATAGTTGTTACATTATATCGAGAAATTGTATCGCTGCGAGACAGTTTCGCGCCGCTGATGCGATGCAGAAATATCGAGAAATGTGCATCTTGCAAAAAGCAAACTATCACCTTATACAAATGTTAGTTGAACGGTATTCGTATTAGAATGGAGGGAGTGATGATGTTAGGTAAGATTAAATCGTCGATTGTATATAAACCGAGCATTTCACGCTCGATATTTATAAAGTGACATTCCAACTAAGATTGAACACAATTAGAAATGGAATCCTTGGTAAGTAATCTTCTTGTGCTACAACAATTTCTAGCAGAATTTGTCAAAAAAAAAATCATCAGTTACATATTATTATATCATCATCCGTTATCCCATCAAATAAATTTTAAAATTACAATGAAGTTCATGAGCTATGAGAATGGCTGAAAGACCCTTCCCAAAAATCTGCAGAGATTAACTTTGCTAAAATATTATTAATAATTGATATCAATTACATTCATAGATTATCTGGATAGTCGTCGTTGCCATAACTTCGGCTACACCGACATATTATCAATATCATGGACCACCCGCGCCTATAGGTCACGATGGTAGAGTTACGGATACACCGGAAGTAGCCCATGCCAAAGCGGCGCATCTAGCCGCCGTGGCGGAAGCTGCCGCGAAAGTTCCGTACGGTCCGGCTTCCTACGCGAAAAATCCGAATTATTATGGATATTCGAAGCCGGTATCGGTCAGTCATGAGATGTATCATAGCGGACACGGATATCACGGACCACCCGCTCCGTTAGATCACGAAGTAAGGTTCTGTCATATACGCCCAATCGATATTTCTTTACAATTGAAGAATTGCATTAATAGATTCAAAGTTAAAATCGATATAAAAATGAAAAGGATATTGAGATAAGCGTTCATTACAATGCCCAATAGAAAATGTATGTATGTAGAATATAAATCTTGTATTAAGTTTAGATAAATTTTCACGAGTCTCCCCCCCCCCCCAAAAAAAAAACTAAGTTATACTACTAATTCCGCAAGATATTTATCTTTATTAAATTAATTTTACTTTGCGTTTTCTGGGCAACGAAATTTATAGTAATTAATTTGACAATACGTTGATAGATGAAACTTTATATATCACTACTATTTCTTTATCGTTCTTTTCGTCTTCAGGGTCGCGTGGTCGACACGCCGGAAGTGGCCCGAGCGAAAGCCGCGCACTTGGCGGCTTACAATCACATAGCTTCCTCGGCACCTGTCGGCAAGGATCATCCGCAGAATTATGATCATCATTATTATGGAGCTTCATAAATTTCCTGGTCTCGCGACAGCAGGATGATCAACACCCCCAAAATAGAGCACACTAGACACACTCATCTTGCCGCTTGCCGCCTATGCTAATGCTCTTCACGGTTACTAACGACGCTTACTGATTTTATTAATCAAGGAAACACGACGGTGTAACCGTTAATTATTTTACATTGCATTGATGATATATAAATATATGATACGCTCCGATAAAATTTAATGTAAATATAAAACTGGTATGTTTCGTGAAGAACGCGTTTCTCAATTTTATTATGTAGTTCGTTATATGGTGTAATCTCTCTTCAAGTTTCGCGATGCATCATAAATCATTTCGTATTTCGCTTTGATCGTAACTTTTAGACTGGACCACAAGACTCATGATTACTGTTATCGAAGATATATTTTAGATCATAAGAAGTATAAAGCATCTTTTTGTCTGATTTCTCTCTCTTATTTCATTACTAACACACACTATAGATAGATCAAATATTTCTTAAATTAATAATAATATATATGTAACACAATTAAATCTTAATTGATATTATGGTAATACTGTTCATTTGCCTGTGAATGTTACTTTTAGCTGTAAAAGATAATTTATATTATAATATGATTTACATCGTAAAAATATATTCATTCGCTATCAATGCCTGCGGCCTCGGACATCGTCATTCTCTTTTTACGCTCACGAAATTAATCCGAGGAATGATTGATCCGATCACTTAACTAGGTACATCCCAAACTACCGTTTCAAATATGTCGCAGCCAAATTCAATTCAAGATTCGCAACATTTCATGTTTCTTTCAAGCAAATGATTCCGAGATTAAGCTCTATATTTTAAAATGTTACTTACAATTGTAATAAGTTTTTTTAATCTACAAAAAAATATAGATTGTGTATGCAAATATTTTGACAAATGCAATTGTTGCACTGCGCAGTCAATCTTACACATTAAAGCTTTGATATACAATTTTATCTTAATTATGTTTTATTTATATTTAATTTTAAATATGATATCAAAGATTCTTTCTTTTACTTGTCCATCAATTTTGAATGGTTTTTCTTACAATGAAGCAATCTTCCATATAGGTGAATCTCAGCATCTTATCTAATTTGTACTTGTAATTATTTTAACATGCGAAGAATTCGCTATTCGACTAACGACATATAATCATTCGATCTTCGGCATTTATGGATGGCCGCGAGATCGATACATCTCGGCCCACGAGTTACGTATACTCGAAAGAATATATGCCAAGTTAGCCAACTAATTGTAAATATCGCTTAATGGGCATTTATAAGATACTCGCCTCGATTGTGCCTCGTGCACTTATACTACTAATAGACAATAGGGTCGTCGGGCGTGCCGAGATTATCTCGAATTCCAAGGAAAAGGGCTTTTGTTCCCCTAAGTCGTTGCGTGATCTATCCGTTATTAAAACGCCCACTCAAGTATAGGAAAAATTCCGCATCTATATTTGAGACGATAAAAATGAATGAAAATTATTCTCTTTTTTTTACATATAGAGATTTTTAAGACATTTTAAATAATGAAATCATGTGATCTGTTGCGAAATTATACCTTCTATCTATATATATTTTATATATCTTCTATCTATATATATTAATATTAATATTTTTTAAATATATATATACCAATAAATTTTCGAATTTTCAAAACAATATCTTTTTTTTTTTTTTTTTTTTTTAAATAGCCCTTTTACAATTTTTTATCAATTATTTAGAAGTTCAAAATTTCAATTATTAACCGGTTATGAATTCATTTCATTTATGTACACGTGAATTATAAAAAATCATAACGATACATTAAATGCAAATGCATTTTAACTCGACGATTGCTCAACGATGTTACATTGGCGCAAAATATATACTGATACAACGCACTACTTGCAGAAGTGTTATGATTTATTATATTCGTTTCATTAATGAAAAATAAAATAAAAATTAATCTTTTAATATTAACAAGACATAACTCTATAAGCTTTAAGCTCTCCATATTAAAAAAAAAACTTTCTTCTAAATAAAGTTTTCAAAAAAAAATTAATATATTTGAAAAATTTATATATATATATATATTTATTTATTTTCACCAAAAAAAAAAAAAAACTATCAATTTTTAGTAAAATGGTATTTTCTTTTCCAATGTCTTTCGAAATTATCTTTCATATATATATTTACGCGCTATTAAGCGATTCAGATAATATGCATGAGACTCGCATAAAGCGTGTTTCATCAGGAAGTGAGACCTTGGAATTGAGATCCGTGAGGAATTTCCGACAGCGAGTAAAAAGACGCGATCACGCATGTGATACATATCGGCTACGTCAAAGAGCAATCTGTACCGTCTGTTCCGATCATCCAAGAAAAATCTTTCGATCTCGAGGACGCGTGATCGGCCTTCATTCTTAGCGGATAAGCGCTCTCTTTTTCTACGTCGCACTTTATATAAGTATTTTGATCACGCTTTGATCTCCCTTCCACCTTTCGGCAGTTTCGCTTTGATATCGGCAAGGACGGCCGTTGATCGATTTCTCAGTATATCGGTAATTTATGGTAACATGAACGGGAGGAACTCTCCTCTGCCAAATACGCAATACGCACAACCTTGCCACTTTTTAAATAAAAATATTTAAATTTTTGCATGTTAAGATAGAAATCTATCCATGAAGAATTATTTGATACTACTATTAGTATTATCGTAATTATATCATATAAAGCATAAATAGATGCATCAAATTTTGCAAGAAAAAATTTAATGCAATCTAGATGAATTTTTCACCCTATCCGGAATAGAGATTTTCCTATATATATTTCATAGATGCGGTACAGGATTAAATAATATTAATTAAATATTAATTAGAATGACACGTGCAATTCGAGACGGGAAAATATATATTATCATGCCATTAAATTATTATTATTACACAAAATTATTGTCACAATATACTTACACGAAAATAACGTGTTAATCAGTAAAATTCGTTAGCGCGCTGCATAAATATGCATGGTATGCATATACTAAAAAATATCTTACATACATTTTACTTACTCTTACATTTGTGTTATAGTTACAGATTCCCCGCAAGAACAGCCATTAATTATAATTTTCGCGATAATAAAGAAGGATTTACGAGTCGAATTATCTTTCACATGCAATCCCAACATCAAAAGCCGATTTTTTGTTTCGCTGGGAACCGCGCCGTATTTCCTGGTAGGGTACATCGAACCCTTGTGTCAGTCAGTGGTCGCTCTTGACGATGATAAACGTGAGAGATTCAAAGAAGCAGCGCCGACAGTGCAAAACTGACCTCGACGATGTGTTTGCAGATGTGAGGAGAAGAACATCCCTCTCCTCGCCCCGAGTAGATTCAGGCGGGTACGGTGGCAGCGTCTCATTAACGTAATGTCAATGTCAGCACTTTGAGATGTAATGTTTGCTGCAGGGCGTGGTCCCCTCCTACGGGTCGACGACTCCCTACCAGTATTCACATATATAAAAGGAGATCCGAGTCTCCACATGGTACGACATAGCAATTGCATACCTTAGGGCGAGTACTGGTAATTCAGCAGCGCACTGATAAGGCATGAAGGTTCTCGTAAGTACTATATCCGCTGACGGCAGATTCGGTAAAGAGCTCCTTAAAACTAGCATCTTACACGTAAAAATTTAATTTGATTAACTTTAATCATAATGATAATAATATTTGTCTATTAGCTTAATTAATCGACTATCGACTTTTCCATATTTTTCGAATTATATAATTCAGCAGATTTTTCAAAAAAAAGATTATGCATAGAAATTATCTTTATTTCGCAGATTGTTCTCTCCGCGCTCTGCGCCATCGCGATCGCAAATCCGATTTATCTAGCTTATCACACCGGCGTACCGCTCGGGCTTGACGGTAAAATCCTAGACACTCCGGAGGTGGCACAGGCAAAGGCGGCGCATCTCGCTACTCAGGCTTACGAGGCCGCCAGGAATACGCTTGGCTATGCACCCGCCCTGGCCATTTATGCACCTACAATTACGTACGGCGCACCCATCGGCGCGGACGGTCGGGTGGTAGACACACCTGAGGTGGCTCAGGCCAAGGCTGCCCATCTCGCCGCTCACGCCCAAGTACGAGACATTCGCGTTTAAAGACGATTGCACAAGCGATTTAAATTATACTATATTGGCAAATTGCATAGAAACAACTTGTATGTCGTGTGTTTAGATACGAACTATGAAATTGCGAGCTGGTATATTTATGTCATTTTCCTTATTTCTTTTTATTTTTATTCACGCAGGAGGCTACCAAAACAGTCGGACTTGCTCCATACGGAGCTTTGGCATACGCTACTTCGCCTGTGTTATACGGTTACGCTCCACTTGGATCCGACGGCAGAGTAATAGACACCCCCGAAGTGGCGCAAGCTAAGGCTGTGCACTTTGCCGCTCATGCTCAGGAAACTGTCAGAAATGCTGCTTAACAAGTGTAATTATTAAAAACTTCGGCTATACCGCGCATATATATCGATCAAATCTGTCTTTTGATCTCCTAATCGAAGATATTCGTACCATGGATCTGAGGAATCTTTGACAATAAATGAACCATCTTTAAGTTATATTATGCGATTTATATTATTGTTCCTTGTTCAATCATACTCGGCGTATGACAATTTAACAGATAAAAATTTGTTTCCTATATCGCGCGCGTGATTCGAGAAATGAAAGCGAAATGTATATAAATGTGATATTTAAAAATTTAATTTAAACTATATATTTAAAAAAATTCACATAATAATTTTAAAAAAATTCTAAAAAAGAAAGTTATCGATCTAGATATCGTCAATTTATACATAGCGCGGCATGTCCAATTTCGAGCGCCTTCCGCGCCATGGCCAATGCGCCGTCTTTGGTTTTATGGCCGCCGATAAATCGAACAGAATGTACAAATGAGGCGCCTTCGATCTCGCAGGCTTCCACAAGCGCATCGTTACGTAAACCGGCCCACACTTCCGGTAAGAACATCCTGCATACGAAACTGCCCAGCGCTACCGGCATACACTGAACCCGATAGTTGTCGTCAGCTTCGAAAACGGCGTATTTTATCGACGGCGAAATGTTCATTTCTTTTTCTAATTGAAACAAATGCTCCTTCCATGGTACCGTTTGCGACAACAATATTATCTCGCCGCTCGAATCAATCTTTCAAAAATATTTTACATTATATTTAAACATTATAATTAGAGAAATGCATGCGATATATATTTTAAAAATTGTACTTACTTTAAATCGATCCTCCACAGCGTGTCGTACAATATCCCTTGCCGGTAGCCAAACGTTTTTTGCATACTGTACAAATTCCAGAAATTCTTCCAAAACCAACGCCAAAGCTTTTTCGAATTGTTCCTCAATATTCACATCTTGACTATTCCATTGAGGATTAAGTCTACTCACTCGCGCGCTTAAATCAGTAACTATTCGATATCTGAAACAGATAGTAATGTAATATATCGAAAAAAAGCAATATGTAGCACACAATGTTAGAAATACTTACAATGGTTCCGCATCATACATCGGCACACCGTTATCTATAGCGTCAATTTCTTTAATTAGGGTATCATAAATTTTTTTAAAGATCTCATCAATGACTCTGTCTTCTGTTATCTCTGGAAGTGTACTCCTCAATATTTCATGACCAAAATGACAATAGATTAAGCCTGCACTGCTTAATTTTATTGTCCAGTCATAGCCTGGTTTCTTCATAATACTACTCACTGTCTCCTGAAATTCCCTGATACAAGAAAGCAAAAGATATTATAATGTATTGAAAGTAATAGAACAGTGTTTCATAATATTATTATACCTCATATGATGATCATATCGATGCCTGGAGGGATCATATTCTCCACCAACATCCACTATAATATCACAGGAGTCTAAGACACTTGGAGTTCGAGATCTAAAAATATAATGCGACACCCATAGATTCTGTAACTCAATATAATCCTATTTATTTTGTTTCCATTATATTTTAATTATAAAATTTTCTCTTTTAATTCTGTTAGCACAAGTTCCATTTCCAAGAGTCTTAAATAATTACCTCACAATAGAAGCATCCTTATACTGCGGTAACAACTTTAAGAGAGCACAGGCGAGCACCTCGTCGCAGTGAAAAGTGCCGTCATGCGTGCCAATTTTTACAGCCGATTTTTCCAACATTGTAATTCTGAGCGTAAAATCGAATGCACACGTTTTCCTCCACTGGAGAAGATTAGGTAATCTACCGGAACGCGTGTTCCTTAATAATTGACTGAAAACTCCAATCATTATACTAAATTACGTTCTGATGTTATATAACGGACAATATATTCCATCGATTTATTGCCATTGATTCTCACCAAGTACTGTCGGAGCAAAACGGGCAGTAAGCTTTAAATTAATCCTTTTAAATTGGGCTTGAATGTGCTTTGAACAACTTCGAAAAACGTGACAGAGGAGAATGTTCGCAGTTCGCAAATAAATTAAATTTCCTAGGTGTCACTTTGTAATGCTTGACATTTTCCCCAAATATTGCCCTCTATATTCACTTCAGGCTACGAGAATTACTTAGCCAAATTTACTTATCGACACTGTTCAATGAAAATAAAACGACTCTGCTCAACCAACGTCGAAAATGTCGGATATTGTCTCTGATGATATATTGAAATAGTGCGGCGATATATACTGATTAAATTGTCTAAACGTTAGTTTTAAAAATGCCGAAACGTCCTTGTCCCTTCGAAGCGGATTTGCTACCGCAGGTGAAAGTGCACGTGGGACAAAAACAGATGAACAACGGCGTGTTGAGAGATGAACGAATGAAGGATGTTTACGGTAAGATTATGTTTGTTTTGTAATGTATGATGTATGTTCTCTTCAAATTTCAATTCTATACGCATCTTTCCATTTTTCTCTTTATATTAAGAAATCACGCTATTTACAACTTTGATAATAATGCATCTTGTTGCGTCACTTTAATATTTTGTCCCTATTCAATTTTTTAGACAAGACTCTAAATCTGCTCAAGACAGGTGCAAAGACACTCTCGTATAAATTGAATGCATCTGCGCAAATGGATTCTATAGATCTACCTCCACTGCGACAACTGTCACCTTGCAAATTAAAGTCTACATCTAATCTAAAACAGATGTTATTGACAGACAAATTGCAATTGAAAGTTAGCAATAAGATTATCAATGTGAGTTGTATATATGACTGCTATATAACTTGACCTGGCTTGCATGAGTCTGTAACATTTGTTGTCTTGCAGGATATTCGGATGGATCTTTGCGGATGTTGCCGGCTGATAGATCAATCTACAATAAGCAAATGCTATTACTGTGACCAGATACTATGTTCTTCTTGTCTGTTTGCATGCGCTGGCTGTTCAGAAACATTCTGTCAGAATTGCTCTCTATCTATGTAAGTTAAAAGCCATCTTATACACTGTTGTCAGAATTTCAACTATGCATGATTTGTAATTGTAAATTGGTTTCATTTCAGATATAATTGCGAAGAACAAATCATGTGCCTTAACTGCTATCAATAGCTGTCAAAAAGAAAAAAAAAAATATTTTTTTTTAAAAAGCTTTTTTACAATATCTGATATTTTTATAATTTTAATGTTTTCTTATTATGATGTGTATAGGTGTATAAATTATTTATTTGAATCATATGCTGTTAATAGTAATTGAGAGAATATAGAGAATTTTATAATTATTACAAAATTTTTGCGCGAATAATATTAAGATATTATAAAATGTTTCATGAATATTGTTTTATATTTAATAGTTAACTATAAAATATTTTCTATGTGTATGCGTATTATATGAAAATATTAACAAAGATGTAAAATTAAAACATTAAGCATATTTCTATAATTGATTAATCTTTATTTATAATATTAGAATTATATATGATAAACTTATTACAGAAAAAAAAAAATATTTTAAATAATATTGCCTTTTTAATGTAATATAACTTACATAAAATTAGAAAAAAATTAAAGCCTAATTTTTTTATATATTTTTTTTATATAAAATGATAATGAAATCAAAGATATACATCCGAGTTAAAGAATTTATTTAAATTGAAAAGAGCGCGTTTTTATTGTCCAATGAAGGTTGCAGTCGGGAAGATGCTAAAAGAAGCGTTTGATTGACCAATCAAGACAAAAAGAATAAAGATTTATTTATTCTGATTGGTTAATGCAATACTTCGAAGCATTTCTAGCATCTTTCCAATCACAGCCGAAATGTACATCATTCTTAGCGATTCTATTGGACAGCATCTAGCGCGCTATTGTCGACAAAGGAAGAAAAAAATTTCAAATTTCTTCAATAATAAAGATATCCTCGTGGTTCGATCGCATCAAAGGCATTCCGATTCTTGGTTAACATTCTTGCGACATATTCAACAAAGATCGCGGAAAACATTTTGTTAGGAGGCTTCCTTTTGAATCACATTCGTAAAATATATCGAGACGCTTCAACAAAATTTCCTTTAGCTATGGAAAATCAAGGTATGCATTTATATCAGGAAATAAGCACGAGGTGATATATAAAGTCGTACAATTAAACAATTTCGTTATTTTGCTTGTGACTTCTATTCTCCTGGAATGATGAAAATGTTAATCGCGAAGTTTTATTCTCGAATTAACTAAATTGATTGACTATTAGTAGAATACAATAGAAGTCTCTTAAAGCTTTTTATTTAGATAATATATTTTTTGCGATTTATTTATGATATCCTGCTGATTTTAATATTGTTAATAAATGTGAGATATTTCTTTTTTTTACTTTAGACTTGATAACCACTGATGAAACTACAAAGAAGGAACTGGAAACAATCAAGTATGTTTCAATAATGCAAGCTGATAATGCCAATGGAGATAATGTGTATTTACAAAATACATCAAATTCCACAAACCCAGGGAATGAGGCTATTCAAAATTGGGAGGATAAAAGAGTTCATTATGAAGAGAGATGTCCTATTGGAAATGAAGCATACAAACAAGATGAAGTTACAGCAAACAAAATAGTGATAGATAAGATAAACACAGAAGTAATCAATAAAAGAATCAGAAGAAGTAATCGTTTGTTAGTAAATGATAAAAAAGAAAATTTGAAGACGACTATTTGTGGTAAGGTATTAAAGCAGAAGAGGACAACAAGGAAATCAAGTAAAACAGCACAGAACACAATATCAAATGAGATGTTAACAATGTTATACAAGAAATTGGAATCTGAAAAATACGAAAAATCAATGTTACCATCATTTGGAAGCATTAGGCCTAATAATATTAATAACACATTGCACATTCCATATGGAATAGCAAAACAGGAGGAATTACATTACAATTACAGTTCAAATAATAGAAATATGTTGCAATATCTAGATTACAATAATTTGAGGCATGAGAATTTAAAACAGCCAATCTTGATCAATTCTAACCCATGGTCCGTTGTACCAAAAAATGAGCAGAATTTCATATTGAACAATATTACTAATACGCAAAATCAAGTAGGACAAACTGGCTTCATTAATGATAATCAATATCAAAATACATACATTGCTGCTGATTACAACTCAAAACAAAATGAAAATCCATACTTTCATTCTTCAATTAAATCTACAGATTCCCGTCAATTATTTGGTACTGAAAACAAAGTTTTTCGTTGTTCGTGTAATGTCTGTACAAGTAATATGTGGAACAACATGCAAACTGGCGTCGAAGTTTTTCCGAAAAAGGAAAATGCAACAGTTCAACAAATAGCCAATAACAATATTTTAAGTTATATTCCAACAACTGTTACTGCTAATGATACCTGGAACACTGCAGTAGGATCATTTAATTACTTGCCTAATTATCAACCGTTACAAGCAGATTACAACTTTAAAAGATTATTTTATAGTGGTTTCAATACAATGAACAATGTGAACAATAGTGGATACAATGTGATGGCAAGGAGAAATATAATGTCTCCATTGAATAATTGGAACCCTCAGATAAATCACTTAACATTTCCATATAATAGCAATACAAATGTTATTCTGGATGCATCTGTCTCGTCTGAACCATTACCGTCGTCTTCTCTTTATACAGGCAATAGTAGCACACAATTTAGTAACTATTATAACAAAGATCTGGTGAAAGCGGATATGTCTCAATATAAGGAAAAAGATAATTTTAATCCATCCACGATATCTAGTTTTGAAAACTCTTTACCTACTACTAATACACATAAATTAAATTTTGAATCAACACATACTTCATCGCAAAACAGTACATCAACCAATGATAGTGGTGGTGTAATATATGATATTACAAATTTTATTTCTGAAACAAATACACCCAATGGGTCTCAAGAATCTCCATCTTATGTATATGCTAAGGAGATGGACAAAAATTGGTCATCAAACTTACCTAATATCTAAAAAAATATTTTTTAATATTATTTTCAGATTAGCTTTTTATAAGTTCTTTTTTTGTTAAACGAAATATTTTGATATTTGATTGATGTTCGATATTTTGATATATGTTTTTATTTTTTATTGTGAAATGATTATATTAATATATACACAATAATATGTGTTAAAAAGAGGGTTTTGTTTATAATATATACACAATGCAATTTGCATTTTTTAAATATTTGGTATACGCTATGATACATATGTTAAATATTTAAAAAAAAAGTATAAATAATACATAATATAAAAATTTCTTTGAAACTACGTTTAAATATGCAATATCATATCACGCGCGTTTTTTATTTTTCTTTTTCTTTTTATTTTTTTATTTAATGTAGACATTGTAATTGTAGTCCTGCATTTTTTTTAATTTTAAATATCATTTACATTTTTAGTTTGATTTATGTATGAAACGCTCCTAGAATAAAAAAAAGAACTGATGTATAATTTAAAACTAAATATACAGGGAAATTATAATACACAATATATCTATACATTATACTTGTTTTAATGTATATAATTTTCTTTTCCTACTATTTGAATTAAGTACACCTGTATGCGATACGTATCGAAAAGTATTGGTATAAAACTTGTATCCGTTAATTGTAATAAAAAAAGTACTATTATAAGAAATCCATAATTAAATCGACATTCTTTTTTACACTTAATATACAAAGTCTATTTAAAGATGTTTGGTCAATCTATATATGAACTCACAAAATTTTGTACCAGTTAATGGTATCATTTCCGATGAATTTTAATTTAAAATATGTTAAATATGTAGCAGATAAAAATTATTATAAATATCAATAATAAAATTATTAGTTGTCTATATAGTTAACTTCGTTAATTGTAAAAGATATGAAATTACAAATATAGATACTGTTATATTAATTTACTATGAAATATAAGTCAATGGAAGAAATATGCTTGTCACATAGCCCTGCAAGAGGCTCATACAGGAGTTATATCCATAGGGTCTTTCGCGTTTTTACGATAATGCGAGAAATTCACAGCCAAATCAATCTCGTCTTCCTCGCCAAGAAGATGGCCTTCTGCATCGAGTTTCGACTTTCCAAATATTCTGTAAATAGATTTTATGATGCAAAACAGAGTTTGATAACAATTATTATGAGAACAACTCTTATATTAGTCAATTGCTTCCTCCAATAGTATTAGTTTGTTTATTAGTTGATTAATAGTGCATCACAGAAATATTTTACAATAAATTAGTAATTATAAATCTTTCTTATCACTGAAATGTTATTTATCACCTACTAAGTAGCTGTAAGTAGGTATGTTAGTATATGATATACATATATGTTTTATAAATATTTTACATTTCAATAAATCATTTATTTATTATCTGTGCCAATGGAAATATAACGAGATTAAACTTGAAATATATAAAAATAAAATATTTCACATGAAAAATATAATTATATTCTAATAAGCGTAGACAAAAAGCAACCTATTATTATACAAATATTAATAATAAATAATTAGGATTATTTAGAAGCAATATATCTATCTGGAAATGCACATGAATATTTATTCATAAAGTATCTGTACAATAAAGTAACGAATTCATAATACATTATATCCAACAATTTATCAAATATACCCAACAATCTATATATTTTATTCATTATTTACAAAATGTTATACGTAACAAAAATATATACATATATATACCTTTTAGATGATTAATATTTCTCTTGAATGACAAACTTTTAATCTCAGTCTTGTATTCTGTTGCAAGTCTAATATTTTCATAAAACAATAAGCGAAATTTTTGCGAAAGAAAATAAATCGTTACTACAATCAATAATAATAGAAATATTTTTTTAAAGCGATAATATAATTTAATATATGATTATGATTTATAGTTATTTATTAATCTATGAAAATTGGAAAGAGAATTGTACCAACCGTATTATTAAATGCGAATGGTAAAAAATATAAAAAAAACATATTTGTTTCTCAAGAAAAATATTCACATTATTTCTGATGTTATAATTCAATACAGATAAGGAAGAGATCATACACACACACACACACACACACACACACACACACACACACACACACACACACACAGCGCGTGCGCATGAAAACTTTTCAAACTTTTAAAAACGCGTTATCAATATATAAATGTCGAAAATAGATAAAGTAGAAGAAAAAGAATCAGCTTATCAAATGAATGTAATTAAATTATAAATTACAAATGATATTCCAAGCATATAATTATTGGTTAGTTACATTTGATTTAATTTCCCAGTGGTATTATTTGTATTATCAAAAAATATTAATATGTAAATGAGCGATAAGGAAGAGTGTATAATATTATCAAAAATAATTCTGGCGCTATTCAAGATAAGTATAATAAATAAATAATTAATGTTCTTTTCATGCTAAAGTCAATTAGCTGTGCATACATGCGTTAAACAATGGAATTATTATAATTCCACGAACCGTCTAGCACATTCGTTTGCGCATACCTGGATAATGTGGATGTCGATCTGTTCATGATTGGTGCGACCGAATCATCCAATCCACGATGAAGTGATATCGCGTCTAAATCAATCATTCGTGCTGTGGAATAGGCATGTATAGCTGCTAGGTATTCAGTAGTTTCCAATGTAGCTTTTGTCGGTTTCCGATAACTGCATAAAAAACCGATATGCATTGAAACATACTTAAATCGGTTAAAATAGACAACGCAATCATTAAAGAATTTTATTACAAATATTTCAAATCTACAGTCAAAGATTCGACGACTTACAGTTTCAATAGTAAAGAACTTCCCACCACGGAAACTGAACTTAAAGCCATGGCAGCGGAGGACATCCACGGTTGCAGAAAAAGGCCGACAGGACTAAATATTCCAGCGGCTATGGGAATGCCCAAAAGATTGTAGATACTGGCGAATAAGAAATTTAGTCTTATTCTGCAGACCGTTTTCCGCGATAGATCCAAGCACGCGATTACATCCAGAAGATCATTCTGCAATATAATGTGATATTTTTTCTTTCGTGCAACGCGTATTAGTAAGGCGCATTACTTTCGCTTATTATATATATATGTGACTTACGCGCATCAAAACCACATCGGCAGCCTCTACGGCAACGTCAGTTCCCGATGCGATGGCGATACCGACATCCGATTGAGCTAGAGCTGGACTGTCATTGACACCGTCCCCTACCATGGCGACTCTTAAACCCTGATCCTGTAGTCGTTGTATTTTAGCCACCTTATGAGACGGTAACACTTCCGCGAAAACTCTACTGATGCCAACCTGTATATTTCCAAAAAACAGATAAACATAGATCTAACCGCGGAAATAAAATTTTTTGTACGCAACGGTATCTCTCTGCTTCGTACCTGTCTGGCGATTGAAGCCGCGGTTTTCCTGTTATCGCCCGTCAAAAGAATCACTTGCAATCCCATTTTCTTCAAAGTGTAGACCGCGAGATGCGCCTCAGGCTTCACGGTATCGGCGACGCTGATCATAGCGATCAGGATATTATTTACAGCAACTAAGACGGCAGTATGTCCGAGATCCTCTTCATTAACCATCCTCGCGTCGATCTCCTGTGGGATATTGATCGCATTCCGACGCATCCATTCCCGATTACCAATACAGACTTCGTACACGTCATCGGCAATGTTCCGATCGCCTTGCGAATCGGGATTTAATAGCAATTGCAAATCTAAGTTTTGTCTCTCCCGCGTCGATTCGACAATCGGTACATTGTCAACAGGCACGTTGTTGAGATTATACGTTCCGGCCGGCGCATTGTTCGTTTGATTTACGTAGTTGATGATTTTTTCGGATTTTAGAGCATCAGACAGAACAGTGCTCAGATGGGACACCTTACACTTGAGGCCGCAGCCAGCGACCGCTTGAAAATTTGTGCATTGTCCAGTAGCACCCGATCCGATTGTATCTTTCACATAGCGTACAATCGCTTAAAAAAGAAAAAAAATATAATTATTGCGTAATTGAACGTAATTACACAAAAAATGTGATACTTACCCGACGCAATAGGATGTTCGCTATTTATTTCCGCCGTACCGACAATCATCAGCAGGTTTACTAACGAGCAGATCTTCTCGTCCACAAACAAACCGATCTTGGTGACAATCGGCACACCGTGCGTCAACGTTCCCGTCTTATCAAAGACAATGCATTTAACCTTATGTGCATTTTCCAACGGTTCGGCGCCCTTGATCAGAATACCATTCAACGCGCCTACCCCTGTGCCGACCATAACCGCAGTTGGCGTGGCTAAACCTAGTGCGCAAGGACAGGCAATCGCGAGCACCGCCAGGGCGCTCCGAAAGGCGTATTGAAATATGATCTCTTCACGATTCATGCCATGTTTATTGATCTGTTCATTGTGTAATATGGGCAGCTGCTCAACATTCATGTAGCCGATGATAATCCAGATTATCAGTGTCACTATGGAAACTATTATAACAACAGGTATGAAATAGCCAGCGATCTTGTCGGCCAGCTGTTGAATCGGCGCCTTGTTTGTCTGCGCCTCCTCTACTAAACGAACGATTTGCGCCAACGTCGTGTGCTCGCCCGTATGCGTAGCGGTGATTAGCAACGGTCCATTCTGATTGATCGAGCCGCCAATCACCACCGAGCCCTTCTTCTTTGGCACCGGCATACTCTCGCCCGTAATCAGACTCTCGTCGCAAGTCGACTGACCAGACAGCACGCGACCATCGACAGGCACTTTGGCGCCCTGAACTACTTTCAGCACGTCGTTGCGTTGTACTAGATCAATGCTTATTAAACGCTCAGATAATATTTCGTTGTTCGGACCCAGCGTGACTAATACCGCATCCGTGGCTTTCAAAGATAGCAATTTCGAAAGAGCTTCGGACGTTTTCCCCTAAAAGCAAAACGTATTCTTGATATCTCTTCACAGAAATGATTTATTGAATCATTGTTGAAAAGGTACTTTTGCCACATGCTCGAGCCATCTTCCTAGACTGATGAAAACTAACAGCATTGGTGGGGTATCGAAGAACGTCTGTGGACTGACATTCTCTTGCATTATCATAGCGGCAGTTAGGACGGCGAAAGAATAAATATATGAGATCGTAGTGGTCATTGAGATTAAGACATCCATATTAGTTGTGCCGTGTTTCAGTGCTTTGTAGGCTTGCACGTAGAAATGCCAGCCACCGAAAAACTGCGTAGAAACGAGTGATCTTAAGTGCGTATAGTGGAATAAGCGAGATAAATCTTGCATGTCGTTGCGCATACCTGTACCGGTGTGGAGAACACAAATAGTATTAGATTTTCCCACGAGAGACCAGGTATTATGCAACACATTTCCTCGTGTGTCGTATCGATGGACATGATTAACATAAAGTACGTCATCGCTATCATGCATGGAACTCCAAAGATCAATGATACTAAGAACGCCGTTCGCCATTTCCTTATTTCTTCTCTGCAACACGAAAAACAATAATTCCAAAATATTCCTATGCCGCAGAGAGATAATTACGCACATTGAGAGAGAATTATGCTTACTTCTGGTCCAAGTAATCTCTATTTTCTTTATCTCGATTGCTGAACAAACTAGCTGTAAAGCCTAATTTATTAATACTTTCGACGATATCTCTGATACCAGTTTTTTCCACATCGTACTTAAACTTTCCCCGTTGCGTCGCAAGGGCAACTACTGCCGATCGTATGCCGGACAACTTTTTCACGGTCGATTCTATTTTATTTACGCACGATGCACACGTCATGCCCAAGATCTGAAATTAATTTCATCAAAAACATATAACGCTTCCATAAGCTAATATATTTTAGTAATCATAAATTTCTGAGAATCATTTTTTATACTAATATGAATACATTTAAAAATAAAACAAGTGAGACGCATCAAAATATAAACTAAAATAATAATATATCACGATTTTCAATATATATTAATCTATTAATGCCAATCTAAAATTATAAGTCAATTATCTTACTTTCAATTCAATCTCGCCTTCTCCAGTCCCGAATTCTTCGATTAGAGTCGTAGGAAAGCCCAATTCCGATATACTGGAAGCAATATCCACCGCTCTTATCTTGTCGGGATCATACATGATCTCCGCTTTAGAGGCCATTAACGCCACCAATATGTTGTTTACGCCATATAACTTTTTACAGTGTTTCTCTATCGCGGCGACACAGGAAGCACAAGTCATACCCTTTAACCGACAAACAAGTTCATCATCCGTATCACTATCACAAAGCGCTATACTATTGTATGAGAAATTTGTATAAATGAATTAATTTCGAAGAGTGAAGTATAACGTACCGTTATATGTAAGAAACACTTTGACAATTTTCCTTTGATGTCACCGGCGCCGTTCGCTTGCATCGGTTCCGTCTTTTTGTTATTATTGGCAATCGCGTACGATTTCACAGCCTTATCGTCCACTTCCTTGACGTATGCGGTGAAACCCATGTCTTCTATGTACGCTGCTATCTGATCGGCCGTTACGTCACCGCTGTTATAAGATACCTTGGCTTCCTTACCCTCCAGATTAACATTGACATCCTTTATACCGAGCTTTTCGGACAGAACACCTATAAAACATTTAAACGACATCTATAAAAAATATGAAATCTACAATACATATGATCTGCGGATATAAAATTTAAAGATAAAAAGAACTTCACAAAGTTTCAAACAAATTTAACAACTTTTGCTTACACAGATATATACAAAAGCATTTCTTTCCAAACAAGAACAAAGAAATTCTATAATTATAATCAATAAAAATGATTATATTTCTATATTATATCGACTTACTAATGATGTTCTTAACGCACGACGAACAAGTCATTCCGTCTATGTGTATGTTGCAGGTTCTGCTGGCAGGTACTATGGAGATGAGGGTATTGTTAGTTTTGTTCTTCATTACGTCATCGGATATTGGCAGATTGACGGTGAAACCCATGTCCTCGATAGCGTCCGCCAATTCTTGCGGCGTCGTCTCGCGCGTCCTGTACTCGATATAGCCGGCCATCTCCTCCAAGACTACCCTGATACTGACGACATCCGACCGCTCGCCGATCATCCCCTCAATGTTCCTTACGCAACTCTGACAGGTCATTCCCTGGATACCGATTTTAACCGTGCTGATCTCGTCCACGGAATGCTCGCGCGGCACGCGCACCAGATGCGTCGTACCCTCGTACTCGGTGTCATCATCGCCATCCCTTCAAACATTTTTACAAACAATTCAGGCATTTGTTCGATTGCTTTCAATATCTCAATAAAAACAGAAAATGTGTTCAATCTTAATATTACTTTCATGTCTCGCAATTAAAATTCGATGAAATATAATAAGTGGAAATGATAAAAATGTTAATTAATATAATAATAACTAAATTTCTTCTAGACCATAGAAATATTTATAAAAATAAATTGCTCCGCTATGAATAAAATTTTACTGCTTTAATAATCAACATACATCTTTTGTTGTTTGCTAAATTTATATGAAGAAGACCGGAGACAGAGGGATTATAGAGTTTATCAACTTCATGTCGATAAATTATGCCTATCAAGGCAATAATAAAATATTTTGTATAAGATATGTTGTATCAGATATTTTTTAGCAATATGTTTCATTTATACCTCAATAAGATCACCTTAATAGAATAACTGGAGGATCGTCTACTTATTATTGCGAAATAAATTGTTACTATGATTTCGCAGTATTTCAAACCGGATAATGCTTTGTTTACTACAGTTATCTCTTTCATAAATTCGCGTAATACATTCAACGCGATAAGCTACACAGAGAAGTATCGTATTAATCGTTTTGCGAATAAGGAGTGTCGTAAATAAAAATATTACATTCATTCGGAGATTTGACAAGTGAGTTACAAATTAATAACGCGCCATTAATTAAGAGCATCATAGAATTTTAATATTCATCGCGTGATAATACGTCATAATCAAGATATGAAAGAAACGTGTTTTGATTACTGTCGCGTGGTGAATATCAAAATTCTATGATGCTGTTAATTAATTTCAATGAATGCTCTTTATCGCTGATTTTAACAAAAATTTTCGCTCCTTATCAACAATCTGCGACTCGATAACGATGATATGTCGACCACAGAAGCAGATTTTTGCGAATCTATTCATTCAACAACATTCTATATATGGTATGTTATATATGCAAATGACAGATAAGCTGAAGAACTAATAATTAGAGCATTATAAATTATCTATTTGAAGTTAAAATACAGTCAAAAAAGTTGTTTTGAGATATAATATATTCATATACATTTCTTTTCTTGATACAAAAAAGATTAATATATTTCGGTAGGAGATATCCCCGTTTTACTTTCCAAAGCTTGAATATACCGTTGTATTAATATCGAAGATATAATTCATCTAAAGATTGCTTTCATTAACTAAAATCATAGTTTTATCCGATTTTTTGCTCGTTTCTCGATTCTATAAGACAGAAAGTCATTAAAAACCATATATATATTTTTGATTGACTAAATTTTACGAAAATAGTCTGAATGAACGAACATCACATACAAGTTCTCCTAAAAATATACAACATTACACTATAAGCACACTAATTGGCATTCTTTACGAATCTTACCAAATGATATCGACGGCGCCATAAGTTTTACTAAGAAGAGGCTGTTTCTCCTTTTCTTTCATCATTCAAGAGATTGAAGTTTCTTGATCAACGCTTTCGAAACCTGTTACGCGGTTCTTTATTTCGATTTAGACTCTTGAAAATTATCTATTTCTTTATCAAACAAGTGTATAGATAAGCACGAAAGTCTTTGTGAACGAAGTTGTAGTTTTGAAATTAGGTATTTGCTATGCCAATTATAGCTAATAAACGATAATAAATTGCAATCGTGATTTTCCGAACAAGATATCAAAGTTTGAAATTTTGATAATTTCTGAAAAATTACTCTCTCTCTCTCTCTCTCTCTTTTTCTCTGGAAAGATAATTATATCTTGGGAAATAATTGTTTCGAGAAATTTCTATTCGTGCACTATTATCGTGAGAGATAAGCTTTTAGCTGGTTAGTAATACAAGCACTATATTATATATTATAATATATAGAGACTCGATTTGGTTAACAATTGCTGAAAAAACATGAACAACAAGCACGAGTTTCCATGATATTGAATTGTGTGACGGATATTCTAATTCATCGTTGAGTTGCGATGAAAATTGCGAAAATCGAGTCGCGATTCTAATTTTAATCTGTTAATTTTAATTTGTTAATTTTAAACTGTTAACAATCAGGCCGAATGGCTCGACACAATTGCCATTTACCATGGATATTTTATAACGCCAAACTATTGTCCATTTATTTGGAAAAATGATGTGTAGTGAAGAAAAGAGCGTGTGAGATTGATCTCTTCTACGATTTTTACGATGCGCCGCGTAAAAAATACGTTCCCTCGTTGATTGCGATTTCCACAATCGACTTAGTCTCGTTTCTACTTTCACGGTGGGGTAGACACCAAAATATACACACGATACTCTCGATGATATCACCGAACGACTGATAATTCCTCCGGTAATCGCTATCCTGCAGTCAGCTGCTCACGGTTCACTTTTTGCTCACGGCACTTCTTTTCCTGAGAATATATTGTATAAGAGTCGAATAATCGAGCTGATAGGCAATTATGTGAAATTATACTGAAATAAAGCGAAACCCTTCGGACGATTTTGCATTGCAAAATGCAAAAAATACTCATCTAATGTATAAGCTCGTGAATAAATACATCTTCCTACATAGATCACACGTTTTATACGCGAAGCGTAAGAAAATCACTTAATGAAGAGCGAATACTTCAAATTTCATGGATATCACCTATCAGGGGATGACTAGAACCCAATTAATTTTATCGCTATCGAAGAATGGAATTCCATCCA
Organism: Polyergus mexicanus; assembly: GCF_030449975.1. Taxonomy (NCBI): domain Eukaryota; kingdom Metazoa; phylum Arthropoda; class Insecta; order Hymenoptera; family Formicidae; genus Polyergus; species Polyergus mexicanus. The sequence goes on along the minus strand of NW_027223326.1, from coordinate 10,165,528 downwards.
ACATTTTTCTATTTTTACATCAATCTCAAGAAAGTAATTTTCTCTCTTCGATATCTATTGATTATCTATATCGACGCATGTGTTGTTCATATATACGTATAATATATTTATATTGCATATATTATATATATATTGTGTGCTACACATATTATATTTTGTTATATTGTTCACATATATACACATCGATACATACACATAATGATATAATAATAATATATTTGTATTTAAAATAAAATAAAATATATAATTCTGCGATATTACTCATAATTTTATTATCAAACAAACCAGATTTTCTGTAATATTAATAACAAATAAATCATTTTCAATTATGTAATATGGCAATATTGATTGCATAATAATATTCTTCTCTTAATAAATCTTAATAATTTGTATAATTTTCGTGTAATTTGTATTGTAAAATTTTCTCCGTACATATGTGCAAATTTGTTAATCGTTTAACAATACGGCACCTTATCACGATCTTAAACTAAATACAGAGTGTACGCGCGATAAATCGAGCATTATTAAAAGAATTAGTGTTTATAATACACTGAGGTAAAACAAAGCCATTTGGTCGATTTTACATTGCTAACGCAAAAAATTTTGATGTCTCGTACACAGCTCGTATATAAATATATCTTACGTATACAAGTCACAGAAATGTCGATCTTAATTTTAATGAATGTGAAAGTCGCGATTCGAGTAAAAGGCCTTCACGCTTTCTGCTCGTGATGAACTTTCATCTGGCAAGCTTGACGCATATCTATGCGTTTCTACGTGTGTATTATGCATAAAATAGACAATGCAGAATGTGTAAAATGAGCTAATGATCGTTTCATTATATCAAAATATGTGTATAATATATTTGAAGATTTATAAAGATAAGATTTCTTTGAAGATTAAAGTATGAAATTAAAGAATTAACGAAATGTTAGCTTTTCGAAATCGGCTTTAAAAGATATTTTACTATTAAAAGTAATAATACTGACCCAAGCAATCTAATGTTTTCGCGCAATCTCGAGCGATCCATATCGTTCGTCGCAGAAAAATCCGTCAAATCGTGATACACCAGCTTCACCCGATGGATCAAGGGACCCCTGAACTTGGTCATCTCGCGTTAAATTAAACGGCGCGATACGATACTTTTAATCTTGTAATATAAATTCGCGATATCGCAGATTTATTGTCACATTATGTTACTCAAGTCATAATATTCATCCGAATGCTCTCGAAACGGTTACTAAAAAAAAAAAAAAAAAAAAAAATATATATAATAAAAAATATATATAATTACATCACTATAAAAATGAGATAGCGAACAGGAACGTCATGCGACCACGAATCAAACGATAATTTGCTCTATTTTTTCGTAAGTCTAAAAAATCCGACAACAAAGCTCACTTTGGATTTCTCAGATCGATTATCATTATCACTAACAACATATTTTTTCGCACACACGAATAACAAAGCACCACGCGTATATATTATAATTTCTATTAAACAATATAAATAAGATTATTATATTAAAAAATTAAATACTTTCAAAATTTCTTTCAAACTTTTAAAGTATCGAGATATGCGTGACACACGGCGAAACCATCGCAGCACGTTATATGAAAAACGGTATGTGTTTAACGAGTATAAGGCGAGAATGAATATCCGGGGAACCAGGTATAAGCCCGACTACTTGAATCAAGTATAACGTGGACGAGAGAGAAAGGCGTGCTCCAGATCTCAATGCCTTCCGTAAGATTGAACAAGACTATGCGTTATGGAAAGACAGAGAGAAAAAAAAAAAAGATTCGCCTACTTGGATAACGCAAAGCAGCTTGATATTTTCCGATATTAAATTTTGAATCAAATTAAAAAATCATGCATCTACAACACTAACTTTATATATCCGTTACGCAGTTAAATCCCAGAATTAAATATAGATCATTGCTTGTAATTTTGTTGTTTTTACGTTGCAATATGTAAGCGCAAATTATTTCTACTGAATGTAATGACACTTCCAAGAAACAATAAATTATTTTGTAAATTAATTCGATAATTAATATGTGTAGATTAATGCTGTTTCTACATATATACAAGATTTGACTGAGAGCTAAATGTAACGCACGAGAAATAAAGAAATAAATGCCTTCATAAATATCTTATAAATGTATTTTCTTATAAATATCTTATAAATATATTTATTTCTCGTGCATTATATTTAGCTCTCAGTCAAATCTTGCACAACGTTGTATATATATATAAAATAAAAATATCTATAATAACGTGTTTGATATGTGTCTAAAATATGTTTACAAGATACATTGAGAGAATATAAGTTTTATAGATAGTCATTAATTAAATCCTCTTAAATTGTTGCATTCAAAACTAATCGAATCAAAAATATTTCAGTTATTTTGCATAAAGATTGTTTGAGGAATTTATTGAGATAATACATGTATAAAATTGTTTAAGATATTTGATAAGCATATAATAAATGTCTCCACAGCACACAAAACAAGATTAAAAAGATTAAATATATATATATATTTTTTTTTTAAATACCCAAGGAATTTATCTACAAATTATTCGATTAATTTGGAGTTAATTTCCTGCTGTAAATTTTATTCATTGTAAAATCTGAATTTTTAATATTATGTTTAATTAATATAATATCTGCCCGCTATGTACATATTTTAATAGCAACAACATTACGTTGCTTCTACTATTCATGCATGCGATCTCTCTTAATGGCTATTAAAACGCGCGAATCGAAAACAGCGTTTAATTTATTGTCGCGATTGTGCTATTTATCTCGTGACACCGAGAATCACAATACTATGTACTCGTATTTTAATAAAGTGAGAATGACTACGAGGATTAATCCAATTTCACCGGCCGCATCTCTCGGAATTTATCTCTGATCAAACTTGGATATTACAAATGATGAATATTCAAACGGGAAATAAATCGGCTGTAACCGACAGGAAATGATGATAGGAAACTAATGACGCTAATATGTATGATTCATATATTCGAAAGTATATGTGGAAATATTTCTGGAGAATTTCAATTCCTGGAGAATCCTCCAATAATAATGCGACTTACCCAAATGCCTCTACTAATACATTGTATTTCCATATATCCTTAGATTTTCGTGCCATTTCGCCACGTCACTCGGAAAATCTTCCTGATATTTCCCGAATTCCTCGAATATAGCGTGTTTTAATTACACCGAATTATTTTTGTCTTCTATCTACGATTGCTCCTCTTTCTATAGGTTGTCGCGTTTCTTCGAAACAAGACGCGTATAATTAAAGCATAACGAAACTGTCACGATACATCTCGCACGACTCATTACGAATTCAATCATGCATTGATGTTGCACGACTCGATGCACACGATAATACAACGCAAAAGACATACAAAGCACCTGTTAATACATCCAGATTACATTCTGCAAATGGATTTGAATACGACAATCTATAAGACTGCAATTTAGATATTCGATCGGTGTTCCGATTAAAAAGTGACACTACAGGAATGTTCTCTAATTATATTGTTAAACAGTATCATGTTCTCGTACTTGTGTGTTTAGCCTATGTACATCGTGCGCGTAATAAAAGAATTCTATTATAGTCGAACGATCAAATGGATCGTGTCAATAACGTTGCATTTTTATTCATATAATTATGCTTTTATTCATATAATAATGATTCGTCTTTAATGAATTTTCTTAGAAAATTGCGCCGCAGAAATTGCGGTTTGCCAAGATGGGAGCGTTATCTTATTTCGAGAGATTACGTTGTTTGATTAAAGAAAATTACATTTAAGCTACATTTAAATAATCGTTATTACTTGTATATAATTGCAATTTAAATCAAACAATTCTTTTCACGCACGAAAACTATTGGAGTTCGCCAAAAATCGAGTATCTAACTTTACTCGACGAGAAACTACGCAATCTGGCACATATCGAGCAAGCAAAGCATTATTTTTTAACTGATAGTAAAAGAATGCATGAGTGGGAGTTTAAAATAAACTTTGTTTAGCGGAATAATTTACCAAACGCGATAAAATGTTAAAACAGTCAACGTTGCACGATTGCTTTGTTCTAAACGGACATTAAAGTATAATTATAGAACTTTCGGTGAAGCTGAGCGTGACTCACTTTTGTATGCAAATGTATAATATGAATGATATATGATTAATATAGTGGTCTATGTAGCGAGAGGCAGCAACAGATAAGATAAGATCGACCGACAGAATTCTTTGGAGATCTCTTCCATGTTGCAAGGACATATCTTTTAGGCAACAGTGTATTTTTGTTATATTCAGATATTAAAAATTAAAATCAATGCCACAGTTTCTACGCATGACTTACTGGCAATGTTTAAGGTTTATCTCAAGGATTCTAAATAAATTAGAAAATTTTTTTTTCTCGAAGAGATATACATGTACTCTTGTTAAAAGAGATATATTCATATAGAAAATGTATCTTACTCACTTTTTCTTTATAAATCGGCTTTCAGTTTTGTCATCTTTAGCATCATTTCTCTCATCTGCAACAACGTATCCATTAAATAATCCTCTAAATACTGGATTTCATCAATCGTACTATTTTTTATCATAATACGAAGACTTTTTTCAAAACTCTTTCCAAATCATTTAGAGAAATTAAATTAATTTACCTTACGACAAACTCAGCATCTGCACTCACCTCTATCTATGTGATTCATAATCCCCTCACATTGCTCTATCTTCGTAACGTCCATTCTCCTCTGTAACCAGATAAAGTTTGAAGATGTTAGAATAAATTATGTCAATCAATTGTCTCTGTCTCAGCGTTCATGCATCGCATACATCGGCACAAAGACCAGCTAATCATGCATCATCAAAGGAACATACACACAAGAGTGTCTTTCACATCTATTTTCGAGCGTACAGCATTTACATACACGTACCGTTCAGCATACGGGTCGTCCTCCTACGATTCTTCATATGGGATTATAACCTAAAAGCGTTGCCTGCCTCAGACTCGATCACGAATGATTTTCGGAGCGAAGGAACACTGTATACTGCACATCATACTCTGTCTATTTCTCTCTCTCTCTCTCTCTCTCTCTCTCTCTCTCTCTCTCTCTCTCTCTCTCTCTCTCTCCCTCTTTCGGAAGCGTGACGAAGGGGGAGGTGTATTATCGCGCAGAAATTGATCTGCGTACGCGGAGAGCGTGCGTTGCGTTAGACGTACTCTCGATTCACGCGGCACGACCGCACGACACGAACGGGTACCAGGATGAAGCGAGATGCAAGTCGCGACGCGTGCAAAAAAAATATATATACACTTCTGTCAACTGTCAACCGCCGCTCGCCGCGTGACGCGTGACCCACGTGATCTCGCAGTCGACTATTGAAACAAACACACAGCTGACTTCGCGTGACTTGTGAGCTGAAAAAAAGAATATCGAGTTTTTATTATATTATTATTATATATTATTATAATATTATTATTGCCTGATATATTTGTCTTTTAATTTTAATAATCTACCACAAAATAGAATTACATCGTTGCAAACAACGTGCGTTCAGAAATCCTACTCGCGAGAGCAAAAAGAAATCTGCTCCTTTTGTCTTGATTATTATTAGATGATTGATTAAACGTTACTTTACCCCACGGGGTAATAAATGTTAAAAAAATGTAACAAATGTAATAAATAAAATTGAATATTAAATTCGTAAGTGCGCTCATTCTAATAATTAATTAATTTATCATCCGCATATTCGACACAAAATTGATGACATCTTCTATAAGGAAAGAGAATATGGAAAAATCATTATATATATGCATTAGATATATCGAAAGTTACATTTTTTGCATCTTCTTGTATATATTTCTTTTTACTTGTAACTATAATTTCTTATACTTTTCATACTTATCTCAATTGACAAAGTATTATATTTATTCGTCGATTATATATATATAATGATCAATTATATGGTGTAATTTAAAATTATTCGTAAATTGCTCGATCACAAATAAAAAGAAAATAAATCTCAAGAATGTTGATTCTCGACAAAATAAAATCTTAAGAGTTAATTGTAATCATTTTGGATGTTTCCTTGCAACTTAATATTTACTTGCGACGTATATCGACTGTCCTACGAAAGGGAAAAGTATTCTCGATTTTGCGAGGTTAATCCCACAGACTTCTATGGGCGCGTTTCACTTAACGCTCGCACGCATCATCTGTCTTTGTTTAACTTTCGGTGAACAACAAAGATGAAATGATACCGTGAGCGTTGCGATTACGAAGTGGAACGCGCCCGTAGAAGTCTGTGGTTAATTCTCAAGGTGCAAATACGAGGTTAGTCATTCGCTCTGACAAGAGAAGTCTGCGGTGATTAGAATCAAGTTACACGTCGGCAAATCAAATGATTGTTTCATGTGCAAAACCACGAGCAGCTGGAGGCATGATTCTTTACTCTTTAATGTAAGGACACCGCGTTAAAACAGCTCGTTAGCGATCCTCTGCATAGTATGTAATTACAAATTGGATTCTCTTCTAGCATTAAAAATTGCTCTTAATTTATGATCTATTTTTATTTTTTTACTTCGTCCTCTTTCGTCAAATTAATTAGATTTTCATCTCATATTATGAAATCATTCTATGATTCAATGAATGAAGAAAATATATATATATATATATATATATATATATATATATACTTATTATAAAATTGGTATTATATATAATTGTAATGTGTGTAGTTTAATCAGCTTGCAGTTTTATTTTTTATTAAACTTTGCTTATTATAGCAATATTATATTCTAATATTAATTATAATATATTTAGAAATGTGTTTATATTAAAATGTATCTATGGAAGAGATTTGTTTAACAAACTTTTATTTAACAAATTATTATAGGACATCATCATATCCATAATGTTGTTAATAGTAGTGTATAAACTACTCTATATACTACTGCTAATCCTAGTTATACTAGTACTAGTACTACTTGCCCTTTTGTCAATTCTATTGATAAAACGGAAAAAGTTTCAAAAAAAGCGAGAGAAGAGACAAGAGAGAGCCACAGTCGTTGGAATCTTTCATCCGTATTGCAATGCAGGTGGAGGAGGCGAGAGAGTGCTTTGGGCTGCGGTACAAGCTATACAGAATATGTATGTTGATATAATTTGTAGATCTAATATTAAAAAATTTATAATCTGCCAAATTTATCTATACTATTACCTTTGTATACTATTATATTTTTTATTATTATTTATGTTTTGAATGCCTCTAGATATCCTGATGTACATATAGCTATATATACTGGTGATCTTGATGCTGATCCCGAAACAATTCTTAGCAGAACTGAAAAAGCATTCAATGTAAAATTACGCCCAAACATTGAATTCGTCTATCTGCGTAAACGAAAATGGGTGGAAGCTTCCATGTATCCTCATTTCACATTGCTAGGGCAAAGTCTGGGATCTATCTGGTTGGGCATCGAGGCATTGGACAGTTTTCCACCAGGTAATATAATTAATTGTTTGAGATATTCATAACGCTACTATACAAAATTTCCATATTAACCCAGATACATAAAAATACACAAATTGCAGACATATACATCGATACAATGGGTTATGCGTTTACGTATCCTTTATTTAAATATATCGGTGGTTGCCGGGTCGGATCGTACACGCATTATCCCACTATTTCGACCGATATGTTAAAGCATGTCTACAGAAGAATCGTCGCGCACAACAACCGACGAATCATTGCCAGAAATCCAATTCTCTCGGGGATGAAGATTCTTTACTATCAATTATTCGCACAAGTAAGTATAATACTTTCAATTATAATATCTTAAAGATATAAAATTTGATCAATTATTTTATGAATAATAAAAGATATGTTGCCATCAAACAATTATTTGATGTTAGATTACTGCAGTTGTACAGATTAGTCGGTAGTTGCGCCGAAACTGTAATGGTAAACTCCTCGTGGACCGAAGATCATATCAATTCTATCTGGAAATGTCAATTAAAGACGCATCGAGTGTATCCTCCGTGCAACGTAGAACATTTGACTAAATTGCCGTTACTCAATGACGAGGAAAAAGGTGGCTATATACGTATAGTGGCGCTCGCACAATTCAGACCAGAAAAGAATCATCCGCTCATGTTGAGAGCCATGTTCGAATTAAGATCGATTCTTAAGGAGGAAATCTGGGAAAAAGTAAATTAATGATTTACCTCGAGAAGAAACAAAAATGTATTCTAAAATTAAATATATATACATTATTTGTAGGTCAAATTAATCTGCATCGGTTCCTGTCGAGATGCAGAGGATGAAGCGCGCGTCAAAGATATGCAAGATTTGGCTAAACATTTGGCTATAGACGAGAATGTTGAATTCAAGTTGAATATACCATTCTCCGAACTCGTATCAGAGCTGCAACGAGGAACAATTGGTCTGCATACAATGTGGAACGAACACTTTGGTATCAGCATAGTGGAATGCATGGCCGCGGGATTAATTATGGTGGCTCATGCTTCTGGTGGGCCAAAGTATGTACTAGGAACTTTACAAATAATTATTAACGCCGTAAAATTAATGGAAAACGGTTATTTTCTTACTAAAAGATGTTTCACAATTCTAGAGCAGATATCATAGAAACTCGAGAGGGTAGCGTGACTGGTTTCCTAGCAGAAGACGAAGGAGAATATGCGAAAGTACTAGCGTATATTATACATATGCCTCAGGACGAACGAAATGCTATTAGAGTTGCTGCGAGGTATATATATTAATAATTACTTGATATTAAAATGATATGAAAAGAATTCAATTATCTCGATTTTTTTTCAGATCATCTGTAAATCGATTCTCGTGTCAGCACTTCGAGAAGGAATTTCTACGAGCAATCGAACCGTTTTTTCGAGCGAAACGAGAGTAATTCATTACCTTGTAATTTTTTAAAAACGGTAAATTATGTGTGCATGTGAATGATTCATTTTAAAATTAGAATGCGCATTTTCGATACATGTTACACATTATCCTGTATGTAATAATATGTATATATAACAAATAAGTGTGTTTTCCATGTGATGAATCAATATTTACTCGTTGAGAGATGCAAGACTTTCTACTTAATGTCCATTAATTTTAGGATCAGTACATTGAACAACTAATCATGATTTAACATATACAAGTTGCAGTACATTATATAACAATAATTGTTAACAAAATGTAATAATTATTTGAACTTTTTGTAAAATTTTAGAATGACTAGAGAATATCGAATGTTTATCAAAGTACATGAACGTTAATATCGATGTTGCAATTTACTTACTGAAACAGCAAAGAGTCAATTAATTTTATGATCGACATAATATTTATGTCGAAACATGCGCAGTGACGAATTATGAAGCATCATATGGTCATTGTTTAATTATATTCTCATTAATCAGTCCACATCCCTGGCACTCTAGAACGTAAGATGAAGTATCTCCGCCTTCAGCACTTTCCGACAAATTGAAAGCGAGTCCGCGTTTACCTAACATCATTTCTGTGACCTGCATAGCAGTCTCTGTATGACAAGTGAGCTTCTTATCTCCGATTTTAATCTTCGAAATACCTTTCGCCAGTGCCATTAAAATTATCATCTGTAACAAATAATATATGATAACATGAAAACTAAAGTGGCTTTTCTTGGATCTACTTTGGACACACTTACTTGGTCCTGCGTATGTTCATCGACACATGCTCCTTTTAAAAGCGGCTTCAAAATCTCGTTAGCCGCCGTTTCACCTGGTGGCAACGCCTCGTGACGTCCGGAGCCTAAGCCAGATCCACCGAAAACGCATCCAGTACTAGTGTTGCATACTATACTAAATATCCACATTATATTTATATATTGCTATCGTTTTTTTTTTCTTTATCTAATATGTAGGATTGTATAGATTAGAAAAAAGAGAACTTTAATATACAATAATTTCTTACTTGATACCAGAGCCGTTTCCCACAGCCATTGCTCTGTCTTCCCTGTAAGCTTCGATCGTGATTGGTGGTACTCGAATATTGCTTCTTACCAATTTATTTGTTAAAACCGTCTTAGCGTCATTTGCCATTGTATGCGCTTCCTAGAAGATTTGCAATGTAATTAACTCAAATTTGACTTGATCTTTCCATATAAATTCAATTAAAATCATACATACGTTTATATGAACCGCTCCAGCTATGTAAGACCATCCTGTTATTCCTCGCGGGACTCCCGGATCGAGTAAAGTAATCGCATTTAAGCTACCAACTGGTTTTATGTGTAAATGTACTTCGCCTCCTCCCTTTGGATAATACCCCCTTCATTTGTCATTATTTTAGTATAAGTGGATTAAAACATGATGAGAATTCAAGATCAGGTACAATAAGATGAGTGTATATACCTTCTCACAACAATGAAATCAAAATCCGCTCCAAATTTATTCAACAATGGTTTGAACACTTCTGTCAGATATTCAATGTGTGGACCCATGGGAACATTTGTGCCACCCTTGAGAACAAGTGTGATTATATCATTGCATGGAAAGAAGAGCGCACATGGTAAAGCTACTTGGGCCAATAAGCAAATACATCCAGCGGTGTGTGTATCCGCTACAAACTCTCGCTTGTTTGTGTTTAATGGGCCAGGGCGAAACTCTAAATGTGTCGATCCTATATATCCGCCTCTAACTTGGGCATTACACATCTCTTTGGCAAGTTCCACACCTACAACAATATATAGTTTTTTTTTACTCGTTTTATTCGTATTTATTATATTTAATCCTTTTACACTTATAGCGTACCTTTCAAATGTTGTGCTGCTAGACCAGGCTTAGCTCTTCCAGCACGTATATTCTCAATTTCAATAGGAATACCATAAAGTGTACTCAAACAGAGAGCGATCCTTAATACTTGTCCACCCTGTAAAAAAGGAATTAAAATTGTATAAGAGATAATGTGATTTATATTAAAAGCAAGCAATAATAATAAAAAAGTAATGTGTAGCTGTCATTTGCATGACATGTTGTAAAAGAATCACTTATCTTGAAAACTAGAAAATAAACTTAATTCTACAGCCGTAAAATATTTTACAGTCAAATTAAGTAATACATTTAAAAATAATAAAAAAATATTAAAAACGATTCTCACTTTTTGAGATAAATACATATCTATCCTGTTTAATATATATAACCTAATAGATATTTTATCCAAGAGAAAGATGGCAATATTCAAGGATTATTTCCCGTGTAATAATACTTACTCCTTCGCCCAAGCTGCCGTCTATTTGTACAAGGGACGACATGACGCGACAATTCCTGAGCATTCAAGCCACATTCAAGCAGTCTAGCGATTCCGCGTTTATTTTTGGCGCTTTGCGCGATTTCCGTGGAAAAAGAATACAAGCTGGCATAAGCGGTTATTCGCGTTAGAAGGCAGGGCAGGGAGATATTTACATCTAACTATAGAATGAATTTTGCTCGATCGTAAAGTTCGCCGGGCCTTCCACATACGGCTTTCCAAGAAACCACGGAGATCTGTCAGAGTTTTTGTTTTTGTGTTCACAGTTACAATCATGAAATATTTACGTCGCACAAGATTTATCTCTTATCTGAAAAAGTATAAATTTATTATTCACTTTATGACGCGGGAAAGGACACATCTTTTACACTTTACATATTCTTTTTAATTATAAAAAAAAGAAAAAAAAAATAGATTTTCTCTCATATGTGTAATTAGGTGTAATTCGAATTTCCGTGAATCTCCGCTGCAAGAAGACGACGGCAGCGCCATTTGACAGCACAAAATTGTAGTGCCAGATGCCAGGGCAAATAAGCGAGCTTCTCTCATGTTATATTCCCATAGAGCCCTTCTGTCCTTCTATGTATACGTAAAGTGCTACGAGGTTAAAACAGCTGTTCTGCTGGATGGTTGCTTTGACAGAGAGATCGACGGATTAAGCGGATGATTTATCAGAAATCCAGGCTTTTAAATGATATCGCGAATATTCCGTGGAGAAAATGAGAATGTCGCGGTCAAACGCAAACGGCAAATCGACACTCTGAAAATCTTTAATGACAAGTAAGAGTAACTCTGACAAGCTTCTCGTCATCGTCGTGGCGTAACCTCTCATTAACCTCACTTATGTACTTATTACTGCCAATCCTCGCTTGTGTTGCTCGCAAATAGCCATTCCTATCGTGAAAATAATCGCATTATCCGGCACGCTTATCTTTGTAATGATATTTCTAAAACAAAGAGAGTTTTTATTGTTCATATTACACAATAGAATCACTTCCAAAATTTCATGTTTCAAATCACGATAAATTGTACTTCTTTGGATGATTGTTTTATAATGAGAAAAATATAATCGAGTTGATTAAAATAAATAGTTAATATTGGCTCAAGGTCACATTGTTCTTAAGTGTTTATAGTAGTGTAGTGTAATATATAGTAATGTGTTGCAGTGTAATAGAGCTCAGAGAAAATGTGGACTATCAGGTGGAATTCCAAGCTGGTGAGAGGCGAATGGCTATCATGGTTTCCTTGTTGCCAAATTTTCCATTGGAGAAGCCAGTACTTAGAGTTTCCCCACCGATAAGCCATCCCTGGTGCAATGAACACAGTGAAATCACCAGTGCACCAGGATTACTCAATGTGAGTTAAAAATTCATGTACTGATAATTAATTAATTTGTGAATTAAATTCGCATATTATTATTTTCTCTATATTTTATATTTTTTTATATATTTTATCTATTTTATCTCGTGCTTTTATCTTGATATATCTAAAAATAGATAATTATTTTGTTGTATTTTTCTATAAGTTTTCGGTACATAGTGATCTTGGTCGGGTCGTTCAAGCTATTATCAGAGAATTCAGTAAGAATCCACCGAAATTATTAGAGGATATTTCATCTGGTACTGCTAAGCCTCACAGAGGTATGCAAACAACATTTTACTTATTCCTTTGTGTGTCGATATGATGAGATATTTTTTATTGTGCGATTGCAGATTTACAAGGGAGAAATTCGCCGTCTTTTTCGCTTCAGCAGTATCCTGTCGAAATTCCATCGACGTCATTCAATTCGTATTACAATACGCAATTTCCACATTTGTCGTCCTCCAGTACAAATACGTGCATTTATAATTATAATTACACAAACTCCGGTCACACGTATGTCTCGACTTCGAAATCATTCGGCAATACATCGCATCACTCGACATATATTCCAAGTTCGAGGACCAGCGCTCTTCACAATGCCACACCCACGGGGTACACCACGAATCATCACGGCACGCCTTATTTGAACTCGCATTATGCGAACGCGAATTATCAGCAGCCATTGCCGAGTCAATCGCAGACAAAAGTTCCGCAGAGCATAATATTTCCCGAATTAAATAATTTAACTAACGAGGAATTGAAGAGGCTCGGCGAAGATGAAGATAAACTAGATGATTTTCTGGAGAAACATTCCCAAATTAAAGACATAAACGCAGCAATCGAGGATGCTATGGATTGGGTTGAAAAAACTGCTGGTAAGAAGAAGGATGTCTCTCTTGCTATTAAAATATTAAGGTTATGAATTACATATAGTTTTTATATATTATTCTCTTCCATATTAATTTGTTCCGTTTTAATCAATTATCAACGAATCTGTATCTTTTTTTGCAGAAACTAACGCAGCTAAAGAACCCGAGCTGAAGCAACTACAAGCTGATGTGACAGACAACGTGAAAACGGTGGCAGTGCTGAAAGCCAGATACGATTATCTCATACAACGATACAATAAATTGTCCGAAGTCTTCACGCCAGATCACATAAAAGAGTGTTTGAGAGAAGCTGCAGATGAGAGCCACGAAGAAAGCGAGAAAATCGCCGAAGATTTTTTAAACCGCAAGATTGACGTCGAGCGTTTCCTCAGCACGTATATTGAGTGTCGGAAGCTGGGACAAGCGAGACGAACCAAGGAAGAGAAATTAGCACATCAATTAAACGAGCTGAAACGAGCTGGTTTCTGAAATGATACGCATATAATCATCTTTTTCTATGGAATCGAACAAAACAACTGTAAATAAGACTTAGTTAATTTAAACGTTATTGTGAATTTAAATTTATAGCATTCGCGATTACGTAACATTTAATGCAGCTAGAGAAATCAACCGAATATTCGGTTGAAGGAAGCATATTTTTTGCGTAAACGCTTTACGTTTTACTCGCTTCTTATATACTTATGCTAGATTTTAAATCACTTAAAATCACGCGCGCGTAGCATTCCAGAATTGAAACATGTATACACACACACAAGTGGCGCTAAACGAACGAAGTGATTAAAAACCAGGAGTGCTTTAAGATTAACTTCGATGGAGTACTGTTACACTCTGTATTTCGAACAATTTCGCGAGATAAAGCAATATATATAGTGATCGAATTAAATCCGTTTAAAACTTCCGTGTAACAAGTTGATTCATACGAGTACTTACTCCATAGTGAAAAAAATAACGTGGCTTTAATTATGTTAGTTTTGCACATGTGACAACACAACACATGTACCGTCGCGATTAATTCAGAGGAAGGTACGTTTTTTACTGTGTAAATAAATGTGCAGGGATGTAATTAAAACCGATTTTTGAAAATTTGCTTCGGTGACGTTACTTTTAATTATTTATCCTGTGAATGTTCCTAATATTGTAACATATTTAAAAAATTGTATAGATATACAATGAAGAGAAACAAAAGCAAAAAAATCGTTGAACTTAAAAGATTACCCTTCTCCTGTGCCTCAAAGTAGAAAACAAGAAAACGATATAAATGATGACTCACAATGTTTCATAACATTTATAATAACATTATAAACTACATTATTGATTCGTTCACATATATTTTGAAGACTGATGAGTTCAAATATTAATAAATGTTATTATTACAATTTTTATATATATATATATATATATATATCCATATATATTACAGTAAAATATGTAATATATATATATATATCAATTTTATTTTTGTATAAAGTTGCGATTGCTAACTTTAAAAAACACTAATGCTCAGACAAGTATTTACATCGAAGTATAAAAATAATACCTTGATCAAGCATTTTCATTTCTATTAAATGCACTATTCAGTCCATCAATGGCAATTGACGTTGCTAGCTGACAACAATGAACATTGTTCATATAGAATTATATTTCTCTTTAATAGTTCGCGCTTTTCCTTTTTTTTTTATATTTTTAACATGTATTTTTAATACATTGGCAGTTGGATAATTTGCAGATTTGTCTCACGATGAGTTCCATTACGGATCCACGAAAGAGATCATAATGTAACGCGTGCCCGCGGTCACTCGCAGTCCCTCGTGATAGTGTGTCAATCTTCCGGGATGCATCAGCATCCAGCCCGGCTTCGTATCGGTGACGGAACAATTGTATCGGATAAACTTGCATCCACCGCCCTCATAGTCCACACCCGCCTGATTCAGGGCAATGTTGATGGTATAGGTCGAAGAATCGTGATGTGGCCGCAAGAATGGCTGCTCGTCCGGGCGATATCTTACGACGAAATTCATAAGCGACCGCGGTGGCTGTTGACATTAAATTAATATTGCAAACGGTTTGAACTAAACTGATCTACAGTAATAAAAATAAAATTTTATCGACATAATTTTACATATGATGTGAAAATGTATTCCAATTTCATCCGTTACGAAGCGGTATAACCAGACTACAAGAGCAGATCGTGTATAACCCGAAAGCTGTGCGTATACCCAAATGCATTGCGAAATCTGTGTGCATGTTAGAGATCACTTCCGTATACCAGGATTTCAGAATCTTACGTAATCCTCGTATCCTGTAAAGACATGCTGTTGCAAGGGACTGATGTAATCTTTGAGAAATTTCAACCAGGCGTCCTCGAGGCCGACTTGGTTCATGTGAATATCACGAGTCGGTACCGCTTCGTATCCGGACTCCAGTCGAGAATCCTAAAAAAAGATCCGGCATACACAAATGAATCTTACATCATGATAGTAGCCGATGAAGACGAGCTCCTGCAACGGTCTAACATATTCTTTCAAAAAGTACAACCACTGTTGTTCGTATTGAATTTGATTCATATGAATATCACGGGTCGGTACGCTTTCGTAACCACTCGTCAAGCGTGGGTCCTGCCGAAAATTTTAATGTACAATACAAAGATTTCTATCACATTATTGAACTATGAATTAATAAATGACTAAAAGAATTGACTTACGTGATTAGTCCCATCAGACCATTGTCCGTAAGTCTCGACGATCCCAATAAGTTCATTGGTGAATCTGACAGTAGAGATGGGGAACCAATAAACATCGGGACACGGCTGTAAACAATAAAATTGTATAAGCAGTTAAACAAATAACAAAAGTAGCATTATTTCGGAGAAATAACTTTAACGAAACCATTTTACCTGTATTGGTTTTTTATCGGGATTAAAGTTCTCGCTGTAATTCGGATGAATATATCTTCTCTCCCAATCCAGCTTGTTGTCCATGATTTGGTACATATCCGGGTAGGTAAGCTGAATGTCATAGGTAGTAGGATTGACGAGGTGGCCGAACTCGAGTCTGTTGTTGAGGTACATGAACAGGCCCCTTTGTCGGTTTCCCTGGGCGAAGGCCAATTCCGTATCCAAATCGACATCCTCGTAGGACGGTCGAGTCGCCTTGTTCGCTATAATGGTTGCGTTGATCAAGTAACAGCTACTGACGAACGGCACGTTCCACAGTCCCCTGAAACAGATGTGTCAATGTGATTCGACGAACCGCGCGAGTCGAGAGACGACGGAAACGAGAGCGCGTGCAACAAGCGGCACAAGCAGACGTATTTGTCCGCCTGTGGCGAATGTCGTGTTGTTTTGCGGAGGTCATCGCTTAAGTGTTTTGTAAGGTGATCGTGGTAATTTTATAGTAACCGCGATTGGCCGATGAACATACTTGGCAATGGGTTATGCATAATTATCCAATTGAGATTCATAACACTTATCACACCAACGTGTGACTGCGTGTATCCGTCGTGCGTCGTGTGGTCCATTCGTATTTTAGGCGGTAGGGTCTAGCGGATCCGATCTCCATAATACCTTCTGTGTGTCAGGGATTAGCCAAGTCCTTCAAATCCTCCGGTAAGAGCACAACAGATGTACGTTGCATAAATTGCGTGAAACACGCGCACGGTTCCATTATAAAGTACCTTCATTATTATTGTCCGCGGAATGCAGCTCATTCATTTCATCATCAAATTTCTCACGCGCTCTCGCCAATAGATATAATATAATATATTAAAATAAAGTGATGGATTATGCTCCGTGTATATAATAGCGATAAACGAGTTCAAAAGGTATATAAAGTGTCCGCGTGAAAGAGTTCGTCTGCATCGTTGGTCATCCCGGTCGTCAAGAATCTCTCTCTCTCTGGTTGTAGAACAAATGACGAGATGCCGGCTGCTCTATCTGTTCCTATTAACGGCCCTAATGATGAGCACAGAAGCGCAGAAGGGCGGCGGAGGTAGAGGAGGGAGGGGTCGCAACAGAGGAAGAATATGGGGCTCACGGATGCCCATCCTGATACCTAATCGAAATCCCGCCAGCGCGCATTATTACGAGAACAAAGATGTGAGTTGAGACATGCTAGATATAATAGTTTGGAAGACTGTAATTAGAAGACTGTATTAGTTCAGTGATGAATCATCTGATAACGGGTTTTTCGCAGGGTGCTAAAATCGTGAAAGCATCGCACTTTGAACTGGATTACATGCTGGGCAGAAAGATCACGTTCTTCTGTATGGCCACCGGTTTCCCTAGGCCGGAAATTACTTGGTTGAAGGATGGGATTGAGATGTACCATCACAAATTTTTCCAGGTAGGTCTCAATCCGCCGTTAAAGGGGAGATATTCGCCGTCCTAAAAGGAATCCACAATTAAGAGAATATTTATCACGAACGACCACGAGAAAATCGAGGGAATCGTTTAAATCGCCAGGTGCACGAGTGGCCCGTCGGCAACGACACGATAAAGTCGAAAATGGAGATCGATCCTGCGACGCAGAAGGACGCGGGATACTATGAATGTCAGGCGGATAATCAATATGCCGTCGATCGTCGGGGCTTCAGAACGGACTACGTCATGATCTCGTATTAAACGCCTTCTCCGATCGTAGCTCCGCGACTGCATAGTGTAATAGAATAAATAATATTTTTTCAACAATAGCTAATAGATATTTGTTATACTGCGAAAATATTTATTATTTGATAGATTTTTACCTGATGAAAAGTAGATACATTATTAGTTACTGATCGAAACATCGCGAAAAACGGGAAATCTATTGAGATCATTGTTAGATGATCTAAAAAAACTGGTCGAAAAAATTCATATATAATTATAAATATAATTGATAAAATAGACTCAAGCACTTTCTTCGCCTCTTCCTCTACGCGGCGATCTGTTCTACAACATATATATCAACATCAGATATAAAATTTATATAGCAAATATATAATGCATCGTAAAATATTTTGCATGACAAAATATAGCTTTCCTTTTTCTTTAACGCCAGCAAAACAGAATCATTTAGTTTGTCAATGAGATATGCAAAGAGATGCGGGAGGTTCCCCTTCCCAATTCTTATTCGTTAAAACATGATTGAGTATTATAAAGGGTAGCGTGAGGAACATATCGAAAATGGTTCATCACTGCAAATTTAACAAGGTAATTGTGTCGTGCCGCGACACAAAAAGTGGTATGGAAAGGCATATTTCGCTGCATTGCCATTGGCGAACGTAACGATTTATAGCAAACATGAAATAAACAATTAGTACGGGTATTACAAATGCGTTGTGAGCATGCTTATTTTTTTCCGTAGTTTCTTCCATTTTTCTTCAATTTTGATTTCTCGATATTTGCGATATAATTTATTCTCGTGAATTTTAATTTCAATCAAACCGTGTCTTTTGCGTTAGACAATTAATGTAAAAACGCAAAAAATGTCGCAAAATCACCGAACCGAAAATATGAATCATCCGGAAGGAATGGATATCGTTAAATTAATGGATAAGCGGTCTGTAGATTTGATAGAAATTGATGGTGATCATGTGGACCAAAGGAATAACCACCGTACGTATAGCGCATAGACAGTTTATCTGCATATAAGTCTGTAATAGATACGAGAGGACACTAGGGGAGTAATGAGTAGGTAGGTGACTGTCAGTCGCATCGGAGTTCCGTGTGATCGACGAACGTTGCTACATACGGTGAGTATCCTCAGCGCATTCGCTCTGATATAAATACGTTTCAATTGAGCAGGATTTCCAACATCCATTTTATACGCTATATAAATCTATAATAATAATATTTAATTTTTTGATTTGTGAAATTGTAATGTTAATTTCAATCGCTCCTTTGATCTGAAAATCGATTAAATGATTTCGAATCTACAATTTCAAAAACTGTATAGAAAATATTATGGATTAATGTTCGATTCCGCTTTTATTAGATTTATCATGTCACGTTCTATGCTGTTACTGATCCTGTTGGGTATATTATTGCTCAATTGCCAAGAGACGCTTGGTCGAAGAGGCCGAGCAAGAGGTAGAAGCAAGTCTCGTGTGCAGATTGGATTGCCTATTACCGGAAAATACCGTGATCCGGAAAGTGATCAATATTACAACCATCACGATGTACGTAAAAAAGAAGAGTGCCTAAGAGGAGCCGTTTAATTTTTTTTCGCATTTCTCTATTTCGTATTTTTCTAATGCCAGATTAAAGTTGTTGTTGGTATATTAATCATTTTAGGGAGCCAAGATAGTTCTGGCATCACACTTCGATCTAGAATATGTCTTGGGACACAAAATAGCTTTTCTTTGTCTCGCTAAAGGTAATCCGCGTCCGCAAATCACGTGGTTCAAGGATGGTGCCGAGATTTACACGCATCATTATTTACATGTCAGTATAAGTTCACAATATAAAAAATATTCATCTCTTGTTTGCGCTTAAAGAGATTTCTTTCATTAAAAAAATCTTCAAACGTAAACAAGCTGACACGCATTTATAATTGATAATAAATTGTGATATTCTATCGCTGAAATTATATCTCATTTCGTTGCAGATACACGAGTGGCAAGTTGGAACTGACAAAGTGAAATCGAAACTCGAGATCGATCCCGCTACTCAAATGGACGCCGGGGTTTACGAGTGCACGGCAGACAATATGTACAGCATCGATCGAAGGTCTTTCAAGACTGACTTCTC
Organism: Polyergus mexicanus; assembly: GCF_030449975.1. Lineage (NCBI taxonomy): Eukaryota > Metazoa > Arthropoda > Insecta > Hymenoptera > Formicidae > Polyergus > Polyergus mexicanus. Next base: position 10,145,218 of record NW_027223326.1, on the reverse strand, counting down.
CATCGCTTTTGATTAGTGCGAGAAATTCGAAATAAACTCATAAACTAGGTAAAACATGTAAATCCCAGGTAACGTTTAAAATTTATGTAATAGACACATTAGGAAGCGGTAGATCTTAAGAAAACGGCTTAGAACGATATGTATTTTTATTGTAACTTATATGGAGAGATGAAAAAAAACTAAAATGTCCTGATAAAAAATAAAAAAAATATAAAATCTTTTGAATCCCAATCGCGAGAAAAGCGGGCTTAAAAAATCGCGAAATGTCTTATCTAGAATAATAAACTGTTTTCTTCTAAAGCAGAATCAATGAGTAATGGGCATACAATCATAGTCGATTAAAACAAAATATGTAAAAAAAAAAATAATATTTGTGAATTCACTATACCTGCGTACGTTCTTTATTATCTCCATGTAATCGAAGCTCCGCGCGTAAAATCCGTCATTCGTTACAGCGCCCCAAAAGTTGCTCCATAATGTATATGGTCGAATAAGTAAGGGTGCGACGATCCCTCTTTGCTGCTCCACTAATAACTTCAACGTGTGCTCATTGTCCAAATGTGCGACCGCGTCAACTGACAAATATCCGGAACACTCCTTCAACAAGCAATGCTCTCTGCGAAATAGATTGCTTTTTAATCTTTCTATAAATGATGTTCCCTTTAATATTAAATCGCAATTTTTAACATTTAACTCTTTAGATAATAGATAAGAGATAAATATTGCAAATCATTTCGCTTACACTTACAGCGCTAATTTTCTCGCGTCAATTTCGCTGATTTTGTCTTTCGGCAATATAGATATTTGTTTCGCGCTCAGATATTCCTGGCTAAGTCTCTCGAAGAAGTCAGAGACCACGCTTTGGTGATAAGGCACATTGTTGTGAACGAGCAGATGCAATCTCGACTTTGGATAGGCTTGACGATAAATAGTTTGAAAGAATTCTTCCAAGAATGGCGTAGGTTGTTCGATGAATATAGCTATTAAAATAATCGGATATGTTTCTGTCGAGTTTTTGTTGAGTTCGATGGTTCGGTCCCAGCAGGCCAAACACCCCTCTTTCGGTGTCCAAGCATGAGCCAGATAATTGCCCAAGGAATTTAAAACCAGCTTGTTAGGCCCGTTGCCGTGGAGTATTAAGGGCACCGTGTTGTAAACAATGTTTTGAAGATAAGCCTCCTCTCCTTTGAACCTGAGCTCCACATCGGCTGTAAAAATCGCCCGACAGTAGTAATAATTAAATTATAACTAATATCGTGCGATGCTGCCCTTATATCGAATTCACGTTAGCCCTTACCTACCGCACCGTTGAGATTCTGGAATATCTCGGATTTGTGATCCAGCTTGATCTTATGTCGCATCCTAAGCGCGTCCTGTAGGTAGATGGTCGTATAAAACAACTGATCATCGTCCTCATCTTTGATCAACGCCTTGTCCAGGATCTCGTACACATCAGACACGTATCCGATAAAACCTCCGGAGTTCAGGTACCGTTTACCCCGAGATACGGACGGATAGTGAATCGCCAAGGATCTATCCGGCCAGCAATATGCTTCCGCGGAGAATAAGATTCGAGCATCAATATCCAGGAATCGCTCGACGATGGCAGACAAACCGCCAAGAAATATTACATCGTAACTGAAAGTATAGGAAATGTATAGGAAATATATACATATGTTCTGTATGCATTAGAAAATGTTTTTTTTCCGCAACATTAGAATATATTAACTATATCACCTATCGGTGAATAAGACGATTTTTTTCTCATCGTTCCGATAATCCTCCAAGGCTTTTTTGAGAAGATTAATTTTATATCCACCGCCGGGATAATTCATGTTGGTACCGCCTCTCCATGGCTCGCCTAGCCCGAGAATCTTCAAGTTGTCGCGAAGACCATAGACTTCGACCGATCTTAGGTATCTTTGGAAGCCATCCGTCTCGTTGGATGCAACGGTAAGTACCAGGACATCTGAAATATAATAATTAGCTAAATTAGTGTGATGAAAAAAAGAAATAATGGTTGTAAATTTTATACAACACAGAATTCACATATTTCTAATTGTCATATTTTTACAAAGTTATCCTTCTTTAAAAGGAAGAGACTCGTCGAAAAATAAATAAACAATTTTCAGAGAAAAAAACTCGAGATCTAATTGACGATGCTGAAAAGCAGATCATCCTTATTCAACATCGGGCACAAAGTTATAAATCGATTCCGTCATTGTTAGTCAGCCGATGAACTCGTTAGCATCGCGCATCGAGCTCATCGTGATGTCATGTCGAGAAGTAGCGCCCACGAGGACCACAGCACGTATACCGGCTGCATTTCCACTCCGCTTGTATTACTGAGCCATCAATACACTCTTACGCAAGCTACTCTCGGGATATTTTTAGAACTGGCGATTTCGAACGTCCGTGGAAATTCGAGGAAAGATGCCTTTAAGGGCTTTCTTATGGAAAGCGATTGAAGGACGATTACAAATATTATACATTTTGTTGAATAATTTATGAGAAAATTGTACAATATAAAATCTCGCGGAAATATATGTATATGCTATATGTCATTAATGTGACAAGAGATATATTAATCTCGCAGTTATATAAAGTAGTGATCTGCGTTAATCTCCGAATTATAAAAAAACAAACGATTGAGTCAAGAAATTTCGAATCTCGTCTCTACTCGTGCGATGAGCAACAACGGAAATGAAATGATAAGGACCACGAACTCGCTCCGGTTACATGCCGACTAAAAGAATACGGAATCGTATTAAATTAGTCGACGTTCCATAAACGAAACGATTATATCACGCTGCATATTCGTTACGAATAGGTTCTCGTCGCTTGAGAACTTAATGATAAATTAGACGAGAAAAATCTTCGAAAGATTCGATTAATCAGTTGTACGAAACCATTGCAAAGATTTCTCGTTCACTTAAAATATTGATAACCTTTGCTTTATAGAAATTAAAGACAATCTATAATATGTTTCAGTATTATTATTATTATTATTAGATATTAGTACTTTTAGTTCAATTTGATAACAGAACAATGAGGGTAACGAGATGTGCGAAATGTGCCTTATGGACATTAATAAGTAAATTGTTTCAAACACGCATCTCGCCTCGCGGAGGAAAAAAAGCCGAAGTTTGTCGCCAACCGAATCGGGGTCGACGAACGTCGACTTTCGTTATTTTTTTTTCGCTTTGATCTCAAGAAAAGTAAATAATTATATATTATTAACTCTCTACCGTAAATTGCTATTTGTGGCCGCATCTCTCAGCATAATCTCGATTATGGCTGAAATAGGATTTTTCCTAAAGCGAGAATTTTCTCATCGGGAATCAATCGCGTGGATATCGAAAATATATCTGGATATTGGTTGTAGAAGAATAAAGGAAATAAGAGAGAGAAAGCTCATGAGAGTATTCTTCGATATTAAATATTCCGATTTCTTTTTCATCATAAATAATTGTAATTCGATAAAAAAAGATTCTGACACTATAAACCTTCAAATTATGCATCTCATTTTCCTTTTTAATATATTCTATATTTAAAAGTTATATTTTTATATATTCATAAATATAACTTCTCATCAATGTCAAACAATTAAACAACGGATGTCTTTCTTATAATATATTTTATTCCAATATTCTCCTCTCTCATCTCCAATATCTCTTATATGTATGTACATCTCATTTTTTGAGCGGAAAAAAATGTAAGATGCCACTGGGAAGAAAAAAAATTACACGAATCGTCTAAATTTTGTAGCAATATCCAAATAAAGATATCGAGAAAGAAATTTTCGTTCTGCATCCTTGTCAGATGTCTTGTGAACATTTTCTACATTATTGCGGCTGTATGAAAAAAAAAAAGAAAAAAGAATGAGGCTGATGTTTCTCTCTCTGTATCGATCTTCTTGTTCGCCGAAAGGGCGATCGTGACATACCGTTAGCATCAACTGCTGGTGCCTCGCTGACCACATGGTACGTCAGGAAGACGCAGCACCACGCGAGACAGCATCCGATCGTTGTTCCCTTGTCGCCGAACATCTCTCCCTCTCTCTCTTTCTTTTTCTTTCACTGATTAACCCGGGAGCCCGTTGAGCCACACCGAATTTCAATGACGCGCGTCCGCGTCCATCGCTTAGCACTGACTGCACATCACGACTATCGCAAATCGCAAGCGCGAAAACTGACAGAAACCATCGGGCAGAGGCGTAATTGGAAATTACGGTACCCGTAGCACGTTCTTTTCAGACGGGAAGATCTGAATTGTATGTAATGGCACTTCTATGTGCATGGAATCTCGTAAAAAATCTAGAAATTGGGCAGTTTACGCAATTTATGGTTAATTCGTCATCTTTTGACACGATCTCTAATGGAGTGAACGAAATCTCTGACGAAAATCACGGGAATCACGAAGAAGTCGCTACTTATGCTCGAACCGCCATAGCGGCCACCAATCATCGACTTCCTTTTACACTTACACAGTCGATAAAATAGAAGTCACTGATCAAAATTGTTATTGCGAAAAAATTAAATATGTATAATAAAAAAAATTATAAGCAATTTAATACGTAAATATAAAAAAGTTAAATATTAAAATATAAGAAGGTGAAATTTTAATGTATAAGAAAATATTAATTGTCTATATTTACTTAATTAATAAAATAAAAGAATATTTATGTTTATATTACATATAAAATAGAATTCTCTAAAAATTTAGCATATCATTTTGAAAGGATGAAATTTTGACTACAATTAATGAAGCAGATGCTAGAGATAAGATACCTGTCGTATCAAAATTTGACGTGCAAAATTTCTTCGTAGGTCTGTATCGTTCGATGACGAATAAATCATTATCTAAAGTATTATCCTGGCACTGGAGATCATTCGAATGCATGTAAATGTCATAATTTAACTCGCACGCTCCTTCATTTCTCGCCGCAAGATGATTTCCTTGATACAGCAGCAGAACAATGGACAGCATCAATCTTCTCGAGACACTCGGTATTTTCATGTTATCTAAATTGTTATCACATGCGTCGCAAATTATACTATATCGTAATTCTTTTCACGCACTGAGAACTCTGGAATTGTTATTTTATTGTGCCATCTCAATAACTGCTCGATTTGTATATATTCTCACGTTTCTTCAATATTTGTATTGAATATTGATATATCTACAATAATAAATTTATATTGTTTCTCGGATATATTACGATTCAGAAATATCGCATGCGCTTTCCGCCATCGATTGCCGTTTGACAAATCGTATGGATCAGTATCAAAGATTCGGGCATTTATAGGAGAAAGCGAGAAACTCGAAAGCGAGACGATCGACGGTTTTTGTGGTCGAAAAAAACAATTAATCGTCGCTCGATCGTGTCGACGATTTTATTCGCGAGATTTCTTCTTCGCGGACAAACATGTCATCATCGGCCCATGACGTTTTGTAATGAAACGTAAACAAAACATTCCAATCCAATCTAATCTAGAAACAATACACAATTTACATTTTAAAATTAAAAATAACTGTTTCTAATCAATTCTCCTTCTTCCTTCCTTTTGATAAAAGTACTAGTGTCTATCTTTTATGCAATTTTCTTGTATCTGTTTCATTCTATATTTTGAGAAAAAATGTCTGTACTTTTGAAAAATAAAATAAAATATATACATATATGTTTTCTTCGAAAAGTGTCACTATGTATGTAGGTAATTAAATTATGCGAACGAGTCGAGCTAATGCCCAACAAATCGAATTAACCGACGACTTAATACAATTACTGGGGCAGCAGGGTAGACGATCTTGAGGCTTCCTCTGTATGTTGTTGAAAATCGTTACACAGTTTTCGTATGTCAATCGTAAATGACGTTTAGTTTCCTTTTTGCTTCTGGGCGCGCTGGTGAAAACCGTATCGCACACATAAAAAAGTAAAAATGGGCAAAGAAGACGCAGAAACTATAGCCCTAAGGAAAGAGCTGGAGAATCTCATTGACAAGTGCCAGGTTTAAATGTTTTATAATGTTATATCGCGATTATAATATTTTTAGTATATATGAAAAAGTTCATTTCCGGTACAAATTTGTCTTTATTCTTACTCCTATGTTTTATTCGCTTCATCAGGAAGAACAAAAGAAGCAGCAGGATACGACTTTGGAACAAGCGTGCAGCGGAGTGGCAGATGCTTCGAAAGTTAAATTGTCGACTAAGAAGTTGCTGAAAGGACATATCAATAAAGTTAACTCGGTGCATTACAGCGGCGATAATCGGTTAGTTCTAGTCAGTAAAGCGTGCTTCACACGATCTGTAATTCGTCATACATTTTAATATATTATGATATTTTACTTTTTCAAATGTTTTTTTGCATATTACACAAGACATAAAATTATAAATAGAATTTTCAATTCGATTTCCAATTTTATCGTCAATTACATAACTCATCTAAAAAACAGATTTAACGATTCCTCAATCACGAACTATAAACGCTCTTACTTTTTTTTACACTTTTGCTTTAATAGCGATATACTAATAAAGCTCTCGGAGATTTTATTGAATTTCGAAAATTTTTTATCGTTAATATTGTACTGAAAGAATCATTGATGATCTAAATTTACGCTTTCGCACGCGCGTAGACATTGCGTGACTGGTTCATTGGATGGAAAGTTGATCATCTGGGATTCATGGACTGGTAACAAGGTGCAGGTCATCCCATTGCGTTCAGCCTGGGTGATGTCAGTGGCTTTCGCGCAGTCCGGAAATTTTGTCGCGTGCGGCGGTATGGACAACATGTGCACCGTCTATGACGTGAACAATCGCGACGCCACGGGATCCGCCAAGATCATAAGGGAGCTGCTGGGTTACGAGGGATTCCTGTCGTCCTGCAGATTCCTCGATGATAAGAACCTCATCACGGGATCCGGCGACATGAAAATGTATTTGATTAAGCAATGTTGAGGATAGGCAATATTTTTTTACGAATAAATGGTGAATATCTTGTGCATATCTCTAGTTGCATATGGGATCTTGAGGCCAACAAAAAAACGACAGATTTCGAAGCGCATGCGGGCGATGTAGTGAGCATTAGCTTGTCTCCCGACGGCAACACTTACGTTACCGGCTCGGTCGACAAAACTTGCAAATTGTGGGATTTACGGGAGGAGAAAGCCAAACAGACATTCTTCGGTCATGATGCTGACGTAAACTCCGTTTGTGTAAGTGCTTTCAAAATTCGCGTATTAAAGATATTTCAATAAATTATATGTTGCGAATTTATTAAATTCGTTTTCTATATATATATTCTTGATCAATTGTCGTTTTGTTTATGCAGTATCATCCTTCCGGGCAAGGTTTCGTAACAGCGTCCGAGGACAAGACGGCGAGACTGTGGGACTTCAGATCCGATCAGCAGTTGGCCACCTTCAAGCCGCCAAACTCGAATCCCGGATTTACGTCGTGCGGCTTGTCTTTAAGCGGCAGATTCATATTTTGCGGCAGTGACGATAATTCCATTCACATATGGGATACGTTGAAGAACCAACACAATGGTAAGTCTATCGATTCGTGTCTCGTACTGAAGAATTGTATTTTTATAATGCAAAATAATTATGTCAATAAAATATATCCAAGATCTATAGATTGATTTCGTTGCGTCTTGTATCAATTATATTTTTGGGCATGATTTTAAAAATTCTTCTCTTTGTTAACTTTAAAAATGCTTGTTCTCATTTCAAGGTGTTTTATCGGGCCACGAGAACAGAGTGACGTCGCTCAGTGTTGCTGGCAACGGGATGGCAATAGCCAGTTGCTCCTGGGATCAGAACGTTCGAATTTGGGTGTGAACATAGCATGTGATTTATGTGATTATACGTAAAACTGATCGATGAGAAGACACCGGACGGAATATATTACCAAAAATATATTGATGTTAAAAGTCGATCGATTCTTCTTGCACGAAACCTGCACAGCGATCCTAGTTCAATTAAGCTCTTATCGATATAAGCTGCTTTTTTCATTAACGTTTTCATTTTACAATTATGTCATAAATCATATCTTGATTTATGTTAAACTGCGTTCGCAACTTATATCCATTGTTAAGCTAAGTGTTACAAAATATATAAATTTCTTCGAGATATTGATTTCGGATCCATTTTACACGTTGGAAAAATAAATCTCCATTTCATGAATAATTATATTAATATTATCTTTCTTATCAGCAGTGTAGCTTACGAACTATAAATGTGCATGAGTGATGTTTGATAAATTTTAAAATGAATTTTCTTGCCATCCTTAAAAATGGTAATCTAATTAATTCGTAAGCCACACGTTTGGTTGTGGCAATGCGGGTTGCATTTGCATTATTTATTTCTATAACATAGACATATTACACGATTCGTTTTTTCTATCGATGTTGTAGAGTGCGTTAAAAAAATCGTATCGCGCATGTTTTGAGATTTACTTACTAATGCAATATAATAGGGATTTGGTATATCGATTAGGCATGAAGCGATCGATGAACATCAAAAATACTTGTGTTCTCTTCGGCGAATCTGGTCGCTGCCGTAGTGAAATATACTTCATTTATGCTATTTGTTCTTGTGAGCATCAACCTAGGTTAGCGACAAATATATGGGACGCGTGTGTTAAAACGTTTAAAACTTATAAAGATGCTTTATAGTACGTCATAAAATTGCCATAGCTATTCAGCAAATTCATGGATAATCTTTTCCTAGTCCAAGCTCGAGAGTCGAATTCTATATGTATATTCTATATATTCTATATATAAATAAACGGATGTAAACTCTATTACACAATTATCTATACTGTACACAATAAACGTAGCAACGTTAAAGGAGATGCCCTAAAACTTCAATTAATCTCTACTATGGGCGCGTTCCATTTAACGACCGCATCGGTCACGGTATCGTTTTATCCTTGTTGTTCACCGAAAGTTAAACAAAGACAGATGATGCTTGCGAGCGTTGCGGTCGTTAAGTGGAACGCGTCCTATGTGAATCATGATGACACAATTCTTAAATAGCTGTATGCGCACGAGGAGAACTTACGCGGTGTCTAACATAAATATACGATGCGATTTCGACGGAATTAAAACATCGATCACAAGACTGTCTCTCAACATGATCGGCACATCGTACGTATGTATGTACAATAACTCACGGTCCGTTGCTCGATGCAGATCGATGTGATGACACTTAAGTCCATGAAAACACTTTCAAAATAGAGACGTATTAAAATCCGTCCAGATGAACAAGCAGAGCGACGATTACTGTGGCTCCGGCTTCTTTAGTAGCCCACTTGCTGGACTCGCAGTGCAGATCGGTGCTGTCTTTGTCAGCGGGACTGATCGTATACGAGCCTGGTCTTACCAGCAATTGGAACGCTGTCGACACGTTCAGTTTTTTATTCGATTGCATATCGATATACCTATATACAAAAAGTTGACAAGATTAAATTACATTTTAAATTTACGATATAAAAGAGCGTACGTCTCTTTATACAAAACAAGCTACTCACGGATACTTTCTAGTAAATTCCTCGGACGCAGCGTACTTGATGCTGGGCGAGAACGATACCTGCAAGTTCTGATCCTCGCTTTTTGTACCCGCTGTCAAGTTGCTCACGTCTAATTGCTCTTTGGTCATAAGCTCTCCTTTATCTAAGATCAATCTATACATGCGCCTTATATAAGTTAATGTGATAAACAATATATCAAAAAGAGATAAAAAAATCTCGCTCTGAGATTATTCGTATTACCTTATCGCATCTAGTCGTATACCGTAGAACGCAACATGCCACTTGTCTGTCGTGCTCTGTGGGATCTGATTGGCGTTAATGCTTTGCTTCAACGGGAACCTGGTCCACCCGACCGGTATCGCAAACTCTGCAGGTGGATCGCCCTTTTTGCAGATCGCGTTATCACCGTCCACCTTGTAGCACACACTACAATAGCAGAGTATCTCGTCGGTAGAGAAGAATTCGTCTGGCAAAACGAGCGATTTTTTCAGTTGCATGCACGCCTTTAGATATTCGCACTTCCTCGACGACACGACGATAGTAGACCCGAGTGGAGTGGACGGTAACGATGACGGCATCAAAGTCGTGTCCCGCGTTTGGTTGATCATTACATTCTGGCTCGGAAGTATGTTCCCGTTGAATATTGAGTTATCGCGAATCGATCCGATATTATCCCGACTCGCGTAGGATCGTGATTCGTGGAAGCCGGAACAAATGTTGTTGGGAAGATCCGATAGATTGTTCTGCTGTGCACTGCTATTGACGACTTGACTATTAGACGCTATGCTTTCGTTAATCGCATTGTTGGCATTTGTCGCCGTGATCGCCGCGTTCAGGCTGGTCATGTTACTGGCGCTCGCGACCATGCCTTTCTGTATATTAATGTTAGTCGCGTTGTTTATCTCAACATTTGTACACTCATTTCTAATACTTAAAACATTCACAAGTGCGCGATTCCCCGCCGAGTCGAGATTAGATTCGCTCGAGTTGTTTTCGGGCTGATTGTTCAACGGCATTTGTCCGGCATTATCCAGGTACGCTCTATTTTTGGTGCTTCGCGCATCGTTATTCAATTCCAAACACGAGTCCGAATTGTTTCTGTCGATACTCGACGCCGCTTTGTTCGTTATGCTATTGTTTGCCAGATTCGCACTGTCAAAGGACGAATACTCGGCTTCGAGATTGCCATCTCTGGTGCTCGAACTGCATTGACTTGGTACACTCGGTGACGTCGAGGACGGCGAGAGATCAGAAGAAGTAGTTGCCATCGCATTCTCCTTCTCGTGACACTCTAGATCTGCTTTCTCGCGCGAATTCTCTACGTCTTCTGTTTCCACGCTTGTACACTCAATAGGAGCCACGAGCACATTGTCGATGGCGATGTTTGTATAAGTGGACTCTTCATTGACGCCTGCGATGGACACCTGCTCGCACTGACCGTACAGATCGATCACGGCGAAGATATACGGCGGCAGATCGGTCGCAGCCACACCTTGATCAACACCGTTAATGAACAAATGCAATCGGTTGTCTTCGTCGATCAATAAACCTACGATTGAGTTACACTGAAGATTTTCCAAGCCGGCGCCGTACTTTGTTTTCACCCTCATGCCATTGTGAAATATCCAATCGCTGCAGATGATCCATGAGTGTCTCTTAAAACCGAGCGCCGTCAATGGGAAACTTGTCTGCTTTTCCGGCGTTATGCAGGAAACACCGCACAGGATATTCGATACCCAACGTTCATTTAGCTTATCTATTTTCACTTGGAATGGCTTGCCCTTTATTAATGGTCGACTGGACATCACTACACCCTGATTATAACTGGCTACTCGCCTGGCGATCGTCTTTGTTTCCAGTTGAATATTTCTACCATGGTTCTCGTGGAACTCATAGTTTCCATCCCCGTCGGCAGTGGTTACGTTCACGATGGCGGGTTGCGTTGGCGTAAGCGTCGCCTCGTTTATTAATTTTCCTTCGGATACGTCGATGGATGTATCCATTCCCGCGTCATTCCTCATCGGCATCGGATCCAGCAGAAGTTCCAACGAATCCTGCAGCCTTAGACTGGCGTTGGGAGATATCACGGGATTTTGCTGCTTGCTACTAGTGATGTTCACGGCCACAGTGCTGCCAAAGAGTTCGATCACCGCATACACCATCTCTGGTATGTCAGATGCCGCTACGCCCATATCTTCGCCATTCATGTAGAACTTGAGGTTGCCCTCGGGTGTGCGTTTCACGCCGATCTTGTCGCTTACCCGTAACCAATCCAGACTCGTACAGTAATTCGAGGTGAGCGCGAAACCCATATGCCTCACTTCGTTCCCCGTTAGGTACCAAGCATCACTAGGTATGGACGTCATACAAGGCACAAGATTCATTGATGTCAACCAGTTCCCTGTGTCGTTACTCAAGACACCTAACCTCAGACAACCGCTCCACTCACGCGCTACTTCTTGAATCGCGATTTCGAATAGCTCATTATTTTCCAGAGGCGCGTCACTCAAAAGCACAGCGTTATTGTATTCCCTGCATCTAGTTGCTACCGTTCTATCACTATTCAGTTGTATATTCAGTCCAACCGATTCGTGAAACTTGTGCAGAATCTCCGTTTGCGCCTGAGGTTGGATCACCGAAGTTGGCTGTTGACTAATACTGTTTTCCGACGGTAAATACTGCTGTGTTAGTGGATCCCTGCGCTCAGGTAACACAATTGTCACCTGAAATAAAACACGTGGAATTAATTGCGCTAAAAAACATACGATTTTTGTCATTATTGAGTGAGCGTCATTCGTTATACCTGTGCGCATTGTCCATATAAATCGATTACTGGATAAACGTTTGGTGGTAAACCCGTACAAGCAGAACCCTGATCTACTCCATCCAAAAAATAATGCAAGGAAGAATCCGAACATCGCATCATTCCGATCCGATTGCCCTCCATTAATTTATCTAAATCGCAAGAATAATTATTGCGCAATGTAACTCCGTCGCGCATTACTGTCGATCCTGAGAGCATCCACGTATCATGATCGATATCCGTCATCGTAGATGGGAATTCCAATTCATCGGGTTTTATCACAGTAACACCTGTAATTTTGTGTAAACGAGAGATTATATGGACAACTTTTATTATATTTGACAGATATATAATTGGGATAGCAATTACCTGCTTCTATAGCACCAGACCATCTAGCAACCATTTTATCTATCGTCACTTCAAACATTTCACCGTCGCGTAGCGCGCGATTCGCAATTACAATAGCTTCATTGAATTCACCCAGAGCTCGCGGTCTGGACGCTGTCAAACCGTTGTTCGTGATTCTCGCATTTTTACCATGTACATGATGAAACCTTAGATCGCTGTCAACAGAATATGAAGATTATAATATAGATTTATTGATATTATATCGTTGAACGTATATATATATATATACAGGGTCAAAATTTTTGTATTAGAATTTTTGATTCTATTTTATCTCTAAAATATGCTAATAAAGTATTATACGGAAGTTGTAAGACACCTTATATATATATATATACGTTCAACAATATAATATCAATAAATCTATAAATTTGTCGAACTTTGTCAGATAATCGGACCTGTACAACGTTGTATTGCTAAAACTGGAATTATTTGTAGTCGGACTGTAAAAGTCTACGTTATCAACTATGGTAGCTTGGGCGGCCTGCCCGTAGAGGTCAATTACCCCGTAGACTCTTTCGGGTACATTCATTGCGGCTACACCCTGATCCGCGCCGTTCACGTAAAAATGCAGGGTCGAGTTATCTTTTCTCATCACGCCCACACGATCACCGATCTGCAGACGATCCAGATTCTGACCGTATTGATCTATCATCGTGGTACCATTGTGCATCACGCCGTTACCTGTCATCATCCATGTGCCGGATCTGCAAGCGATATGAGCCACCTTCGAGCAACAACATAAGCGGGTAAACAACTTACCGCGCCCTTCGTAGTTCTTCATGGTTTGTAAGATGGCTTAAAACCGATGCGCGCGGCCTTACTTACCTGACATTTGTCATGGTAAAGGGAAACTCCAATTCCGTCGGGGAATGCGTGGTAACTCCTATCTCGATAGAACCGGCCCATTTCGTGACGATTTTGTCTAATCTGACTTCGAACAGCTCATTGGGCTTCAATGGTCTCGAAGTTAATACTACTCCATTATTGAAATCATCTATGGCACTGTGCAAATAAGATTAATTATATCCGTTGTTAAGAAGAGATTATAGATGACAGATCTTGAAAAATATTTATTAGATGAATAATAAATATATCTTTTCACTTACTTAGGTCTATGTGCTGTACGTCCGTTGTTGATTACATCGGCATGTGTTCCACAACATGGATGAAACATTAATCTATCAGGTAATTCCTCTTCTCCAACTTCTGCAAAACTCATTATATTAGAAATATCAACACTTTCCATTTATATAAAAAATGGATTTTCGCAAATTATTACCTTCACTTTCCAGACCCTGTAGTTGCAATGTGTTTCTCCTTGTAACTAGATTTTGTTCTTCTCTTTCGTCGCGATCGACGATGGTTACTTTTACAGTCATTCCATAAAGATCTATGACACCCCACACACCTGTTGGTATTTTAGCAGCGATACCTTGATCCAAACCATTTATTAAATAGTGAAGATCTCCATTACTCTGCCTAATCATTCCCACACGGTCCCCTTCCTGAAAAATGATGCACAATAAATTTGATGCAAAAGAGAAACAGTAAAACAATAGGTCCAGCATTATAAATCTAGTCTTATTTTACCCTCAATTCGTCCAAGTTAAACTCTCCGTATTCCCGTTGTGTGCCTTTACCATTTGTTAAAATACCACAGCCGGACATCATTGTTGTGCCAGAACGCATATTGGTCATTGTTGCTGGAAATTCTAGCGCTGTAGGACTATGAGTCGTAACACCAACTTCTATACTTCCTGACCATTTGTAAACTAATCTATCTATTCGTATCTACAAGTAATAGTTTCGCAATTTATGTAGTAAATAAGAAATAGTAAATTATTTTGACATAAAATAATAATTACAAGAAATATCATTTAATTATGCTATTTACTCAAGTGCTCTTATGTAATTTTACATATTTCTGGATGCTTACTTCGAATAATTCATTATCCCGTAGTGGCCTATGTGTCATTACAACACCATTGTTGAACTCATCGAGCGGTCTCCGCCTCTCAGCAGTTCTGGCATTGTTGGACAGCTTCACCAACGTTCCGACTCTTTCGTGAAACTTCAATCTATCTTCTCTTATTGCGGCAGGGGTGGGATTTTTCGGTAAATTAACATTTACATTGACATTTAAATTAACATTTAAGTTAGCGACTAGATTTGTTGTCGAGGAACTGGAGGTTTCCCCCATAACATAATCATTATTAATCTCTTCGTCTTTCGGCATGTTACACAAAGTGGCAAGTCTGGGATGAGCTACACTGACTTGTACACAATCACCATACATGTCTACAACGGCAAAAATACGCTCCGGTATATTGCTGACAGCAACGCCTTGCGAAACACCATTGATGTAGAATAGTAGTTCATGCTATAATTGCAAATAGAAAATTATCATTAATTGTTATTTGGAGTGTGAATAAATCATAGATCATAATGAATTACAAATTACATTGGATGTCCGCATTACTCCCAAAGTATTTCCCTCCTCTAGATCATTAAGATCCGTTCCATACATATCGACAATTCGATCTCCATCGTGAACTATACCACAGCCAGTCATAATCCAAGATCCATGGCGAAGATTTATGGCACAGGATGGTATTTCCAATGTCTCTGGATTGCATTCTGTCACTCCAATCTCTATACTGCCACTCCATGATATCATCTGTATAATTTTTAAAATGTATATATAACAGTTTTCGCAAGATTATAATAAACAGATAATAAACAAATACATAAAACGCAATTACATCGGAATTTTAAGAGAATACATATTTATCGATCTGTGTGCTATCATATCTCTCGAAGAAATCCAATTAGACATTTCAAACGGGCGAGCACTCGATGAGGAAAATAATATAAAAAATGTTTCTGTCTATCGACAAACACAACACATCGCACGTGCACAAGACATCCTATACTCCACAATTATTTCGCGTTGAGATTGCCGTAGAAGATGGTGCACTTGGTTGCGTTACAAAGCTGTACACATGGGCGCGAGAGTTTCTCGGAAAAAATATTTGCGTGTGTGTGTGTGTGTATGTGTGTGTACGGAGCGCGCGCGTGTACATACCTTCTTGTCGATGGTGACTTCGAAGAGCTCGTCATCCTGGAGCGGCTCAGCGCTAAATACCAGACCGTAATTGTACTCGGAGAAATTGCGCGTGGCGGTGCAATTATTATTGCTGAGGGTGACACGATGGCCGCATCGCCGGTGAAACATGTCGAACCCAGTTTCACTCACACCGTGTCGCGTCGCGCCGTCCTGTCGCCCACGGACCCCGCAATCGCTCGACGAACGTACCAGCGCGCCGCTGCGTCGCGACGCATCGCTGCCCTTCTCGCCCTCCGCACGCCGGCGCACGCTCGTCCACACTCGACTCGGTGGTTTCTGCAGTCGATCTAAATCCAATCTAAATACAAATGAGAAAATTGCATACGCATGAATGAGATACGGAGTTGGGATATTTGAGCGGAAAAATAAAAAATGCGAGAAATAGGGGAAGAAAATATATACACGTATATATGATCGCGGGGAGAATGGATTTTTCAGCAGAGCAAATTTCATTCCTCGTCGTTGCGTTACGCTTCCCGTATCTGAAATAAAATGATAATGTTGTTTTATCTGATCTTTAAATCCCAGAGCTTTCTTACCATTTATTTTTTTTCTCTTTTCTTTTTCAGCTTCGAACTGAATAAATTATTTGATGCAAAATAATATTATATTAATTAGAATGATAAAATTGATTAGTCGCAAAAGATTCGCGCGCATATGCAGCTAAACCAATTAATTAATTAATTAAGTAATCTTATTTATTTATTCCTTTCATTTCTTTGATATGTAGGTTTTTTGTTATTTTATATTTTTCCTACGATATGTAACACAGAGTAAGATAGTAAGCAAGGACAAGACAAAATAATACCGGAAATGTTAAAAATTTATAGTTACTATAAGTTATATGTACTTGATGAGATAGGTTAAGCCTGAACTAGGCAGGAACTATAGAGTTAAGTAAATATGTGATAATTCCTAATCGCATTGTAAAGTATGAAATAAATATATATATAGTAAAGTTGGATGCAATTGAATTTTTTTCCATTGTCAGAGAGAAGCCTGAGAGGGGTCATGCCGCCGTTTTTCATAAGATATTTTTTTTAAATGGTACAGTAGCGTCAACTAGATTCATTTTAGAGCCGGTGAAACTACATTGGCCAGATCCACTTTTGATGCCATGGTAAAACGACCGGTTGATGCATATCCGTGCTAAACAACATTACATGGATCAAAATTGCGGAGAAATATTATGGATTTATTAATGTTTTATTAGCTGATGCATGATAATTTTTTTACTCGTGTAAATTGCGTCGGTAAATTTAATGTCGCGTGCCTATATATTATGTGTTCTAATTTTTACAAAAATTTTGATTGTCCATATTTTTAATTATAAAAAATATTGATAAAAAGAGTATAATATATTTTTATATTGTTGTAACGATATAATGAAAAAATTTGTATAAAACAATAAAAGAAAGAAAGAGTATATATTACTCTATTCTTGAAAGCTTTTGTTAATTTATGTTAAAGATATTTAAAGGCGTAAATTAAATTTCGAAAATTCTATACCTAAAATTTCACGAAAAAGAAAGAAGAAAATAAAAGAATTTAAAATTGAGCAAATTGCACAAAGCAAATGAACGTTCTTTTCTTTCTCTCTTTCTCTCTTTATATATCTATCTATCTATATCTGTATCTATATCTATATCTATCTATGTCTATATCTATATCTATATCTATATTTATATCTATATCTATATCTATCTATCTATCTATTATGTATCTATTTATCTCATATATATATATACACATATTATAATTTTTAATACTTAATAAAAATTTCTCGAAAATATAAAAGAAGTCGAATATTATGTTTGATACGAGTCTAATTAATATTTATCACATGTCGTTTGCACTTTGTTTTTAAACCGTCACGATGAATTTACATGATAGGACCTTTATTATCACATTGAATATCTCTATTTACAATCTAATATAAAATATGTTTATGATAGTCTTATTGTGCTGAAAAGTCGATAGATGATAAGAATGTAACGTCGAGAAAAGAATGCGAGAAAGTATACATATACTTTTTGACTCATTATCAGATAGTTTAATATGCGCAATCTTCAAAAACACAAGCAATTATTTGATGTCCTTGAAAAGAGAACATCCTTTAGAAATTAAGAAAAATTGCAAGTTTTAAATTAGACTAGTTAAACTTTTTAAATATTAAGCTTATGCATTTGTGCACTTGTCAAACTTCGTTATCATTCATCATTTTTCTTTTTATTTTTACAAATTATCTCATCCATGTTTTCTCGCTTCTTAACGTTAACTAATCAATTCTGATCGATAGAGAGATCGTTACGCGGTAAAAGACATCGAAGGATGATTGTTCCCAAAGAAAGTTCCTTGTGCAAAGTCTTAAGTTTGATAAATTAAACTCATGATTTACTCATAATCTACTCCTGACTATCGCTTCTTTCGCTTTATCATCGTGATTAATTCATCCGTTCATCCATCGGTTCTTTTTTAGCACGCTGAATCAGTTCTGATGAATAGAAAAATCGATTGCTCGTCTTCGATAAAATATTACATAATGAAAAATAAAAAAATATGTCTTTATGTAAAAAGAATCCTCCTCCTATGCACATTGAAATCTCGATTTTTATTATCATTATAATTATCTTTATTAAGTAAGGTTCCCAATTTTTCGTATTTAAAGATTATTTTTCATACATTTAATTTTTTTAATACACTTTAATATATTTTTATATACTTTTTAGTGATTATATAAAAAAAAAAAGTTTTAGATATCGACTTATTCGTAATTTAAAGGAATATATATTTTTATGTTTTTTGTAAAATTTAAATTCTCGCTTACAATTTTATTTCTAGTTCATTTAATTTTTGAAGAATCACATAAATCAATTCTTGGAAAACGTTTTGAAAAAAATAGTTTTGCGAAAAATGCGTTAAAAATTTCGTATTTAGATTATAGGTGAATAAGATTGAATTTATGACTTTTATAGTTAATTTATTCTATAACTATAAAAAAAATACTTTTTTTCTTAAAAAAAAAAAAAAAAATCCCTAAGCAATTGCATCAATTATATGAGCTATTAATTTTTCTTTTAATGTGTTAGTTTTCGCGAAGCTTCTTCGATGTCTGTGTGTATGCATTTGCATACATTTTTGTTTGTGAATTAATAATGATTTTTATTATGATTTTAATATTAATATGTACTTCTCAGTGAAAATATAAGTTTTGACTAAGTTTGTGGCTACTTTATTTTTGGCTTAGATGAAATGTAATTATTTAGGAGTAATATAAGAGTGAAAGTCGAAATATCTTTTAAAATTTGTCAGGGAAAAAACATTGGGATTATTTTGGACGTTGCTTTTAAGTATTTCTATAATAAATCTGTATTTGACAGATTCAGTGTTAAGAAAATATTTAAAACGTTTGATATACAATAGATGATATTGATTAAAATATCATGGTCATTTTTCGCTTTCTCTACAGATGTTCTTGTAGTAAGTTGAATTACTTTCAATAAGTCTGTTGCCATAAAATTTCTATTTAAGATACATTTTTGCTCTATTTTCAGCACTGAAATAACATCTCTTTTGTACAGAGCATGAAATCTATTTGCTTTTTAAGTTTGCTTTTTAGTTGTTTGACGACATACGGACTTGAAAATGTACAAATATATACAAAAAATTGATGTTATGCAGATTGATTATAAAGAAATATGAATTCAATATATCAATTCTTTGATGAAAAACAAGCATCAAGAGATCAATGCGAGCTTACACTTATTTTTTTTCTGCGAGTCGTTTTCTATAATATATTATAATTTTGTAAATTTTTTGATTTTACTCCGAAATATATATTTCAGAAAAATTAAAAAAATTTACCCCTTCATAAAAATGCAATGAAGATTATTTTTTTTTATCTGAAAAATACGAAACTCTTTTTAATAGAAAAACAAACTTTTGCGACTTGCACATATGTTGACCGAGACCACGCGCACGATCGTCAATAGCAAAGCTTATTAATGAAATTCGTAAAAATGGAGAGATGAAATCTTTCTAAAACACCATTTTGAAGGCATAGCTTCGGTATGATTAAAACCAATAAGAATTTAGGCAATTCTTAAATTTTCTCCCACATATATGAGAGGTTGGTGTGGAGAACCAATGCTTGTTGGAAGATACAAATCGGACTTGTGGACTTTGAGCGGTCAAAGATCGCCTTGGCGCAAGAGTACTTTTGTTCTCATCGTGGTGGTGCAACAGATAAACTTCGGTTGTCCTGACAGGAAGAACGCTTACTCGACTCAGTTAGTTCGAGAATTGCTCTAGACGAAGCAGAATCAGTGAGAAGATAGATAGAAAATCGATTGAAGATGTCTTTTACTTTGTTAATGGGTCCACCCGGGCCCGAAGCTAGGGCTCTGGCCGAGAAAGAGCTCAGGGAAACCGAGGAGAACGTGAAGAACGGCATCGAGACCCTGAGAAAATATATCGAAGGTTAGTATAAAATTACATTTATATACAGAGTGTTCGACAACGGTTGGGACAAAATTTCAAGGGTGATTCTACATGATAAAATAAGACGAAAATCAAGAATAATAAAATTACGGCTTCGTTTTTCAATTATAAATTTTTGAAAATTCGTATGAAAGGTGCCTGAAGCACGGCAATTCAATAGCAAGCAATAAAACAAAACTTCCACAGAAGAATCGAACTCTGTCTACAACAGAATGGAGGACGTTTTGAACATTTATTATAATGTTACTCTGTGATTATAACTAAAAAACAAAGTCATCGTAATATTGTTATTTTTTATTTTCATCTTATTTTATCATGCAGAATTACTCCTTAAATTTTGTCCCACCTGTTGCCGAACACCCTGTATATGTCGTGTCTTTCACGGTTTTTTATTAATTCTAAATTCTAGAGAGATTAATATTCAAGTATCTCTAGTAAAACTTTACAAAGTTTTATATCTTGTTTTCCGCGATTTTTTTAAAATGCTAAGAAACTATTGAATTCTTTTCCCGTGTGTTATTGTATTCTGTGATCTTGCTGAAAAGAAATACGCACATTTATTTCTGGTATATTAAATGTATTATTATAATTTATATTGTTTAATTATTTTAATTTTTAATTATATATAATTAATACTTATATATAATTGTTTCTTTAGAAAGTTATAATAAATTCTCGCTGTAGGATAAGAGAACTAGTTGATAAACATTAGTTTCGTATCATTGCTGTATACATAGAGTTTTTATTTTATTTGTTAAATAACACCAATGTCATCCAATTCTTGAATTCTTTTTTAACCTTTAGTAATTGCCTTTGTTTTTTCTTTACTAGATACAAAAATATATACACACAAACTTATCTATATACTTTATCTATATTGATAAGTAATCAAGTGCAAGAAGTAAGTGAAAAAATATGATTTTTTAGAGAAATTTATTAAAAATATACTATAAATACTATATCTCAAAAGTCTTTCATGATATAAATTGTAGAGTACTAATTTTTTTATTGATTGACAATTATAGTTTTATGCTAAATTAAATATTTGCTGTTGTTCGTTTTCTAGTTATCTTATAACAATATTTTAACTACGAAACACAAGCGCTTTGTTGTGGTATACATGTTATGTAAAATGCATAAAAAACTAAAATACACAATATTTGTTTAAAGTCTAGCAATTTAATAATTAGTAACTTGGTTTGTAATTTAGAGAAAAGGAATAAATATTCTTAACGATCGCAACATTCTTATCGATTGCAAGATCGACATAAATTATTTATAATTTATTACACGCTTCGTTTCAAAACAAGAAATTAGCTATCATGAAGCTTAGCCTTCTGAATTCTGAGACTCCTTTGAGATATAAATATCACTACTTTAAGAATCAGTTTAACTTGTAGGGGAGTGTGTGTGAGAGGAGTGAGAGGAGATCAAAATTCGAATTTGTCTAGACTTTGACATAATAAGAATTCTCATTACATATTAAAAAAAAAAAAACTATGAATCTACTTACACACATTTATATAAAAAGCAGTAATACGTTATCTCGAAGATTATTGGAAGATTATTGGAAGATTATTGGAATTTAGTGCAATGGCTCGTGCTTCTACATAATATCTGAAAATATAATGTTATTGCGAGTTGCATTATTTTTTTTTGTATTATATGTCGATTAATTGTTATTGTGTATGCCAAGTTTGTCGGATTTTCTATAATAAATATTATATTCATGCTTAAGATATATACCATATATATATATATATATATATATATATATATATATATATATATATATATATATACAGGCATTTATATTGAGACATCTAAATATCTAAAAAATAAAGCAAGATAGAAAGAAATGTTTCGGACAAAAATTGATCGGTTCTAAGGGGGTCATAAGATGGTGCCATTAGTTTGACCTTGGGTGGAGGCGCTTTGGAGATTTCAATGTCAATCTTGTTTTATTTTCTTTACACCAATTGATGTCTCTCATTTTTTGAGCTTAAAATATTAAGGTAACATTATTGGAAAATAAATAATTTTATGAGATATTTAATAGTTTATGTAAAATTATGTCAAAGTAATGTAATAAAATAAAGTATAAAATATTTCGTAAATTATTAAACTTTTAGCCATCATACCCATATAACTTTTTATGTAGAATATTGCAAGGAATCGATTTATGTAAAAAAATTGAGGCGTTTCCATTTAAAAATGGAATCAATATATCAAGTAAACAATATTTTTTTATATGGTTATTATTAGTTTTGGATTAAAAGAAACGATCGATTTTGAGGATTTGATTTTAAACATTATTATTATATATACATTAATTCATATATAAATAATTATCAGTTTTTTTTTTTAAATATAATCTAACGCGTTGATGTTAATTATTATCGAAACCAACCGTTTCGACAACATATTGCTGCTCTGAATGAATGCATTGAAAGATAATAAATCGAGGTCGCTTACCGTGACATTCTGATAATGTTTCTCCACGTTTTATCTTTCCCCTCGCTTTGCTATAAAGAAATATCGGATTCAATTTATTTTTCTAAAATTAAGGCAAAAGCTTTAAGACTTCTTAAAGCTTTAAATCGTCTTGAATTTTTAAAATGGCTACTTCAAAACCACTAAATGAATTTCAACTCTTGGTTTCGAGCGTTGAAACTTTTCTAACATTATCTAAAATTGATGAGATAAAATTAATAATTATCTTTAAAGATAAAATGCATTATTTTAATCAAGTGTATTGCTGCTATTATTGTATTATTTTACACACACACACACACACACATATATATATATATATATATATATATATTTAAAAAAGAAGAAAAATTATATAAGACACCAATCAGACAGATGGAAAATTTTTCACTTGAAAATATTTGTTTGACGAAGTACCTCACGTTATGCAAAGATAAAAAAAAATCAACGATAACAACGATCGATCCGACAAGTATAGTGCACCTTGACCCTCGTACGCATTAAAGTATAAAAAATATACACGTGATATCAAGTAGGTATCGAGTAAGTATCGCTTGAACGTGATGTTAAGGATTTTTAGAATTTTCAATGATAAATTATATAGGTACTTGTGAGGATGCTTGATGACACCTGGATACTGTTTTCACACAAAATATCTCAAGATTATAGAATAGAAATTCAAAATGCTGAACATTTTAATGCATATTGTACATACTTATAACGAGATTAATTTGATGAAGAATATAAATATAATTACACGATAAGCTAATATCATTCAATTTTATCCTGTAATTGATCAATTTTATATCTTTGTCGTTATATATATAATATATAACGTGGCCCGTATTCTTGTCGAGCGCGCATTTATCATTCTTGAACGTTCTAAAAATCCTTTTTGGTCATCCATCATTCATTTCCGTCGGGTATTGCGCATTTGTGTTGCCTTACATGCGACACGCGCATCTATTTTGCTTGAAGTAGAATAAAAAAATAGTGACTCTCGCAATTTGCTTAATAAGGAATATCGAGGCGATTTCTTTGAGAATAGAATCCGTGACCTCGCACGCAAAATTGCCCTTAAGTGATTTGTCAACATTTGTGCTGTCAAGACGGCCACAGGATTGAGAAAAGAAATCATGTATACATACGTGTTTGTAACTCTAAGTAGTCTTGTTTAATGAGTTGCATGCACAATTTAATATATTCTTTTGAATAGTTCGAAAGTCGTTAAAAAGGATTTACACATTATAATTTTTATTGATTATAATGACACATTATTAACTTTGTACTTTCAATAAGCACAACTCGATAACACATGACAGAATGTTACAAAGTCCGATGATTCTTTCAGACTAAAAAAAATGATCAGTTGGCGCGGTGAATCATTATTGGAAAAATATGTACACATATGATTATTCATATCATTCACGTGCGCAACATCATGTTCAAACAACATTAAACATTTGTAGCAATGTATCGAGCAGATTATAACATGTGCTTTGAATGCTACTAAAATCAAGATTATTTTTAGTTGATTTTACGATATTAAAATTTAAATCTAGTTTAAAAAAAATTAAATCTAACTGATGACTACGAGCAAAATAATAAAGAGATCTTTATATTAAATATGCAATCTTTCGGGGCGATTATTCATGTCATCATTGTCAAAATTAATAATTTTGTTAACATCGATTGATATAAAATTTTCTTTTATTTCAGAGGATAAAACCATCCATTACTGCACCGACGACGACTTTCTTCTGATTTTTCTCCGACCATGCAAATTTTATCCGCAGAGCGCGTTTGAACTCATGAAACGCGTCGCGGATTTCAGGAACAAGCACGCAGCTCTGTTCTATGATCTAATACCAAGTGATGAAAGAGATGCCATCATGAATCACGACGTCATGAATGTTTTGAAAACTAGAGATCATAAAAATCGCAGAGTGATGATAATCCAAGCCGGCAAAAATTGGGACCCGTCTAAGGTCACGAGCGATCAAATACTGAGAATGTTATATATAGTACATTTGTTAGCCATACAGGAGCAAGAAACGCAGGTATCTACTAATATATAAAGTATCTAGCATGTAGTTTTTAATCTGTCTGACTGTTCAATGTATTCTCCATAGAAGCTAAACATCCAAGTTATTTAAAATTATGTCCAGATATCGGTCGCAACATGGCAAAAAGTAAAATACGCGTTTAAATTTGATATTTTTCTTCAAATCTTCATATATTCATAAATCTCTATACGTTCAAATAAAATTGTGGAAATTGCTAAATATGCATGTCTGATTCCATCGAATCGCGTGTATGCGGTAACACACACGTCAGCAAAATTAATGAATTGTAAACCTGATCGTGCAAGAAAGAAAGAATCGCGGAGACGAATCAAAATTCAAACAGCGATAATAACAGCTGTTGTTCATAATTAAGCTTCAACGTCAAAGCATCTAATCTTAAATCGGATGCAAACATGAGCGAGGCGTGATTGCACTTTAGTCGGTTGATAAGTGACTCGATATGAATAATCTAACGTCGATGAAAAAAGATATAACAATACGATACTTCTTTTTTCCACGTTCCAAAACTTAACACGTTGCCGATATCGTTAATCAATCTTTTCAGAATCATTTTGTCGAGCCGTCTATCTTTTGTCGAATCATATATATTATGCGTATCTTTTTTTTTTTTTTTTTTTTTTAGATATTTGGAGGCGTCGTCATAATGGACTTTGACGGTCTCTCTATGAAACAGGTCAAGGGAATGCCGCCAAGTTTTAGCATGAAGCTACTCAATTTTATTCAAGACGCAATGCCATTGCGTTTAAAGGAAGTTCGTATCAGCAATATTAATCATAAAATTATTTCTGTATAAAAAAATTTTACTCTTATATTTTTTACGCGGATTAAATTAAATGTAATCGTAAATAAATAATAATTGATAAATTCAGCTGTTACGCGTCTGTATTTTTTTTTTTGGCATACATATAACTATTATTCTCGATTAATTAATTTCTGTTACATGAATACCGTATACTAATCATTCAATATTGTTTCAGGTTCATTTTGTGAAACAACCGTTTCTGTTTAACATGGTATGGACAATGTTTAAGCCATTCGTCAGGGAGAAGCTGAGGAAACGCATGTTTTTTCACGGTAACAATATGTCCTCGCTTCACACTCATATCCCTGTAAGTCATCTGCCAAAAAATTATGGCGGTGATTTGCCTGAAATAGATTACAACGGTGCCGATTGGTACCCAACGATGTTAGCAGCCGAAGATAAAATCAAAGGTAAAATTATCAATTGAAGAGAAGAAAATATCTATTTGAATCATTAAATAATACTCCGACATCTCTTTGTTAATGCAAGAAAAATTGTGACCATAGCTAATTTATCTTTTTTTTTTTTCTTTTACAGAGTGGAATACGTACGGATACACCAAAAAATAAGCTAAATTTTTAACAGATAGTCATCCTCTAACATGATATTATTAAATACTTTTTACATTTTGAAAGATATATCATATTTTGCACGCGACATATATATTTTTGTATTTAAGCTGACGTATTTAACGTAATATATTTTATATACAATGGTAATTTATAGAAACATTTCGATACACAGACTAACATAAAAATAATAATTCAGGATTAACTTGTTTAATATTATAATATTTCACAATTTAAAATAAATATTTTATTTTGTATTTTATGAATACGAAAAAGAAAAAGATATAAGATATTGACACTTAAAAGTAAATTGTTGCTTGATATTCCTAAAAGCACTTTCTTCTTATTACATTAAGATAGATTTAGATTTTATATGCGAATAAAATAAAAATATCAAACGTATCGAAATCTTTTACACGTCGAGATGTCCTAAATTACAATACAAGAAATTTTTATAAATAAATAAATTATTAAAATATATTTTAAATAAAAACATTATATATTCGTACGATTCGCTTCAACAATGCTATTAATTGTAGATATAGATTTTTCGTAAGGAAATTAACTTCATATTGCATTTACAGGGAAAATTGATTTATTGATTCGTAATTTCAAAGTTTTTTCTATTACACGTTAGCGCGTATATTAGTTATCATAGTATGATATTTATCATACGTCACATTCATTATTATGTGATATGATTATAATGCTCAATCAGAAGCCATTTGTGCCATTCGGTGCATCTGTATTTGCAAAAAGTATTTATCCCACTAAAAAAAACCTCACAAAGCTAAAAAAAGATTATATACTTGGCGTCGTGACGCTACCGCGTCGCTTGACGCCATGCGATTTTTATGAATTTCTTTTTTATTCTTTTACAAAATAAAATGACTAAACTATATTATTGTACTATAACTAACAAGTGCGAAAAGTGCTTCTTAAATGTTACAGAAAGAGAGAGAGAGAGAGGGAGAGAGGGAGATAAAGAGAGAAATATATATTTAATCGTTAACTATATAGAAATACTGAATTGTATTAAAGCTTCCAACAGTACTTTATAAATACACACACACATATATATATATATATATATTATATATATATATATATATATATATATATATATATATATATATATATATACGATTATTTTTATCAAGCGATTTAAATATATGAATGAACAACCCTATGCGTTTTGACAATATTTTAATGAATGCTGTCGAGGTAACATAGAGAAAAAAGAAACGAGCAATATTTTATTTAAAATCTATTTTAAAAATAATATCAATGATAAAATAAATTCATAAATTATTCATCACATATAGTTGCTCTGTATATCGTTCGATGCTGTTCTAAACCTTTTTTTCCTTCTTTTATTCATCCTTTGTTGTTTCTTCATGGCTCGTGGCATTCACGCTCACACTCGCTCGCAAAAATACAATTAATTATAGTTGGTCGTATACGCAACGATCGCGAAACATTTTGCACGATACTCCTGATCGCGGATAACTATCGATACTTATTGTTAGAGTAAAAATATTTCGTCCAATGCTTTATCATACTTATTTTTCGATTGTTGAAATACAATCCGGATTGAGAACGTGCAATTAAACAATCAAATCTCAAGATTAAATAATTAGCATAACGAAAGGCTTCATGATACATCAATCGTTTAATAAATAATTAATCCATAATTTAAGATATTTGTATAATATTTAATATTTCGCGTATATATGTATATGTCAGTACGTAAAATATTTCGACCATAAAATGTGTTCGACTTTTAGCGTTATTGTTTATTTACGTGTTATGGTCTTTCTATCATTCACACGGCGATACTGAAGAAGAATAGTGGCGGTGCGAAACGCCAATTATATTATCAATTTCTTTTTCTAAATGCGATCGCGACTAGTATCAAATTAATTATAATTACTATATAATTAACAATGAATCAACTTTTGACAAACAATATGAAATTGTATCAAGATAATAATAAAGTGCGTATTTCGTGTGATTGATCGAGAGTAATGTGCAAAATTAATTAACCGTGTTTTCTCGAGTGTGTAAGTCTCACGAGAAAACAATAAAGGATGAGCAAGAGAGAAAAAGGAAATTTGAACAATGGATAAACCAACGATATACGATAAAGTAAGTAATTTATAAATTATTTAACATTTATATTATTTTTAAGATAGACATATTGTTCGTTCCTTTCTCATTTCCTCCATAGTTCCTCAATTTTTCCAAATTAAAGTAACACGGTTAAAATGATAGAAAAATATAATAGTTATAATAGAATAGACTTTCGCATCTCGGAAGTCACAATTTTTCGTATGTCGTATAAAGATATATTTAAGTGTTGAAAAAAATTAGAATTTTTTTTACACTTATTATAGAAAAATTCATTATATTATAATAGAATATGCTTCCATTCCTTAAATCAAGTAAGTTTAGAAAATGTTTAGAAAATATACATTAAACGTATTACCACTAATCAGCGATCATATACAATTGATTTTAAAAACTGTTAGAATCTGGCTCAAAAAGTTAGTTAGTCCGTTACTGATTAAAATTCGAAGATGTCAGTATGGCCTAGACCTCTATTAATATTCTATTGTATCCATACATTATATACTTCTATCAATATTCCTTATCACCGTATTTCGCAATTCTTTTAAAATAAACTTCATCGATTAGGTTCTAAAGTTATTTCTTTACGACATTTTCATACTTTGATCATTTAAAATTGAAAGTTTTTGCTGATCAAAAACAAATTCTGATCTCAAACTTTAAATTGTTTGGATTTTTAGACTTAAAAATAAATTTAAACAATTTTAATCTAAAAGTAAAAAACAATATATTGTAAAAAAATATTAATTATTTCTGCTTGTAATAAATACTATTTTTGTTTAAATTTTTAGGACAAACTATTTAAATAATTGTATCTTTGAGCATCGCAAACAGTTCGAGGATAAAGTTTGAACATTTTACAATTTCAGATTGTTCCGCAAATTTCTATAAATCTATATTTGAGTCTTAAAATTTTATTTTATGAGAAATTTAATTAATAATCTAACAAAATTTTTAGAGAAATATTGTTCGCGCTTTATAATTTTTCACAATCTATTAGTTTACTCCGAAACGTAAAATTATGCCGGCATCGTTCTAAGCGACTGGTCATATGTTTCGCATTGTCATGTTTATGTAAAAGTGGGGGAAGCTACGGCTTTCGAATCATTCAAACTGGACTGTCTGGACACAGTCTCATCAGCAATGCGAGCACCACAGTACTAATCTGGTCAATATTTTACTTTGTTTTTATTTTCTAGAAAGATTAATCCTTGATCCACAGTGTGAGTATCGCTAAAATTTCGATGATAACAGATACATATAAATACTGTAATAAGTAAAAAAACTGGTTTGGTGCATCTAAAAGTGCAATTTCGAGATCTCTGCAAAATCGTTAAGGTATGATTTTTAAGGTATAATTTTGATGAATATTTGCACTATGTACGATAATCTATTTTAATAAAATCTAATCGTCCACACATCTGTTGACAGTCGATATATCGTAAACATGTGTGTTTATACAACTCAAGATTTATTTCTTTTCAATTGCAATTTCTAGATTCTCATTTGTTTACTTTTTCTAATCTTAAAAATATATAAAGAGGAGACGCTTGCGCTTTTTTTTATTTTAGAAAATAGAAGGCAGTATAAGTAATTATTTTGGCATTATTTTAATGTAATTTGCCAAATGATGCTTATTTTATATAAGTATGTATTATTT
This sequence comes from Polyergus mexicanus, assembly GCF_030449975.1. Classification (NCBI taxonomy): domain Eukaryota; kingdom Metazoa; phylum Arthropoda; class Insecta; order Hymenoptera; family Formicidae; genus Polyergus; species Polyergus mexicanus. Next base: position 10,115,105 of record NW_027223326.1, on the reverse strand, counting down.
AATATGAAAAATGTATCTTCTATAATATATATCAACTTATAGTTTTTCGGTAATAAATTAAGAAAGATGTTGTGATTAATTTAAAATTTATCTAAGTATATTTTATAAAATAATATCATTTTTTTATAGAGAAATTGTATTCATAGTTAGTGTTAGTCTTTTATACACGCGAGTTTGTCAATTGAGTCTAATAAAATAAAATCTAAAATTGCTAAAAGTTTAAATATTTATAGTACTTTTGTTTCAGAAAATTTAAATTTACTTGTTTTTTCCCGTAGAACCAAATATATAACATTTTATAGAATGTTCTATTTGAAATTATGAAGTTATCCCCCACTCCCTTGAAGGAGAAACGGGGAGGGCAACTTTATGTTTACATAGTTAGAAAGGCCTCTCGAATATATGAGACTTTCTCATAAACAACTTTTGAATTCGACAAATATTTTTAGAGTTATTGGCTTGTAACACTTTCACATAGACCACCCTGTATATAAAGACTGAGATAGTATTGTACAAATCCGTACAAAAGATCGTAGAAAATTTTTAATATATGCATAATAATTAATACATATAATATTAGAAAGAAAAGAATATCCACAAAAATGCTTCAAATTTCATTCGAAACATTGAAAATATTTCGAACGGAAAAATTTTCATTATACAATATTTTCGCGCTTCAGTAAAACAATGGATTACGCGAAACAATATATGGGTTACATTAGAGCAAGTATGCATAAACGCATATCACAAATACATATTTATTTTGCATAATTATATAGAATGTTTCGTAAGAGAGTTTCATCTTTAGGAAAATATTTTTTAATAAATTTGTTTTATTTTCTTTGTAAAAATGCAATTATTAATTCTATGTAATAAAATCCTCCGATTTTTGATCTTAAATATTAACGTCCAATTAAATTTCAAATTAAATTTCCATTGCACTAGTCTTGTATTAATAGCTAGTCTAATATTAATTTTAAGTCACTAACCGTTTTCACAATCAATTTTTAATAATGTAAGATATAGTGTGTCAACATTAGATTTGTTTCGGAATTCAATTTTCTTCAGTTCTTTCCGTTCTGACCTTCATTTCATCAATTTTATTATTTTTTTTTTATTTTTGGCATACTTTGCACTATATTGATACACATTTCAGTAATTATATCTGCACTTAAATACTATGTATATAATAATTATGCATATAATTAACGTCTGCAAAAAATATGATGAACAATTTATTGATAATTTGCAAGTAAATGGAAATATGTTGATTTGCAATATTCTTTTTATTCCTTGACATAATATATTTATTCCTAACTAATTATAACTGTATAAATAATTACTTCTTAAGAAACGGTTTCAGATGCAATAATGTAGATGTATATATTAAATGATATCATAACACTTGCTATAGTGAGTATATTAAAGCAAGTTAAAAGAGGCCTCAAAGTTTTTAAAAATTTTATCTTTATCAGATTCAAGACGGTATAGATTGCTGATGATGATAGTGAAATATTTTTTCGACGAAATTATTTATCGGTAATTCATTTAGAGCAGTAAGAGGACAGGAAGTAGACAAAAGATAAGTAATTGATATTTTTCGCGTAACATTGATACGAGATTGAATTGTTAAAGCAAATGAATAAGCCATAATATATCACGCACAGTACAATGACTGTTGCAGAATGAGAAATGAATGTTTTATCATATATCTGAGTTTGGAATGCGTCTGGATAAAATTAGAACGCTGATAATTTAGTCAATTATTTTTGTTTCATCATTATCACTCCAGTATATAATAATATAAGAAAAAACTAAATTATGCAATACATCAATGTAGCCAAAATAATATGTACAAAACACATACATACAAAGTTTTATTGCTTCTCAAGAAATAATTCTTCTTTAAACTTAATAACAATCTTTAAACTTTATGTTATAAATTGAAAGAATATATATAAAGTTGCACACCTTTCTCAAATATGTTCTACGTTACTTGTAAATTAATCAATAGGTTGTTTTTTTCTAATGAAAAAAAGTCCATATAAATTGTCATGCTATTTTCTTAAGTCACGAAGATAAATTCCTGTTACGGGGTTAATAGAAAGCAACAGTTTTGTACCCAAAGATTTGGAAATTTCTGTAGAATCTTCTCCAATCCGTTCCCTCGTTGCAAGATTTTCGCAGCACGCAAAATGTAATATATACTTAACCATGTATCGCACTTTGCTCGTATTGAACGCAAATTTTTTTCCACACATACATACACACACACACACACACACACATATGAGCACGTATCCACTTCTGTGATTCAGTGACGAAATTCTGCTAGACATACACTTTCTTCGACCGAGCAAACCTAAATATACGAGGTTCTTCGTTCCTCATCGCGGATTTATCGGAGTCATTTCTATTTCTACGTGTGTACTTTGCAAACTTGACATCACGTGTGTCACGTCATGCGTATATAAATATTGTGATTCTTCATTGCTGTACTATAATACGGGTTATGATTATCCGATAGATATTCGTCGTGCTGGATATAATGGCATCATCCGTGACCATCGAGAATAACTTTGAGTGTCCGTCCAAAAAGGACATTTATCAAAAATGGCAAGAGAGTGCGTCGAAGATTAAGTTTGGTGAACACGAACTTTACATTGAATTGGAAGGTATCGACGAATTCTATATGCAGAAAGCCAAGGAGGAATTGAGAGAGACGCCGGAAATCGTCGCCGAGAGCTGCACGCAGCTGAGAGAATTAATTACAGGTAATACAAGGTCAGTCGTATTAAAAATGGTCACTCTGCTGTTGATGCTTTGAATGAGGAGCGAGAAGGGAAAATACAACTATTGCAGTTTGTGCAAATCCGATAGCTAAGCATGAAACCAGTTTTCCAATACACAGACGAATTGTCGAGAGTTGCCCATCTACTCAATGTTCTTGGCATTACTTTCTTCCTGCATCTTCCACTATATCGTTGTTCTCGTTCTCCAACCGGTTTCTGCACGTGGCAAATTAAAGAAGAAAGCGAATTGAAATGAAAAGTGTTTCTTTGTTAGAAAATATGTTAATCTCGAGATTTTTTTTCTTCTCTAGTAATATATATATATATATACATATCTCGCAATTTTTTTTATTAAATTAATTAATTAAAAAGACGTTACAATGAATAATGTTGCTAGACTTCATTATTCCAGATTTTAAAGAGAAAATAAAAAGAAATAATTCGTAAAAAGATGCGATGACAAGTGGAATGAGAAAACTTTCTCTTTTATATAATCTTTAATGTGTAGTATACATTGTAGTTTCTATATTTATAACATGACTCAAATATATTGTATAAATCGGTTTCACATATTGTTTAAATCGTGAAATAACGATCGATTAACTTTTTTTTTATCTAAAAAAACAATTAGCTTGAACAATGTCAGATTAAATGCTTCTAGAATAAAGATTAATTGTAACACGCTATTACCACTCATAACGTAACACAACGCTCAATTTAACGATAGTAAAAGTATCCAACGTAACATATGAATTTAATCACTTACGTGTGAATCGAGTAAAAACGAAAATTTATCGCGCTTGCACTGATAATTTCCAATGTTTCTCTGCCTTTCATCATAAAACGAAGAGTATATATACGTAAGTTTTATCGAAATATACAATTGATAATTATTTTCTATGGAATATGTTAAGTGCAGAGACGAAAATTTTTGCTTGGTGGCTCTTTAATGAAAATGTTTTAACTAAGTGTCTTTTATGTAACCGTCATTAACATAATTGACTAATAATTTGTAATTATAATAGCGTGACGAAGTAAATCTCATGGAAACAAATATTTGTATATTTTACGCTGTTATATGATAACATTACGTGTTTTTATTATTGTCTATTAATTTTTTTGCACTCGCAATTATAATAGAAGTGAGATTATTTTATAATTAATATCGATATTTTTTTGCATTATTATCGTACATTCTCCTTCTAATAAATTATACGCAAAATATTTTGTACATCCATTATTGCATGATTTAAACTATCGAATTTATCTCTTTTCAGTTATTATTAAAACCGTATTACACACATACACACACATCTCGATCATATATTTTTTCTTAACATTTAACTAATAGCAATGATACATTGAAATTGAGTTAATTAATTTTTATTTTGTTAGGGGAACCTGATCTAAATGTACCTAATGACGAAGAATTTTATAAAACGTTTTTGCGACCATGCAAATATTATTCGAAAAGTGCTTTTTCGCTTGTAAGTCAGAATATTTTTTGTATAGAAATATTATTATTATTATTAATTAATTAATTTCACTAAAATAATATCATAAATATAACTAATTAATATTACTATGTATATTTATATAAAATTGATTGTGCATGAATTAAATGTGCCATATAATTATACGCATTATTTAAAACTTTGTATGAATTCTGGTTCTAATCTGAGATTAAGATTAATTTTTCTTCAACGAAAATGTAAAGTCAGTTACATTTTTCACGTAATTAATTATTGAATAGACATGAGAAACTCTTTAAAAATTAAAATTTAAAAGTGAAAACTTTGATAAGAAAATAATTTTCAATCAATCTAAGGATATTAATAACAGTTTCGTTGAAATTTAAAAACAAATTTAAAATTCATAACGTTCTATTAAATTCTATACTCTATATTAGAAATTAGCAAAGAGAATATCCTACGTAATAATCTTTCTCAACATTTTTCGAGGAAAAATAATCTCTAGATTAATCAAAGAGAAACTGTGCAAAATATATACAATCAGTTTTGAGAGACACACTCTATAATTGACATAAAATTACTCAAATTCTTCATGTTGTTTTTTACTTCAGATGAAACGGTATTATCAGTTTCGTTTAAACTATCCGCATATATATGCCGATTTGTTGCCTAGTAAAGAGAAAACGGCGCTTTTCGCCAATTTGATTTATCCATTACCGTTTCGTGCTAAAGACGGAAGCAGAATATTAGTAATAGAGGGAGGTAAACGATGGAATCCAAAGGAAATAGGACTAAATACACTCTTTAGAGGCTTGATAATAATGTTGTGCATAGCTATGGCGGAACCTAAAAATCAGGTTTGCCATCAAAAAATGTTTTTTTTTTTTTTTATTTGACATAAAGATTTATATTTATAAGTAAATGTTTAAAATTATCCTTAAATTTATCAATAAATTTTCGTAAGAAAATTCATTGAAAATATAGTTTAACTGCTGAATTTTATTCGGTTTCTCAGATCTCGGGTGCGCGCGTCATCATAGATACGGAGGGTTTATCTCTGTCTCATGTGACGTATATTACTCCGAGTTTCGCCAAAATGATGCTTGAGTTTATACAGAAGTGTATACCTATTCGCTTTAAAGGTATCCATATTGTAAAACAGTCATTCTTTTTCAAAATGGCATTCGCAATTTTCAAACCATTTCTAGAGGTACGTGGTTTTCTGACACAGCCAAATATAATTTATTATTATATAAATCGTATGGGGTACAATATAAATTTTCGATAAATTTGAAACTTTACAAATATTTTTTTATAAAATCTATAAGAAAAAAAAAATTAAAATATATGCTATTGTTTACAGGAGAAGATTCGCAAAAGGATTTTTTTTCACGGGACAAACTCGGAGAGTTTAATGACTTTTATAGATCGAAACGCATTACTAAAGAGGCATGGGGGCGAATTAGATATGCCCGAGGGGTCATTCGGTGCGACACTTTGGGAAAATATACTTTTATGCGAACCCTTTTTTGAAGGTAATTACCTACGTAACTGATAATTTCAATTTTGATGATAGAAAAATAAAATGTGCATCGATTTGAACCATAATTAAATCTCCGTTATATTATGCATAGCATTGTATTGACAAAATCAATATTTTGTTTTAGTTGACCAACATTACGGATATAAAACGAATAAAAATATAAAATAGCTATTGTTTATATCTGATTATTGCGTTATCATCGCCAATAATCATCATTATGATTATGATTAGTAACTATACGTGTGAAGTTGCAATATATTGTATAAATTGCTGATATCGTTGGCATCTCATTCTTAAAAATTACGAATGTAATTTGCCGTTATTACGTTGATCTAAAATTGCACGAAAAGAACACTAAGTGTCACATTGATGTGGCATCAATAAAAGATATTGCGACTTACAAAATTGTGATTTTTTAAAAATATCGCTTGCATGCTTTTCCTTTTCAAAGATTGTTGATGTGTATTTCAGTGGGGAGGAAAAGGGGGAAAAGGTATTAAATAATATTAAATAAATATTTAATTTAGTGAATGAGAATTACGAATTTTTTTTCAATATTCACATAAATATTCGAAAATGGAGTTATAATACTTTTCATTGATACCGTCAACATATAACCGTGTATTAGTAACTAACACAAATGATAAATATATATATTTTTGATATTTAGATGTATTCAACTTATTACATACATAGACATCAAATCAATAACAATTTTTTAATACAAATTTATTTTTACACCAAGAAATTATATATCAAATATACAATTATTGTATATATCCAAGTATATTAATTTATGTATACGGTTTTAAATAAATAGTAAAATCGTATCTCTCTCACGCTAAATCAAAAAAATGCCTATTTCTTAACACATTTCCCATGCGCAAAAAATATTTAAAAATATATGGTACTTTTTTCTGTTCTCTCAAGTTAAAAGATTATTTTTATTTCATAAATTAAATAATTATTCTAAGATCATTGGTATTTACTGTATATGTAATATATGGCCAATAATTATACCACATTATAATGCATCATAAGAAATCTATAAAATGTATAATAATCTTATCACGCATAATTGTAAGGACGATAGAAAGATTATATATCTCAGATGAGATCACTGTTACCTAATAAATCGTAATTCTTGCAAAATTGTAAAAAAAGTACAAGAAATACATAATGCAACGCATTGTCATTTTTGGCAGCTTTTCGCTTAATTTTATAAATTGGTAGTCTGTTAAGATTATTGTTTAACAAAAGGAGTAGAAGAAGACTTACGCTACAATATATTATAAATAAAATTACATAGTGAGCAAGGTTTGGATCGTTGGTTTCAACGAGTGAACAAGAATCATCCATAATCGTCGTAATTATTTCTAACTCGACATTTTTGCATCGCAAAATATCGCCTTTCTAATTGTTTCCCAATAGTTTAAATCCAAATACTTATCTTTAATGATGATAAATTAAACAAGGGGCTATTTCTTCTTGTAACCGTATGAATTAATAGCTGCAACAAAAAAGAGAGATCATTGTAGTTCAACTCTTTAGAATTATACATTAGTATTGAAAAATTCGAGTTTCCTTATATCAGAGCATATCATATCAAATATAGGTTCTAAATTTTCCCTCAATTCTATTATACTTATATATTTAGATAATTATGTGAGTTTCTTTTTACACTTACCCTCGTATTCCTTGTCGCACTGGACTAGCAATTCGTACCATGTCGGTCCATCTATCAAAGGGACATCCAAGGTACCGCCATAATGCGACGGCAGACATTTCGGCGATAAGTATCGATGCAATGACTTTCGATCGGTACCATGGAAGATTATCTAGTGGAAGAAAAAAAAACAAATATATATATATATATATATATATATATATATATACACAAAATGTAACAGAGAGCCCATATCAGCAGTTTTTTGAAGAAACAACGCATTTTCGTGAAAAATGTTTCATGCAAAAGTTGTAGAGCTCTAAATGGCGCATTATATAATAATATTAGTATGACCTTGAATAGCACCGACAAGGTCATATAAAGATCACTTTGAATTTTTTAAATAGAATCCCCTATTTTTCATTACATATTCTTGTAGCTTACCTCGAGAGCTTTCCAAATATATAAATTTCACTGTAATAAAGTATTTTTTCATTAAGTACTTTTCGAGTTATTTTATATTTTAATCTGACATATTTTGATATAAAAAATTAAATATTTCGTAAAAAATATTTAGTTTTCGATAATCTTACCGTAATACTTTTATGTACAGAATAATGAGACAAATCAATTAGTATAGAAAAATAATTGTTTTTAAGAAAATTATTTACAATGTGTTTTAAACCTTTTTTTTTTTTTTTTTTTCCACTAATTGATTCGTCTCATTATTCTGTACATAAAAGTATTACGGTAAGATTATCGAAAACTGAATAATTTACGAAATATTTTATTTTTTATATCAAAATATGTCAGATTAAAATATAAAATAACTCAAAAAGTACTTAATGAAAAAATAGTTTATTATAGTATTTTGGAAAGCTCTCGAGGTAAGTTACAAGAATATGTAATGAAAAATAGGGGGTTTAATTTAAAAAATTCAAAATAATTCTTATATGACCTTGACGGTGCTATTCAAGATCATACTAATATTATTATATAATGCGCTACTTAGAACTCTACAACTTTTGCATGAAACATTTATCACAAAAGTGCGTTGTTTCCTCAAAAAACTGCTGATACGGGCGCTCTGTTACACCTTGTATATAAGCATCGTTTAGCAAACTTGAATTGTGTAAGCATTTATTTAATCATATATGCCAAGGACTTACTCTACTCTTCAATTTATCTCGTAAAAATGGCTTGAACAGAGCAAACACTATGTTGAACACATATGGTTGGTTAATGACATGCATGTTCTTTATTCTCAATGGCACCGAATCCTGAATCAGATCAACTATTCTCTTGGCAAACGGCGGGGTGAACTGCCACGTTTGCTGGAGAGTGAGACCGTCCATGTCGAAGATGACGACAGCGCCGGCGATCTGCGTGGTCGGCTCCAGAATGGCAGCCTCCAGATATAGTACGCATCCTTTATAGACCTCGTCCAGGTTACATTTCTGGTGCTTCCATTTCTTACCGAGTTCGATTATCAGTATGCGTCGGCCGTGCTGATCGCGAGTAGGCAACACCGTCAGGATGTTTTGATCAAATATGTTCTTCTCTCTGCTCGGTATGAGATTGTCGTACAAATTTGCGTGCTTTACTTTGAAGCTATAATAATGCTTGATGAGATTGAGCGCCGACTCGGGATAATACTTGCATGGCCTCAAAAATCTTATCAGCCAGGTCTCGTTGTCCAATGGACATTTGAGATCCGTTTCCGCTGTCGAATCACGAGAAAGATTTTAAACAATGGCAAAAACATTTAATACATTTGAAAAGATTTAGAAAATTTTTTTAGACTTTTTTTACGTTAAACATTATGAGAATCAAAATTTTTTCAGCTTGCGTCAATTAAGATATTGCTCCATTTATATATATATATATATATGTATAAAATTTTATATTTATTTTGTATATTATTTTGTTAAATTTTTTTTACGTCAATTAATATAAAAAACCTTTTAATAATTCCTTCAAGCGTGCTATTGCCTCTTTTTGAACTTCGGGGCTTTCCCTGAGCTCCTTTTTGGCTACTTCCTGAAATTCTGGACTGGAAGGACATATCTCGAGCTCGACCGTCTTGTTTCCGATTTTTAAAGACGGTACTTCCTTTAAGTCTGATAAAAAGTAGTCTGAAAAAAAAAAAAACATAATTTATCCGATTTTTCTTACGCAGTTATCTTTTAAGGATAACGCTAAATGTTCGTAACTCTATAATTATAAATAAACTAATAGTGCGTTAATTTCAATACCACTGATAATGCAAGAAGAAAAATTTATAAAAATTATTTCTTTTATTGATTCATGTATTATCGATTAAATCTATAAAGATTAAATTATGAAAATTATAATTATAAATTATAAAATTAATAAAATCTGTAGATATAATTTTTTTACCTTCTTGAGAAAAGAAGATAAAAAAAGAGGCAGTTTATTCTGGATAACAATTATAGGAAAATTTATACAAAATTATTTATACAAAAATTTATGTATGCATATATATTTTGGGAGATATTTTTAAACGATTCATCTCTTTGGATTTTCTTATTTCGGCTTTTATGATTAATATTCCGTTTTTGCATCCGTATTATAAATTTTTGGAAAAAAAAAATGTTAAATTGTTTCTCTTCCTTTTTTCTCTCTATTATGCAAGAATAATTTGTTTGCACAGAAATGTAAATAGAAACGATGTATGAAATTTTTAACGCAAGTAGTTTCCAAGTTACATAAATGTACATAAGAAACTTGTTCTAATCTTATATTCAGATCATTTCTCTTTTTTATACAGAATTATGCATTTTATAATTAATAGGTTAAATTGATGCAATATTGAAAGTATGTCATAATGCATATGATATATCTTTAATACATACGCGAACACAGCGATGATCAAACCATGCAAAAAATCAAGCAATACAGTTAAATTCGTCGTACCGAGGAACGAGATGAGTTTGTTTTTTGTGTTTGAGCAACCATTAATTATTTAACACATCGCGGATGTAGTGAGTAATGCAATTTTGCAACTTTGGAGAGGATGCAGAACAGAAATCGCATCAGGCGTATCACGTTCACGAACAATCACTGGAAACGTGACTCAGCTTTCTTATCGTAAACATTCGAACCTGCGGTTACAGAATTATCATGGAGTTCCCGCCGAATATAATCACGTTCTATTTTCTTTCATATTCTTGATTATTAATTCATCCTGTTTTGAATTTATTTCGTAGTTTTTTTCTGAGTCTGAATATCACAAATTTGACTAAACCAAGACTGCCATAATAGTAATGTTCTTTTCTATATATTCTCTTCATTTATTTAAAATACTTCTTGAATGTATAAAAGAGAAGCGGATCGATTAAAAACTATCTTACAAATTACGTATACAAAGTATTTTTTATATTATTTGCATATTTTGACATTTATTTATACATCGCTTCCTTTGGCTAAAATTATATTGGAGCTTATTAAACTGAATCAGATAAATGGCAATCAAAATTTGATTAAGCAAATCTATTGTATTTCGTCAGTGTATCGCTAATCACAATATAATTCCCTCACGAATCCTCGATTTACGTCCTTGACCATCAGACGAGTCTCGACTACCGGGGAACTTTAATAGATTGCGAAAGCCGTAAGAAGGTACGACAATCGTGTCAAGGAAATTACGTTATTATTTACTGATACGATACACACGACAATTTTCAGATACTGTCGTACGATAATAATATTGTCATTATTATTATACGCGATATGCGTGACGCGAAATCGAAATTAGTGATTTGCAAGAAGCGAATCCCGTTCAATGAGCAACCTTGATTTTACAATTGAAAAAAAAAGTATGTGATGTCACTTTTAATAAATTGCAAGACTAGTAGTTTACATAACTTCCCGATCTTTTTTTTTTCTTTAAAATGCAAAGCCATTATGTAAGAAGCGTAAGATGTTAATTATAGATACTCATAAATTTCGATGTTAAATTCATTTTACTTTTACGAAATTCGCGCAGGGTATTTCGATAAACTTGTAAATTATCAGTCACCTTGCTACAATTGATACTACAGTTTATACACTAAAAGATAATAATACACAAAGATATTGTGTGCTCCTCGGTATACGTGTACTTTGCTTAATAAACTGATATCATTAGTACGAACCACGTGCATTGTTGTGGGCAGTTCCTATCAGCTGTATGTGCTTTATCGCGTTCTAAATAAGCCTGCTCTAAACGAGTTTCATCCTATATGCTTCTGCAAGTCAACGAATTTGTAAACGCGATTTAAGACAAAGTGCAAACGATATGAATTGCGATTGGCTCATGTCTGAATTCGTGATTTTACGACGTACGCGTCTCTAGAATATCGAACATCATTATAGACGAATCAAAATAATTTCACGCAAGATTTTCCTCTATCTTTTTCTGTTTTTCGCACTGCGGCAGATTGCGCAGGCGAGGCATGTCACGGTAAAAACCGGATTTCAAGTTTGGAATTCGCCTTCGCAAAGTCGATCCCTCGCACGGGATATTTATTAACAGAAAAACTAAACCAGTTTCCCTTGAATAAAAATTTGAGATAATTTTTAACATAGTTTTTAAGAATTATAAATTATTACAAAAGAAATAATTGTAGTAAAGTAAATTTTATAGATGCGGAAAAATAATAAAAAAGTTTATCTCTTACAATTAATTTTAGATATATTTTAAACCAATTACATATATGAGATTTAATTCTACAACAATTAGTTAAAAGTATATTAAAATTATTTTAGAGTAAAAAGACGATACAGGCGAAGCAGCCTTTGTTTAGATGACCTTTTCATTGTTTTCTATTCTTTGATAGTCGCGAATGTATTTACTTAACTTTATTTTACTTTCAGATCAATATCGAAACATCGGCTTCATGAACAACTGGCAATTGACCAAAACATTCTCGTGAATTGCGATAAGCATTTAAATCGATGATTATTTTTGCAAATATTATTTTAATACTGCAATATACATTTCTATGATAAAGTAAGAATTATTTCGAGGATATTATCAAAAAATGGCATATACGTAAAATAGAGATCTTTTTTTTTTTTTTAAATTATATTATACCGTCTATGTGTCTATATATAATATAGATACAATAATTTTTAATAATATTGATTTTTATTAAATTCATAATCTTTTTAGACATAAGCCGTCGCGTGTTTTAATTTTTCTCGTGCAATAATATAATTAAATAGTAACATAAAACATTTGAATAAAATTGTGGCAAAAGATATTTAGCAACGAAATTTTGTAATTATATCCCTCAACAATTTTCTGCGAATAAAATATAATCAATATTGATTATCCTGTGTCATATCTTCGCAGAAGAAAACGATAAATCGCTGTTTACTTTGTCAGAAAGAGAGAGAGAGGAAGAAAAAGAGAAAGAGACAAGATAAATATTCTCGCACACATCCAATATCTTCGTGAGATGAGGAAGATGAGACAGACTGGGTAGGAAGTTATATCTTTAGAGATTTATCGCTCAACATTCACGACTCGTTGAACTCGCGTTTGACGAATCGTAAGATTTTACAGGACAGAAAGTAGAAACGAGTGTTTTCCGCAAAATAAAGGTGTGTCATAAATGGAACGTTAAATATTTCTTCGTACGCCGTGAAACCTCTCTCCATCCTGTTGAAAAATGGAATATTAATTATTTTTCTCGGATCAACTCGCGGATGTACCTGAGACTCTTGGAGATGGAATTGCTTGAAAATTATTGAGTTGCTCTTATACTAAAATAAAAATGAGAATTCAATCAATCATTGAATTAACAGAGGTTAAATCGCATTGGATGAATTATGTAAAGTTTTTACAGCAAAAATGACTCGATTCATAATAATAACGTTCACCTTAAAAAATTGTATTTAAAATTTTGCACTTCGATCTCTCATTTCGAGCTCTTTATATATCAACTATGAAATTAAACAATGTAATCCGTTCTTGTCATTCGTTGCCATGAATCATAATTAAACCACGTAATGTTCCGCATACGTGAGAAACTAAAGCGTTACTTTATCCGTATCATTATTGTATATAATATAAATGAAACTATCGCACGTCTCGTGATAAAATACGAACAAAAAGCGGTATATGAATCAATAACATTAAACGTAACAAGTAATGTACAATTCCTTCATGTCTCTCTCTCTCTCTCTCTCTCTTTCTCTTTTATGGAAAATTTTACGTTCATACAAATATATGCACATATCAGGATGTTTCAGCTTCTTAGAAATCGTTGATACCGCGTTATTTTTCATAAAGAAAGATGAATTCCAAATTGTGGTCGAAGACATTTAAATGAAAAAAGAATATAGAATGATGCCGAAGAAACTCGTATCATGTATTGTAGCCGCGCCTCCGATTAACACGATTACACTAAAGATTTTTATTTAATGCCGATCGGAGAGACTCGATAAAAAGGAGATCGGGAGTTTATTTATATTATAAGAAAATTTATCGAAGATATGACTCCCAACTCCTGGGCCGATAGAATATTTGCGAGATCTCTCGATTTCTGGCAACAAGTCGCGCGATAATTGAAGCACGTGAGGAGGAGCAAGATTTCCGTTCGCAGTAAAGACTTTTCCAATGCGTTGCCGGAAAAGCTAGTCACTAATTTGAGTCATTAATTTTAGTCATTAATTTGAAATTAGCACGTTCCTTCCGACCCATCGACAATAAGCACAGTCGATCCGCGATCCATAACAACACGAATCTCGATTGTTCGATCGCGAGAACCAATCAGTGATCGATTGTTTATCACGAATTTGACTGTTCGATACGTAAAATGGAATCAGAAAAACTAAATGAAAACGGAAGCCTTTGTGCTTGAACGAAACGTCTCGCTTTTCTAGAACATTCGAGAAGCGAAGATAATAATTTGTCTTAACTATATATACGGTTATATCGCTTTTTCGAATATGTATCAATTTTATTAACATAAAATACTAAAAGTATTTTCTTTCGAAAATTATAATTTCCAAGGCGGAGATTTTATCTTGGAACGGTATGGCGAAGAATGGCCTTTTACGTGCTCCATCTGTGTCATGGGCACAGAGAAATTGCTTCATGGGGTCAAAACTTGTTTTGAGTCTAACTTGCTCGTGGAAAAGTATATCGAGCGCATTAAATATAATCTCTGCGAAGAAAGAAATCTGAGAAAATTTTTACAAACTTGCCTTCGAAGTTCTTTGAAAAGATCAGAATAAATGTATGTTATTCTAATAATTCTTGATTTTAATATTGACCAATCACTTTTTATCACCATTATTTTATGTTTATTATGTGCATACATTAATATAAGAAACTATTTTTAATATATATATACATATATCAGATATTATATGCCACGAATAAAAAAAAAATATAGCGCGCCTTTATATACAATATCGTGTGATGACATTTTGCATAAAATACATAAATAATTTTTTATATATACAGTTGTTTTTCTTAAAGAGAAAAACATAATTTTTTTTAATACAGCAGTTATGTGAATTGCGCGATCATAAATAACATATTGCGTAATCGATCAAGTATAGCATCATAATGTGAGCGAAGTTTTAAAATCGCGAAAGTACACTGTTAGTAAATTTTTATTACGTAATGTGTATAGGATTATACACATGCTAAGTTTTGACACACGTGTTATAACGAAATAACGAATTTACAAACTATCAAAAGTAATTGCACTAAAACTGGGGCGATATAATTTGCGACACTTGATTTTTAAAAGTCTATTTAATTTTTTGACAATTTCTCTTATACACAAATTAATAGCCAATACTGTTATAATCGCGAGGGACACAATTGAGCTTATTGACAAGATGTTTCTTGAATGATTACACTGGAGCCAGCTTTACTTACATCTTAACCAAAAATATAGTTCCAAACAGTCCGACATAATCCGAGACAGCAAAGAGAATCGATTTGCACGTCAAAATAGGAAATAAAATTTTGAGAAACACTTTGCCGACGCAAACGCGCGTTTGAAAAACAGACGAAAATGTGAATGGTATATTCGGCCGTTCACTCAGTTTTATACGTGCACTGGCATACATTCTGGTTTTAGTAGAAAGTTGACATGATATCGTAAATGTAAATATTTTCAGTATTCAGACTCCATTTATGATTCTTTTAATTTTAATTTAATTTAATTAATCAAGTGTATTAATCTCTTAATAGCCACATTACATCGAGATTTGCTTTACTTCAAGATACATTAGCTTTATATATTAAATTATGAAATGTGTATTAAATATAAATTAACGTGCCTTTCAACGTACGTAACTCGTACAACTGTTTCTTTACGAATGTATAAAACACTGTGACGTTTTCAGCCGAACAGAAGATTGACAGATTGTGTATATAATCACAGATGCACTTTCGCTTAAGAAAATTGCCTTGTACTCACTGTCTGCCGGTGCCATGATGTCCCGAGGGCGTATCGTTACGAGTCGTATCAGCTCACAAACGCGTTAAACTACCGACGATGACGCGCGAAATCGAACGATCTGTGCGTCACCGAAAAACGCACCAAAATGCGGCAGGTATCGCGCCGACGATCGCTCTTATACGTCGTGATTCTCAGGGTCAAGCAGGTAATAAGGCAGTGGCCGTGTCAATTTTCTTCAGGCTGCTGGCTTATGTCGCCGCATACGAACGTGATGTAATTTCATTGTCTTTATTATCAATGTTGCCGGGTGTGTGATGATAAACAGTACGATGTCATGAGGATGCTGGCGCACATAGATAAAATACGATGACAAACGCGGCCAATTAATCGACATATTGCCAGAGCGGTGACAATCGGATACAATACGTCATGTATAAATATTCCATTCGTGACCGATGATCAGTCGATCGGATCGATGATCAGACCGATGTGTCAGCGCTTCGCGTCAGGAGATGTTCAATATAGATGAGCGACGTGTAAAATTCTCTCGTTTCATTATGCTTATTTATTTCGAAAGATATGTCGAAAATGTTTTAGCGAAGAAGAAATATCTCAATGACAATTTTTCGATTAAGGCTTGAAAGGAGAGAATTTTTCTTCGACAGAATACTTGTACGAGAAATTCTCTTTACAATGAGAAATTGCACTATGAATATTGAGACTATATATGTGTGTGTATTTATCGATCGCCAAAATTGCCATCCATAATAAATGTCATAAACGCAATGTAATACAAATAAAAACTTGATGAACTTTTTATTCGTCATCAACATTAATTACTTCATAAATAATTGACCTTTGATTAAACAACAATATAGAATTGTTATTGTTACAAAAATATTTTACGTTATATATATATATATATGTGATATGTAAATTTACTCTTGCTTGTTATATTTGACATTTTAAAATCATAAAAATCAAATGTTTGCACATATGGCTTGTGATAAATATACAAAAATATGAGAAGAATGCAAATAAAAAAATTTAAAAGAATTCTCTGTTTTATTACACGAGTTGCGAGATGTTAGAATTAAGAATGATAAATTTCGTACCTTCTGAAATCGTTCTTCTTATTATCTCGTAGCTGTTTGAGTCCATTGATTTGATTCCGTTGAATCCGTAGGATTCGACTGGTAATCCGACTGATGAGAGATTGAATTGATCGATTTCCTCGCTGTCAATATTCAACCTTCCCCCGTTTGTTTCCACTATTCCTGCCATGCCGCTTTTTATCTAATATGTAATTTTCCGCTACTCGATGTTTCAAATGATTTCACGCGCGATAATCAATAACTCAATTCCTCTCTCTTCTCCTCTCTCTATTTCTCTCTCCTCTCTGCAGAAAAACAACAAAAAAATTACATTAGAGATTGCACAAAATATTATTTTACTTTTTTCGTTACTTTAATCTTTCTTATACATTATATTCTGTGTATTTTCTTTTCGTTTTTCCTGTTATACATTTTTTTTATATTGTATATATAATTATTATTTATCATTAATTTTGAATCGTTTGACAAAAACACTTTCTTTATTTTTAACGCATTATTTTTAAAATCAGAAAATTATGATAAACAATTTTCTTTGATATTTTTGTTAAGAGAGAAAGAAAATTTAAGTTAACTAAAAAATATACCGTTAAAGAATAATTTATGGAAAAAAGAATATAAACATGAAATTTTTCATGCTCTTTGGGTTCCTAATTCTGTTCATTTGTTAACGCGTAAAATAAATTCGGATTTCATTTAACAATAAATCAAATGTGACATATATCTATGTATTAAAGTAATATACCATAAGATCATTCTTTGTTTTCATGATGAATCAGGTTCATTATCGAAAAACAGTCTGTTTAATTAAAAAGAAAACAAATTATAATTTATAAAATCTATATTTTAATTGAACATTTTTTATTGAATTTTCAGTATCTCATAGCCTTCGAACTTCTAAACCGGATGTTTTCTTTCAATATCTTACAAATTACACATAATATAATTTATAATTGATATCGATAAAAACTCCTTATGCAACTTTAGTCTGCAGTATGTAACAAAAAACCATCGTAATAAGCAAACTAAAACGTTTATGTCGTATTATTATCATACTTATTTACATTTTTATTTGTAGCGTTATATACAAGGTGTAACAGCGCCCGTATCAATAGTTTTTTTGAGGAAACAACGCGTTTTTGTAAAAAATGTTTCATGCAAAAGTTGTAGAGCTCTAAGTAGCGCATTATATAATAATATTAGTATGATCTTGAATAGCACCGTCAAGGTCATATAAGAATTATTTTGAATTTTTTAAATTAAACCCCCTATTTTTCATTACATATTCTTGTAACTTACCTCGAGAGCTTTCCAAAATACTATAATAAACTATTTTTTCATTAAGTACTTTTTGAGTTATTTTATATTTTAATCTGACATATTTTGATATAAAAAATAAAATATTTCGTAAATTATTCAGTTTTCGATAATCTTACCGTAATACTTTTATATACAGAATAATGAGACAAATCAATTAGAAAAAAAAAAAAATTGTTTAAAAAATACATTGTAAATAATTTTCTTAAAAACAATTATTTTTTTATACTAATTGTTCTGTACAAAAAAGTATTACGGTAAGATTATCGAAAACTAAATATTTTACGAGGATATTTAATTTTTTATATTAAAATATGTCAGATTATAAAATATAAGGTAACTCAAAAAGTGCTTAATGAAAAAATACTTTATTATAGTGTTTTGGAAAGCTCTCGAGGTAAGCTACAAGAATATATAATGAAAAGAATAGGGAGTTTTGTTTAAAAAAATCAAAGTGATTTTTATATGATCTTGACGGTGCTATTCAAGATCATACTAATATTATTATATAATGCGCCACTTAGAGCTCTACAACTTTTGCATGAAATATTTTTTACAAAAATGCGTTGTTTCCTCAAAAAACTGCTGATACGGGCGCTCTGTTTTTTACACACCATGTATATATATATATATTCGCGATACTTAGTTCTGATATTATATAAACGCGGAAGTTCTAGAAGAGGCGAGATATTCAAGTATATAAAAAATGATTTTTTTAACAGACGACCACGCGACATACATATCGCTGAAAGACATCTGGTTGATCTATATTCTGACAATGCATTATATTGTACACCTGATGAGAATCATAAAAGCCGATCAACAAGTTCTCCAGCTAGATTTAAACTCCAATTTTCTCGATTCTATGAACACCGGAATTTAAGATTTATTATATTGCCAAACATAACAATAAAAAAAATAATTTTATAAAGAAACACGAGTTCTCGATGAGCTGTAAAAAATTTTGTAATGTAAGAGAGTTTTGATCTGCAACAGGTATTAATATAATTGCATGATTTTTTTTTAGTTATTGCAATGCTAGTCATTTTAACATCGCATTAAATAGAAATAGACGTAATCTCTGCATAAAAAATATAATTGCAAGTGCTCTTTTTTTGCACGGATAATCGCACATAAAATATAATATAGCGAGGCATGCTCGAGAGTGTAATTATCTAGGGAAAAAAGAATGTTGCATTGAGGATTAAATCTATTGTGTGAAATTAAATGCGCGAAAAACAGGACTATGTTGTTTGCCGAAACCTATCAAATATCGATGCAATTTTTTGTTTATTTTTTTCAAAAATTTAGGATGAAAAATGAGCTCCTGAGCATTTTGCGATTGCGCCATGTCAGATTGTCCGACTTTTTTTTACTTAACCTTGCATATGCGCGTTTTCGTAATGCATGCAAACGTCAGCGAATGTATAATTATCAATAAAACAAAACATAAAGATCGGCTTCATGCCGTTTAATGGATATTTCTTCTTATCTTTCTAAGTTATTTTCGTTCTTTGAAACATGTTGGCGAGAAATATTGCACTTTGTTCAATATCTAAACAGCCAAAAAAAGACCGAAAGATATCTTAAAGAAAGAAACAAGGAAAAACTAAGTAGAGTAAAAATGGCATAATGACAAATGCCCG
This sequence comes from Polyergus mexicanus, assembly GCF_030449975.1. Classification (NCBI taxonomy): domain Eukaryota; kingdom Metazoa; phylum Arthropoda; class Insecta; order Hymenoptera; family Formicidae; genus Polyergus; species Polyergus mexicanus. The sequence continues at coordinate 10,095,125 of NW_027223326.1, read as the reverse complement.
ATGAAATAATTAAATTAAAACAATAACAAATTTAAAAATTCATGTACATATATATATATATATATATATATATATATATATAATTGATCTATGCACATATGCACTTATGCATTTCGCATATGTTGGTTCTATTATTACTCGAGGATGAATAAGAGCATCTATCTAGATTTGTCTATGTAGATTTATTCAACAATTGACTTTGAGCGAATGGCGTTCTCTTTTTTTCAAATTTTATTTTCTACGCATCAAAGTTCAATTGCAAATTGTGATATTATATATTCATTAAAAAAAAAAGAGAATAAAACATGGAAAAAAAAACGAATAGATTATGTCGGCTTGTGGCGCAAGTGGATCGATAAAAAGAAATAATTTAATCGGCTAATTACCATGATTCAAATGGAATATTAATATTTCTTCTTATTATTATTCAAAATAGAAATATTAATATTCCATTTTGAATCATGTAATTAGCATTGAACACACTGCAAAAAGTATTTTGTTCGCGCAACGTCACCAGATTTATCGAGATTATTATCAAGAGTTATTGAGCAAAAATTATGAAATATCGTCGCCGTACATGTGTATGTGAGGATCTAGAAATTCTACTTCCGCGTAATCTAATTTTCGATCAAATTTGATATTAGAAATAGGAAGCAATCAACTAATTACGTCTTCGCTATAATTTATTATTAGCTACTGTTAATTGGGGATAACTATATATATATAGTATGTATATTCATATATATTCTCGTATTATGGGTTATCAAGAGACATTTGTATTTCGAGACTCGTGATGCAGGGAGTGGAGTTTCATTAGATCCGCTTGTGCGTGTTTGTATTAACTCTGCTTCCACGTCAGTTTATGTAATGATGTATCATCGATGTACCGTACGTCCAATTAATATTTATAACGCAATTGAGGCGAGCGATGGTAGTACGTGGCGCATACAGTTAATAATTAAATAAATTTGTTATTTTCTTTTCACAAATTTCAACCGGCAACATCAAAAATAAATGCAAGCGAGACGTACTTTTATAAAAAAAAGTATATATATATATATATATATTGTATATACGTAAAATTTAAAAATTTATATTTATGCTTATTAATAAGAAAAGAAAAGAACGTATAGACTTTCGCACGTTAATTGGCCATTGATCCAATGTGTGCATATATAATCGTAAACGGCCAATGGCCGGATAATCGTAAGCAAGTCTACCTACTCTCACGTTATCGCTCACATAAGGAAGAAAGGCTCTGTTTGCTTACACACATGCCTACGCGTGTATGTGTATATATATATATGTACGCGATCTTGCACGATTCCCCGGCAGTGTGTGCTTTGTATAAATACACTGCGTCTCTTCAAGAGTGCATGCGTTTGCGACTTTAAATAAATTTAGTTCTGATCTCTCGAGCGACGATTTCCCTTTCTACGGGTATAGCTGCCCGATAGACTTTGCATCGTTCAGTAAGAGTTCAAAGCGTGGGAATTATATAAGAGCTTTAAACGATCATACAGATACGTATATATGTATATATATATATATATATATATATATATATATATGCGTATGTATTTATCTCGTTCTATGTACAATGTCTAGTCGTAGCCAGATAGCTTTCAGCGTGACATCAAAAGTCATGTCAAAGCTATAATGGATCTTATGTATCATCCGGAACATTGAATATCTTTTTTTGAATCAAATATTACATAAGACAAATATATATGTGGTAAAAAGTTTAGATAAAAAAAAAAGAACGAAAACAAAGCAATAAATAATGGGCGCCGTTCACGTTTTAGTCGAGGAAAAATTGATCTCGGTTTGATTAAAGCAGCATTTATTGCTATTACAAATTAATGCAATAAAGCATCTTTATAGCGGAAGTGCATAAAAATATTTTCATAAACTCATCACAAATATATGTAATATACATATTTGCTAGAACTTGATGATCAGTAAGTTGCATAGATCTTTTTTCTTTCTTTTTTTTTTTTTTTATACATTTTTATAGTTTGTATCCCTGTTAGAAGATATTCGTCTCTCTAATAGTGCTATCTTTGTGAATCTTGAAGGTTTTACACTCGTTATGAAACTCCCTTATTATGTTACTTCTCATTAAGCTAACCCGCGGGTAGCAAACGTGCGTCCGCGTGACAGGTATAATTTTGTGGATTCTCCACATCTCTTAATTCCGTACGTCTCTCTCTCTCTCTTTCTCTCTCTCTCTCTCATAATCCTCTCTCGTAATACGGCAATTCTCATAATAAGAGATTTCATTCCCGAAGCGTCGCGTTACTGCGAGACTTTCTAACCCGGCACAATGGAAAATGAGTATGTACAACCGAGATAACTGTGGGAACAAAACGATATCAGAATCTCGATGGTACGCTAAAATCACTGGAATTTTTTTGCGGAATTAAAAAGAGGAAGAAACAACCAATTTCCTATCGAAAGCAGCCGATGCAAAATTATAACTCGATCGAAGCAAATGCATTTTGTGATTCTCGCCAACGGGATCTGTTACGTCAGGAGTATCATATATAAATCAACTTTCAAATATTTTTTCCACGTGTTTAAAAGAAAACTATGATGTTGAATACGAGTTTTGTTCAATTAAACGAATATTATATAAATTCAACTAATAAACTTCGACAGAGAATCTCGTTAATTTCTGACGCTCTTACGTCTTCATGCTTGATGAGTAGATTCGCGATGCACTTAACTTACCCGTCATAATCCGACCGACACTTTCGCAGGATAAAAGAGCATCAGGAAGTCGTATAAAAAGCAGAGATGGCAAATAAAATAAGTTCAAAAGTGCCATTTACACGGACGTAATCGAGGTATATCGTCACGGATAATGACTTTTCTGTTCTCATCGTTAGACTGTATCGCCATTGTCGATTGTCTTGCCTATTGTATCGTTAATTAAATAATGCAACGTTACTTGAATTAATAGCATTCTCAATCATTAAATTATACAATGAATTGTGTTTTGTGCCGACTTCCGATATACAAATCGTTTGCCAAAAATAGATAGTAGTTAATCAGAAATAATTATTACGAACCTCTTTCTTCTCAGCAACATACTGCGTACTCCGTCTATTGCGATTTTACATCATTGCAGAAAGAAAAGGAGATAGAACCTCTGTACTTTGTAAAATTTTAAAAATATTTAAATATCTATCTAGTATATAAAAAAGTTATTTTTTTTATTATATTAAATTTTGTCTTTATTCTCTAGAAACGTATAATCAATTATAAGAAATCGCAGAAGCAGTAAATAATAATTGGCGAGTAAAACTTTCGATGTTCATTAAATTTTTGCTGTATTAGATTAATTACTATTTTAATAAAAAAGAGATAATCCTTAATGTTCAAAATAAAAAAAAAAAAAAAACAGAGAGCAGGTTTCAATTATAGTATAGGAAATATTTGCGTTATTTCACGTTGTCCTTACAATCGCTTTGTCATTATATACGCGACATACGTTACCGCTCGTGTTATTTATTAATGAACATCCTGGATGATACATACGCTGCGTGACGAAACGATCGATGATTTTTGCAAAGTGCAAAATGGAAGTGTCTAACGTGCGACGATGCGTAAACGTGACGATGCAATTTATTATCAATCATACCAAAGGTTTCTAAGTGTGCGGTCTGACAGGTTCAACCACATGTATTTTTTCCCCTACTAAGATAATGATTGGTAGCGTGTGTCGTAATCTTCTCTTTCATATTTTCATCCACCTGATGAAGATTGCGATTGCACAAAGCAGTCCAGCGTAACAAACGCCATTGTCGTATGAGATATAATTATTTTTTTCTCTGAGCGAATTTATCGGATTAACGATACGACAAGTCGAAATAATTTCTGTTCTTCTTTAAATGAAGAAAAGAATAACTCTCGGAGAGAATTCAGCGTTTATTTATATCGTCTTTTCCGCTAAAATATCGTTCCAGAATCTATTAAATGTCAGCAGATGGATAACATTTTTGCCAAATCAATTTAGGATTATCACAGATCCGGGGCTCGACGTGAACGGATACCATTATTATTTAATTACGCTGTATTATTACGCTAATTATTAATTTCTTAAAATAATAGTCATTTTCGTAAAATCCAATATTTAGCGAGTGTAATCGATAAGCCAGCTATGTGTCGATTAATTTGAATTACGAAGATTGCACCGCATCGTGAATTAATATCTCATTTACTGATTGCATACACTCTCATACACACATGTGCATTAATTACAATGAAAATTAATGAGATAGCCTCGTTTCACAATGAAATCGCTTGTGCTTAATATTAGCCGCGAGACTTACCACTAGAAGGATATATCCGTTGCACATTAATTATGTGGTCGAAGCTCCGGAAGGTTATCGGTCATCTTTATCCTCATTTTAATCTCGCAATAGTTATTTAATGCGCAATTATAAATCTTGGTTCAATAATAAATCTGTCTTTATCAATCGGATTCGTACACGAGAGAATGAGTCATTTTCTCTCTTCTCTCTTTTTCGCAGCAGCTTTTTTTCTTTTATTTATAAACACTCGCTCCTCACGGAAAAATTGGGTAAGCGGTCTCGCAAAAATATATGCATGCGAGATAATAAATATTTTACGACAAAGTGGGTGTATGTAATACACGGTAAGCCTTTAATCTAATTAGCGACGCGCAGAACGACGATATTGTAAACCGCGACGCGGACGCCGATGATTTAACGGTCTTAACGCGAGATTAATCTAGACCCTCCAGGAAAACTAGCTAGTTCGGAGTTCACGAGCGTATAGTAAACGACGACCCTTCCATCGATTCTCGATGGAAAGGCGATTGTGCCGTGGCGGTCATACAACTTTCTCGCTGCCGGAATTGTAAATGCGGAAGTAGTCGGATAGTACTCGAATAGCCGTTTACCGATTCACCGATCAGTGCCTACAGGATCGCGAGTCCGCAAGGATCGCGAGCAAGCTGGAGATCCTCGTTTACACCTGGTGGATTTTCGGCAGGCTCTCCTCATCGGTGAGTCATCGTTCAAACAAAGACCGCGGATCGAGAAATGACGAGACCCTGAGATTATTTTTTACATATTTTAGCGAGAATAGCAATCGCTAATATGTCTCGACGAATCAATTCTCATATTCATTAAGAGCCACGTGAATTTATCGAGAGAAATGATGGAAACTTGTTCTCCCAAAATTTTCTACTTGACGTGTCTTCTGTTTATAAATGGAAATTATAAATATAAAAATGAAAATTATCAATTATAAATTATATAAACGGAATTACTGTAATAGAAAAATTATACGAGAGAGACGACAAGATATTCGATATATCGCAATGCCGCGATATATTGCCACGATGAGCATTTACAATTCGCTTCTCTCATGATCGAAAATTAAATATATACGAGATTCAAAGAATCAGCTAAAGGTATATATTCGTGTACTATTTATTGCACTGTCATGTCTTAAATCTTACCTAACTCAACGAAAAAAAGAATGACATTTATGCCTTGAAGGCCACGATAGAATTGTGCTTTTACATAGTCGTTTCTTTTTTCTGCTGCATTTTGTCGGCTTAATTAACGTCATCGTGAGAAATTATGAGAAACATCTCGTGGAAGAAAGAAATCAGCGTGAATCAGAAATTTAATGCGTGCGTAAAGACACACGTGTAATTGTCAAGGTTACGCGTGTCAAAATTACTTATTATTTATAGTTGATCAATTAATTACTAGTAATATAAGCGTACAGTAATTAATTAAATATCAAAAATAGAATAATCAAGTATTCTACAATATTTTTGTGTTACTAATTTTGCAGATAAATATATGAATGTTTTTTTAAAAAGAATATACGTTAATATTATTTGGTACGAGTTAAAACGTTATAAATTCACGATCAACGAGAGCTAATAAAAGACTCGCGTCAGAAAAAACGGAGAAAAAATAAAGAAATGGTTGCACAAAATGTTTAGGCGATTTACGCATATTTTGAGTACAATTTACGTGTGTGTACATTGTATATAAATCAATAATTTGCATAAACATAAAAAATAAAACTAGTTATACATTTGACTCTCCAAACATTTAATATAAACAGAGTACTAAATAATCTTCTAAAAAAGAAGGGTTTAAAGTTCTTGACGCACGATCAGCTGATTATATCTTGTATGATGCTAATGACAAGAAAAAGTAAGAACAAGTAAATAGATAAATTATGGAGAAGTTATTAATGTTGCAACTTGCCATAGAATCATTAAATGAGAATCTACGCATTGATCTCAAAATTTAAAAAAAAAATTTTGATATATATTAATATAACGCTGTAATTTTTTTAATTTGAGATGTCAAAACGCGCAATTGCCAAAAATGGGAACAGTGTAATATATTTAATACGTATGTAGAGCGTATATTTTTATGAACCCAACTTTTTAATAATGATTTTCATCGGGATAAGGATCGTTTTATTGTACGGTAAAAAGACTAATAGTAGTAGTTTAAACTAATATCTTGTAAATATAAACAATGTCGATGTTATTTACAAGATGTTTTAAGATATAATTAGAAAGTATTGATATGCCGTTAATGATAAAAAGACATTAACTGGTAAGTAGAAAGCCGGAAATTTGCACTTCAGCAAGATAATACCAACGGAAAATCCCTGCGTAAGACCGTGATACGTGATTCTCATTACACGACACTATATACAGTTGCATATCGACAGGCGTTGCTTTAAATCTCGACGATCACATACTCTCAACAAATTTTCGCGATTAGAAACAAGAGAGAAGAACAATTTCTTTTTTTATTATCATTTCCGCAAATGATGAAGATTAATGTATAAAAGCACTCGTCACGTCATAGATAAGTTAGTGTGATTCGCAAAAAAGAAGAACTCATTTACAGAGCGATTTATCATGCTTTCGTAGACCAACCCTAAGAGATCGCAATCTTTTTCACAAACGTGAGAGCCGATTTTTATACAAAATAATCCACGTGAAATATTACAAGCTATTTTCCCGAAAACTTAAAGATAAAATTAAGATAGAAAATTAATGATAGCGACAAGACCCTTTCATGATGTTTGAAGTTCTTTGTGCGCCACTTTATAGAACAAATGAAATATCCTGTGGACTATTTTATATATATGGAATGCCCCAAAAATTTTTATTGTATCTTTTCTTACGTTTCATTACAATTTTATCACAATCGAGAATTGAGCTTTTCTGAAAAGATCTTCCAAGACAATAATAATAAATAATTAATTTAATATAATCACTATGTATGTTGCGTTTATGTATTTTTATGTACTATATGTAACTTTCAAAGATTTATTAAAGAAAATTGATGTTGGCTTAAAAGAATAAAACTTTCTAGAACAAAAAGGTGTGCGTCTGCTAACGTAATATTTCTCACGATTAGACGTTGCGTTACAACATTATTACGGTTTCACTTTTGGCCTCTTACAATGTACATTCTTCGATGTTTCGTGAGCGAAGTGCATACAATAAACGCGGTGACGACAGCGAAATCAAACAATTTCAGAAAATTACGTTATAACACATACGCAATCTAGATACGAAAGAAATTTACTGTTATTGCACCGACATACTTATGATGTAATATCATCAAAAACGACGGGGAAAGCATACTCTAATAGTACGCGCATAGTTACAATTATATTACATCACGTAGACATCGTTACGTGACGACAGATTCGACACATGAATTCTAATGCTCGATCACGCGCGTCGTATAATGACACATTCACATAGATTCGAGATGTGCCGGTATTCACACATACAGATTCGCATACATTTTCCTCAAGATTTAGATAGATTATCTTGTCGCGACGTGAATTATAATAATTATTTCAGGATCATAGGGCGGATTTTCATCCACGCGATCCGATTCAAAGAGTCGAATTATATGTACCATATATGTATATAAATCTCTCCTTTATTCTTCGCGTAGTATAATGTACTTCGTTGATAATCGCGCGTCAATCGATCTATTGATCCGCATACTGGAGAATAAGATCTTTGTCCGCATGTTTTGTATGCAGATGTCAACGATGCCGCGTGCGTGCGTGCGTGCATGCGGGCGAGCTAGCGTTACCGTACCGTGAAACACAGTCGTTAGTGAAAGCGTTGGACTGTGGATATGCAACAGGATGACCATGACACATTTTGCAACACGTTTCTATAGTATAGTTTTCCAGATGCAGTATACCATATATCGCGAAATTAGGTCAAAAAATCCGTTGCTTCCCTTGAGATTTTGGCGGTTTCGCGCCCTTCTCACTTTTTTCTTTGTCTCTCTTTCCGTCTCGCAATGTTAAACTAATGATTTATACGCTTGTTATTCTACTACGTATCGTTCAGTTTAACTTTTCGCAATAATATCCTTATTGAGTGGAATTATGATACGCGAATGACTTCATTCTATTATTTGTGCATACATATACATAGTATTATATGTCAATAAGTATATGATGATAGCATGATGTCATCACAAGTAATTATCTACGTGTAATGGGCAGGCTAAATAACTTTTTAAAGATATGCTAAAAGTTTGCATGTTTGCGAACATACGTACACACACATATATACTGGGTGGCCCATTTTAATCCATCCAGTTGAATATCTTAAAAACCAAGCCCGGAAGAGAAAGATGTTTCAAACAAAAGTTGTATGGCTTCAAGGGGGCCATAAGATGGTAACAATGATTTGACCTTGGAAAATCATTTGAAGGTCATGTAAAGGTCAACTTTAAAATCTTAAATGGAAATCTCCATTTTTTATTTAGTATTCTTGTAGCTGACATCGAGAGCTTTCCAAAACATTATAATAAAGTATTTTTTGATTAAGTGCTTTTTGAGTAATTTTATATTTTAATCTGACATATTTTGATATAAAAAATTAAATATCTCGTAAAATATTTAGTTTTTGATCATCTTACCGTAATACTTCTATGTACAGAATAATGAGACAAATCAATTAGTATTAAAAAAAAAAATTCTTTTTAAGAAAATTATTTACAATATATTTTTTTAAACAATTATTTGTTTTTTTTTTGGCACTAATTAATTTGCCTTATTATTCTGTACGTACAGAAGTATTACGGTAAAATTATCGAAAACTGAATATTTTACGAAATATTTTATTTTTTATATCAAAATATGTCAAATTAAAATATAAAATAACTCTAGAAGCACTTAATGGAAAAATACTTTATTATAGTGTTTTGGAAAGCTCTTGATGTCAGCTACAAGAATACTAAATAAAAATGGGGGTTTTCATTTAAGATTTCAAAATTGACCTTCACATGACCTTCAAATGATTTTCCAAGGTCAAATCATTGTCACCATCTTATGTCCCCCTTGAAGCCACACAACTTTTGTTTGAAACATTTTTCTCTTCCGGGCTTGGTTTTTGAGATATTCGACTGGATGTATTAAAATGGGCCACCCAGTATATATATATAGACATGCGAAACATCATCTGTTATACGCTTTCAATAATCTTTCTTCATAGATTTTAGACAAGCGATTGAAAACTCACGTTGCAGTTTCTGAGGAGCATTGCGTAAGTAGTTGATAAACCTTGAGAAAAGATCATAACATAAATTCGATTTAATGAATCTCAAGTATCGCTAATAAAAGCACTAATATGGGTTGAAACTCTCTCCATCAATGTAAAATAATTTATATATTTTTATATAAATTATGTTAATTAAATGTGTGCCAACCTATATATTTTCGATTCAATTTTGCTTCCATCAAAAATATCGTTATCAAAAGGCAAATTGATCCCAGCATCCTTTCGTATAAAATTTTATCATTGACGGAATATTCTGCGTCGATTATTAAAGAAACAATTTTTTCGATTCTTTCATTAAATTTCTGCCGAGAAAAATATTCAACATTTATAAAAGGATCTATTATTAGATGAATCACGACACGTATTTATCTTCGATGCAGGGACAAATAATGTCACATAGTAGTTAAACAAAACTGTAAGCTTTGATCACTCAGATTTATGAAAAGAGAAAATAAATAGAATGCTAGATTTTATGCTAATTACTTATTATATTTAAGTACAAATGGTATAAATCACCACGTGGCCCGTGCTTCGATTTCGGGTTTTGGAGGTGACCACGGATTCCAGGTGTTTCACAAAGACTCGACACGCTCACATCAAACTAACGCAACTAACACTCTATCTTATTACTCGCTTTAGACACGCTCGCCTTCTTTACGCTCGTCTCGAAACTAAACTGTGTCTTTCTTTTCTCTCGCAGTCTTATCGTTCGTTTTCGCTTTCCCTCTCTTTAGAGAATTAGAATTATCGATAATTTATCGCTATAAGCCTCAATCATATAGCTCTTAGATGGTAGGCTCTTTTGCTCCTACACTAATAATCTTACAAAACTATTACACGAAATGTACATAGAAGAATCAAGCGAGGGAAAATTAATGAAAGCTAGCTTGAAAAAATATATTCGCTAGTTGGAAAAAAAATATTTTTCTTCTTCTTAATTACTTGCGAGCAGCGTATAATGATTGTATCTCGGCCGCAACTTTGTAAGACGACCTGAATGTAATGATGATGGCGGCCCACGCTCGGCCTCGGATACGCGAGAAGACGTATTAATAACAGCGCGAGACGTCCAACTGCCTCGCACATTCGCGAAAAGGTTTTCGACGGTGAAGCGTAAAGTAAGAGGAGAACTGCCGCGTGAAAACCACCTTGGTGAACCGTGAGCCAGTTGCGTCATTGCTGCGATCGGTACCGGCGCGCAAACAGTGTCGTACTCGCGGAAAATTGCATTTGTACCCTTCACCAGTGTGTATCCCGCTGGAAGAAAAGTTAAATCTCCACAAAAGTATCACACGATCGTTCTTCACCGACGTCGATCTGAGTGTCTTGATAATATAGCTCTGTGATAATTTTGTTTGTTTTTGCGCACTTAAATCTCTGTTTCTGTGTATGCGTATGTGTGTTTATGGTAATTATATGTGCCACTCGATCGGAGGAAGCTTTCTTCAAAAGTGCAAAGAAATGATCGGGAATCCTGTCGCGCGTTACGTATAGTTTTATTTAAAAAGATATATAAATAGCCGTCGTATATTGTTGCGCTCTATCAAAGAAAGCAAGAAGTAATAACGTGACGCTGAAATATAGCATATCTCGCACGGCAGACAGACTCGTTCGTTGCATAATATAGGTTCTCTTTTTTTTTTTGCAAATATAATTTGTTGAGAGAGAAATATAAATTACATCACTTTTTGAAGTAAAAAATATATTAATTGGGAAAAACGCATTCTAGAAATGTAAATTTCTAAATAACATCATACGTGCACATATTTCGCAATTCCGGGAAAATTATCGAACGAAATGCAAGTATATATTATTGCAATATTATAGCGAACAAACTGGATGTTAGTATTGTAAAAGCTGACGGAGATTCCGAATAGCTGTAGTTGCGCGATGCAATGTAACTTTCACGCGAAAGTTCATACAGTTATCATATCATTTTGAGATTCTTGCGAGAAAAAAATTTCTTATGATACACTTTCAGATACTTACAAGTTTATCAGACAAATTTTCTTTCAAAATAACGTATATTTATATTAATTAAATTTTATTTGAAATTGATATAATAAATTTAAAAATTCCATTCTTCTCTTGATAAGAAATGTTGCGGAAAAAGCACTTAATCATTTATTTCAATGACGTTACGATATTTTAATGTTGTTTGCTCGCTAAAAATATACTAACTAGTAAGTATAACTCAACATCTTTCAAGCTACGCGTACAGAATTCATCTCATGTCAGTTTGGCAAATTCAAAATATTTCTTATAGACTATATAAATATTAACAACGAAATTCTTTCTTTTTTACTACAATTTTTATTTATATTATTTGATTAAGTTACTTCGTTTTGGACTTTAGCCTGTCACTGTCACGGATCTTACCACGTCCGTCTTAGATTATTAAGTTCCTTCAAATTTACGCAACTGTAACTACGCGGCAATAAATAATAATCTTCAAAGGCAGAGACGTCTTTCTCTCTTAGCCGGTTCAAAAAATAAAAATTCGCTCGCCATCGAAGATTGGAGTCGTGCAAGACTCCGCGAGACGATTAGCGTTCGCTTTATCACGTGCGTCGTTCGCGCGCAAGCGAATATATACACGCACACGCCCACGTGCAGAATCGCATGCGTGAATATTGAATAAAAGGAGGTCTAGTAAAACCGGCAGACAGAGAAGTCCAGCCGGTAGCTGCGTGAGTGACAGTGCGATCCACGATTGTATGCGAGCGTGATTTGGCTCTTGACGCGCCGTGTATCTCGATCAAGAGACGCGTCACCGATCCTGTATATCTCGGATGAAATACTAGTAGTATCACCGTTCCGTCCGTGTGTTATCATGCCGCAGGACAACCAAAGGATCAGCAACGGCGTCGGGTCGGAGACGATCACGACAAAGCATCAACAGGACGACAAACCCGAAAAAGATTCGGGGGATCAAGGGACTCACGACGAGCAAGAGGCTGATGTCAAGGAGGATCTAAAATTCCGCAAGGGTGCCGACGAAATGCCCGAGCTCAAGGATGATCAGCTGTTACGGGATGACGAGCAGATAAGTTTGGATTTCGATGTGCCACCGGATGTTATGGAATATGCGAGACGAGAGCTCGGAGAGACCGATGAAGTCAAATGTCAAACACTACAGGAATTACGTGACATGATCTACGGTAATTCAAATTGCAGTATTGATATGAGATATGAGTAATTGTTAAATGGAAAATGATGTTGATGCTATCAATTTGACGTTTTCAAATGTGCTGTCTAAAGAAGAGAAAATTAGGGACATCTCGACATAAAAATAATATTTTTGGATGAACTGATTAATATTTTAATGTTTTCCAAATTATTTTAAATAAATAGTTAATATTAAGTTACGTAAATAGTTAGAAGTAAAGTCACGAAAGTATTCGAAAAAATTTGAATATTTTGCGTAATGTTTAAATAATCAATGTATGATTTTTTAAATATATATCTACACAATAAAGTACAATAGGTATACTATTATACATGAATAAATAAAAATATCTAAACGCAATTTTCGCAAAAGATCCAGTTTTGCATTTCACTTTCAATCATATCTTCGTTAAAATTATTTTTAACATTTTCCACAATATTACATTCAATTTAGTTCATTTTAGTCATAATAAAAATATCTTACAATAATTAGCATTCTTGAAATTTTTGGCTTCCACAATGTTGCGATTTATAAAAATGTCGAGATTTTTCACATGTTCCTAAGCTGCTACAATTTTACAAATTTTTACTAGTTATAAAAACTTTTTTTAATATGATTCTGACAACATCTTTTCTCTAATAAATAATATAATTTTATTATTATAATAATAGTGTCAGAGATTGTGTTTCTTTCTTGAGATATTTCTAAATTAAAATAAAGGTTTCTCTCTTGATTTTAGACATAAGAAAATGACAAATTTATAATTTTGCTATAAAATTGAAATTTTATCAAACTGTACTTCTATTGCTTGACATCTAATTTGTATTGTATACATTCGTTGATAGAAAGAGGTGAGTGTCTGCCACACAGGATGGACGACGATTTTCTCATCAGATTTCTTCGCGCCAGAAATTTTAATCTAAAAAGAGCGCACAGATTGGTGAGTTGTTTTATAACGAACAATTAACGAGATAATGTTTACGTGATAAAAAAGTGAATAGGCAGTCCGATTATATTGATCAAAGAGGAAAAGAAGTTGCTTCCATTGTTAAATTCGTGTTTGCATTGACATATTTTTATTTCAGTAGATAGTGGGAGATTATCTTATACGAGAATAGCAACATCAAGAGAAAAAGAAATTATAAAGAGAATTTTTAAGAGATATTTTACATTTCCATTTGAAATACACTATACAAGAAAGATTTAAAACAAAGAAACAGTTATAAATATCTGCAATTGATTTTTCAATAAGCAAGTTTTGAAATGAAAATTTATAATAATTCTTTTTTTTTTTTTATGAGCGATTGTGATTGGTTATATAATTTGATATTTTCCAACTGATAATTCTGCGATGTATTTTCAGTACTTTTCCAGAAATAATAATATTAATCAGCTGCTTCTCATGTGTGTTAAATACATAAAAGATTTTGCTTGAGAGATTTAAAATTATAATTCATTAAATACACTATTTTATAATACGTCGTGAATTAATCTCGTTGCTTTTTAGTGTGAATATTTTTTCATAATTATAAACTGCATTAGATTACTGGAAATGATAAAAAATTGATCAGAAATATTATCTTTTTATTATTTTGTATTATCTGTTGACTCATAATGTGAACTTTGTTACAAATTATAGACCTAATGTCGTAGAGACTCGTATGTAAATCAGATCAAGCTAAATATGTAAATATATCAGATCAGAGTAAAATGAATCATTTAAATCATTTGCATTGTAAATGAGAAATGCTTATTTCTTCTGAACCTTTGAAAGAATTCAATTTTCCATTCTTAATGTTTATTTTTTTTTATTTATTTAGAAAATTGTATCTTGATAATTACCTGATACGGGTATATATTCAAAAAGAAAGGAAATAAGCTTTATTACGTTATTACTTATGCGCAATACCATAATGGCCAATCAATCTATATAATAGCAATAATTTTCACCTGCAATCACACGCGAGATAACGAAATCAACAAATTTATTATCGGACGTAATGTGTCGACGGATAATACAGAGATAATTCATATCATTTTATCATGTTATTCAAAAATATTTTTGTTTACAAGATAAAAAGAAATGCTGCTCTATCGGATGTCAAAAATGTTTATGAAAATTCAAGAAATGTGAATTGCTGTAACTGTATGAATATCGACAATTGATATTAAAAGCACTTCAGCGAATAAAACTTGAGCACGAGGTGAACTACTCGTTGCATAATTGTGTCAAGGCAAACTGATTTACTTTTTAAGAGATCGAATACAAAAATTAGCACAGCGCTTTAACATTTTAAGGAGAAACTGGATAATAAAAGGGCAACGAAATCTAATCACTTTTTAACGGGATAATCGAATCATTAATTGCTCTTAATTAATACCGAATAATTACGAAATAATCGCGACTTTCTTCTAGCAAATATCAGAAGTATGATAAAGCTAAAAGAATATTTCATCATACAAAGCCGGCTTTAAGACGATTCGATCGCGAATTCCTACATATGCATAAAGAAACAAACGGACTATTCATAGATATTCATAAATGCCATAAGAGCAATCGACGAAATCAAGAATTTATAATTACATCTATCTCAACCAGCGATAAAATGAATGCCATTTATGAACGTTTACGTTTCGTTCGCGCGATTTTAACGCACGAATTGAATAAGATATTTATGCAAAAAAATCACGTTCAAAACACGAGACTGATTTATCTCAAGAGATCTTTTAATAGATAGTGAATTACTACAACTTCAAAGAGGAGCATCCGGAGATCCATCAACAGATGAACCCGACGGAGATGAGGTACATAGGCGATGACGATGTAATCACGGTACCGCCGTACAGGACCCAGTGCGGCAGACGTCTGCTGATCTATCGGATAGGTAATTGGAAGCCGAGTAAATATCCTGTCGAGGAGCTCTTCAAGGCCACGACCTGCGTGCTCGAGCTGGGCATCCTCGAGCCCAGGGCGCAAATTATGGGCGGTATCGTCATCTTTGATCTCAAGGACATCACCATACAACACGCGTGGACCGTGACGCCTCAGGTACCTCGTCATAGTTCCTTTTTTTCGTTTTAAAAAAAATTTTTTTTTTTTTATATCATGCTGCACATAAATCGTGATTTCCGACAAATGTAATTACAACCGTGGGACGAGAGAGAGGAGCTAATGTAATAATATACGTATCGATGATGCAACATGAGATAATTCGTTCTCCAGGTGGCAACTATGATGCTATCTCTGATGGTGACCGCGTTTCCCATAAAGATACACGAGTTGCACATTCTCCATCAATCGTGGATTTTTGACACGATCTTCGCGGTCTTCAAACCGCTGATTGACAGCAACATGCGAAACAGGATATTCTTCCACGGCAATGACTACAAGAGTCTTTACAAGCACGTCTCGCCCGAGTATCTGCCGAAGATTTATGGCGGCGTTAGAAACGAGATGCCTTACTACAAGTGGATCGGAGCATTGATCAGGGATCCGAAAATTGTCGATCAGATGAGCAAGATGGGATATGTTCTCACGAATGAGATCCTCGAGTCCTTCAAATAAAACCAATTCAGAATTCTGAGGATTTCAACGTTGAAATCACATTACTTTTTATACATTTTTTACGCTACAGCAGTTATTTGCACGTTTGTATTGTTAGAGCGCTTGCTTTTTCTCGCTACAATATTATCTTTCTCAATTTGTATCAGTT
This sequence comes from Polyergus mexicanus, assembly GCF_030449975.1. Classification (NCBI taxonomy): domain Eukaryota; kingdom Metazoa; phylum Arthropoda; class Insecta; order Hymenoptera; family Formicidae; genus Polyergus; species Polyergus mexicanus. Next base: position 10,078,624 of record NW_027223326.1, on the reverse strand, counting down.
GGAATATACGCAGCATGTCTCGGGACATTCAGTTTCAGTTTACCAATTAATTATAAACATAATATAAGACGAACAATTTTTTATATTATTTATATTCGATATTACATATTTTTGGTAACCTTAAGTTTTTCAAGAATAAATATTTCGATACAAATCAAATGGACGAGCAATCATCTGTATTAAGTTACACGTTCCTTGAATATTTCGCGCATGATAACTTCGCAATTACAATTATCGTGCCTTACCTAATAGCGTACACCTAATGGCAAACTTGCGATAAGAATCGTTGTGTTTCCCTACACGATTCCATCTGATATACTCGATGCTTTTCTATAGCCCTATGCCAAGTCACTCCACTGATATATGTATAGGTTGATTTTCTTCTCGCAATTTATCAATTGATCGATTATCGGGAGACGATCCCATTCCGCATTGTTGCCCATAGTTTAGATTTGATGCATGTCGCGTTTCTCGATTAATTCAGATTTCTACGTGTTGAACTCATCTCTCTTGTAGCGAGATCGTGACGCGTATAACTAAAAGATCACGTACCGCGACTCAATCGGATTACTTGCGTTTCTTGTAACAAAAAAAAAAAAAAGAAAGAAAAGAAAATAACAAGAGTGGCTTATGTGATTTTGAGAAATAAAAAGCCGGTAACTATTCAGTATATTGCATGCAAAGAAATGCAAGAATTAGATAAATTTGAATAAATAAAGCGATAATGAAGCGAGAAATGAAGATTCACGCCGATTTATTGAGAATAAATAATGAGCGTGTATAGCGATCCGTTGTATCATAATCTTTTCTCCCGAGATACATCAATATTGCGAGAAGTAATCGCTCCGCGAGAATTAATCGCTCAGATAACTACACAAATAACTTATTTATATATAGCTGCGCTTGTTGAACTTCGCGAGTGGGCCAAGTTCCGATTGTATCCGCAGTTATAAACTGATGAAGCTAGATATTAATGAGATAATTCTGCGAAACAGATATACAATTTATTTAATCGTCGGCGAACATTGAATTAAGATTCCTGAAATACTTTTCAGGAATAAAATTGCTTTGTAATGAAAAGAAAGGAATTAAACATTCCGCAATAACTGGGACGTAATTAGACATAGAAGAGTAAACTCTACGTAAAGTAAAGGTTAATGGATAGTTTGTCTTAACGCGTATAATTGGCTAACAAGTTATAATTCGAAGAATTGAAAATAAATAGAAGGCATTTTTTAAAAATATAATTTATATAATTTATATTTATAATTTAGCGTCTTTACGATATCTAAATTAAGATATACGTGATTTTTCATATATTACATATAATTAGAATCAACATTTGAAGACACTTCCAATTACAATTTCTGCTGAATATTTATACCAATTGCTTTATCGCGTCTCTCTTCAAAGCGTAATTGCGCATAATATTCGCTGATCGTCATAGCCTCTATCATTCATGACTTGATTGGTTGAGAAATTTTCCTTTCAACCGAAAAGATAGTTATATATATATATACAGGATGAGTCATTAAAAATTGCCTTTCTTGAATTCTAAGATATCTATCCTATAGAAAAATATTTTAGATGAAAATTACCTGATTTCAAGAGAGACATTCCTTGATTAGCTCGATCTTGATCCAGATAATTTTGATATATTAAAAGAACCTTTATTTTTTTTTAACAGAAGTGTATGTTTTTTATATCAATCGAAATTCTTCATGCTACGTATATAAATATCAAAGTAGTATATATATACAATACATACGTATATTCTACAATTAAAAATGATAAAATAAAGATGACGTCAAAATCTATAAAGCAGCATCGTCTAAAATAAAATCATCCTGATAATGAAATGTCTTTCAAAATGAAGCAACTTTAATCTGAAACATTGTTCTATAAAATACTTATCGCACGAATGATTAGAAATGCCAATTTCTAGCGACTCACCCTATATAGTCAATGCGCGCGAGGGATTCTAAATAAATAGCCCGTCCTAAAATAAAAGCAGAATCCGCTCCGGGACAAATTCGAGATGAAATCTGCGGAAGGTGAGTCTGCGCGCGCGAGGCGCAGATTAGGTCTTCGATATACGTACGTAGGATAGGATAGCGCACAGTAGAAGGAGGCGCACAGGTAGAGCCTGGCGTCAACTGCTGGGATTTGTGGTGGTTGATATCGACCCGGGTCGGAGGGTCGTGTGGCGGCCTCAGGATCGCAGGGCGCACGCCTGGACGTGGCTACTACGGGAAGAAGGAGAGCGCGGCGGCGAAAACTGCGCGATAGACGGAGATAAATAGACGGGGGTGAGTGCGATGCCAGGGAGGGTGGCGAGGAATATATCGGCGACGATGCATATAGGCGACCGTGGAGGAGGTAGGCCGTGCAGAAGAGGTAGTAGCTGTCCGCCGGTAGTAGCAACCCGGCAGGCTGGAGCACCCTACACGCGGGTGCGGATGCTGCGTCTCGAGAGAAGCTCGTTTAGCGCTTGACACGCGCGCGCGCGCCTGTACGGCTGTATGTGTGAGTGCGTGAATATTTCGGATGTACGTGTCCTCGGGATAACAGCCGCGTCAGCGAGCTTGGGAATCCTGAACGCGGATTCCGCCTGATTCGCGCCTGACTCACGGGTCGCTTGAGGCGAGACTTGAAGATTGACGAAGCAACGAGCGGGATCACTGGGGGATCTTGACAAGTTCTCCTGGGAGCCACGAGAATATGTGTTCACGAGAAAGCGGTGACGAGGGTGATCGTGCCGCGATCGGTCGATCGTCCTTATAGAGGAGAAAACGAGGATCGCGGAGATGCGGTAGAATGTATGATGGTTGCGTGGGGTACGTTTTAATTAACGGAAGACGACGACGACGACGACGACGACGATTATAACATCGACGCCATGTCGCAGCGACAGGAAACGACGAACGAGGAATCCTACCTGAACTGTGGCAGACCGTCGAATCTGCTTAAGACAAGCTTCAGCAGCGCTCGACTCGAGAAGCTGTATCGCGCCTCATCTCTACAGCAGCGTCGCGGCGGCCTCACGTGTTTCCTGATGTCGGCGATTCTGTACGGCGTTTACGCGGTGGCAGTGCCGGGTATCGAGCTGCTGGCGCGTAGCGTCACCGCCGCGTTCCTTAGCCTGAACATCGGCCTGCTGATATGGGCCGAGCACGGTACCAAGGCGAGGAATTCGCTCTGGTCGGTGGTACCGTGTATAGTCGGACAGATGTGGATCGTCCACCTGCCCGCACAATTGTTCCTCAAGTCCACCAAGGTCACGCCGAGGGACAGCCTAGGCTGGATGTTGTTGTTGCTATACTTGCTGTTCGCCACCTTGCCGCTCAAGCTCTGCCGTTGCACGTTGCTCGCGCTCAGCAGCGTTCTCATCTACTTCTTCGCCGTGATCGGCCTTTCCAGTGCGACATTGGAGGATCTTAAGACACAGCCCATCGATGTTCTGGTAGGTAATCGCGTAAATATCTCGTCCGGCACATCATGGGCATCATGGGCACATTGGGTTCTCCGGGTTGGCGGATCGTTAAGAGAGGGTTGGAATTGAATCGAGAGCCATCCCCTTCTGTTTCCCCTTGCTCGAGAGAATTGCGCGGCGAGGGCGTCAAAGTTCAAGCACCGTTGACGGAGGCGAGCTTTCTTTCGATTCGCAAACGCATGAAACGCGCTTGTCGTTTTAATCTTAATCAATGCGAGAGCTAATCCTGCGAAAGCTCGCGTAATTTATCACATGACCTCTTCTTCCATTTATAGCACCCCTCGATAGAATTATTAAAAATAACTTTGATACTTTCATATACATCGCATTCTATATTTAATGAGTCAAGTCCCTTCAATCAGACCTAAAAAAGGCGTGATAAAACAGCGTGTTTAGAGTGCAGATACTGTCTTGTATCGATGGCTGTCTTGAAAAGAAAAGAGAGGAAACGATAGGGACATCGAGTACGCACTCTCTTCGCGAGATACGAGATCGTTTTAATATGACGCGAGTAGAATCGCGCGTGACGATATGAAAAATAAAAAGCAACGAATAGCGTCCGTATTAATCGCGATCAAGGAATGACACGCACAGAGGATGGAAACAATGATGTCGCCGACGTCGACATCGACAAACTAATTCACTGCCAACCGAGGACCGACAGCGCGTGCACCAACATCGATCCACACTCAACGAAGCGTATCGCCGCTACTTTTACGCGAATACGCGATAATATACGGTTGCGAAAAAAAAAAAGGGAAGATATTAGACATATTTAATGTCGCACCACTTGCAAAAATTCTCTTTCACGAAAAGGAATCGAGAATCGGTAAGGAAACTAGTATAAATCGTAATATATAAAATTCGTTTCGTTTCTTTAAAAAGTTATTCAAGATATATAAAATCGATATGTGAAGAAAATAATTAAATACACACATGCAAATATCGCGATGGATTTGTTTTTTATTACAATAAAATGGGAGAGATGTGTAAAATGAGTATTATATACTATTATATAAATTATATACTATTTCTGGTCATAACTCTCGACCTTAGACCTTGACTTTTGCACGTTGACGGTGATCGCAGCCGATACGAGTTACGTTTATCGCATCAATACATGCATCGCATTGAGATCAAGAACGCAGCACAAACGAGTCCTTCTTCGCGATTTTTGTTGGCATCCAACCATCTAGTCATCCAGTGATTCGCGATAATTTTAATTTTCATCTCTTTAGTCTTTTTTAAATAAAGATATAATTATTATTACAAAAATTATTGATTATTTATTCATTTTACATGCTAATCGTAACTCATTTATTAAAATATTTATTTTATTATTAAGGAATAAAAGAGAAATTTTTCCGCTATTGGTATTAATATTTATCAGAGATTTATATTAATTTATCGTAAAAGTATTATCTATATTATTTCTTTTATCTTTTATCGTAAATAAAATTGTAAAATTATTAACAATCCGTAAAAATTGATACGTCCAATGTGCTGTGCTCGCCGTGTATAAGCCTATAAGGCTTGCCATATCGATCCTGGTATGCGACGTAATATCATTGCTGAAGCGATAATAGCATCGCGGTGTATCGCCAGCGAAGTTGAATTTGTATACCTTTGTTCCTCGAGCATCGTATTCAATACGATAAACTACGATCTCACAGAGCCAGTTTCAAAGGCTCGTGACGCAAGTTGAAGGAAGGAAAGATCTTTCGGGAAACCGAGAGACTTGCGAAGCGATTGCTTCATTTTTCACATCTCGCTAGATATTTTCTCTGCGATTTCTTTTTCATCGTGAAGAGAACAGCAGGATTATATATCGACTTACACGAAGAGTACTGGAATTCAAGAGGTTTCAGAATCCGCCGAGATTGTCTTACGCGAGATATCGTATTATCTTTACTCTTCATTTATTGATGGGAATGGAGCGAGGAATAAAAATTGTTTTTAGATACAATATTGAGTAACCCACGCGCGTTTGTCGGTGCGGGAAATTTTAACGGATAATTGGCTCGTCATTGATCTATCGCAGCAGTGATATAGTAAACAGTACAAGTGCATTGACCGGGGCATGCGAAACTTTTGACAGCGGATATCGTGTGAAAGCGAAAGCTGGAAGTAGACGCGCAGACACGTGGCTCTCGTCGTTAGTAACACTTGAGTAGAGTTTGGTCAATGGTAGTTTAAAATAAAGAGAGCGCGACGGAGATAGAGGCGCGATGTAATGAGAGCGAAATGGTGTGAGAGAGAGAAAGAGCGAGAGTGTGTGAGAGAATGGAGCTGGGCAATGATGCGAAAGGTTGCCTTTCGATACGCGACGCTCAATGCTTTTCTCCCTGTGAACAGAGGACCATCCGACACGGAAAAGTGACCTTGCGATCGAGATATCGATTGTGTTTGCTATTGACGGAAATAATGTTGCGTTGCTATTCTCATTCTCTCTCAGATAAATGTAACTCTCCTATCTCCATTTTTAGTTTCACCGATATTAAAATATTAAATGTATTATTTTCTACAGGAAAATCTTCTGAAAATATTAAGTTTTCGATTCCACAAACGTAAGCTATAAACTCGTAAATTTCTAACGATTCGTCATCTGAATTTATTAGCGTTCAGACAAAGGCAAATTTTTTTTTTTATCTAGCTCGCGTCGCGAACTATATTTGCAATTAAGTTTTAATAAGGATGCCTAATGAACTCGCCACCGGTGCTCACGTCGCGACCATTTCGCCCTCGCATGGCCAGACACACTCGTAAATCAGCTTCGTAAAAACTTCCTGTAGATCCTGACGGTGACACTCTTCGCCGGCGCCGCTATTTTGGGTGCTTGCAGCTACTGTCTGGCCGAGTTCCAGCAGCGCCGGGCATTCCTGGAGACCAGGCAGAGCCTGGAGGTCCAGCTGATAATCGAGGAGCAGAGCGCGGAGCAGGAACGGCTTCTGTTGAGCGTTCTGCCGGAGCATGTCGCGGTCAAGATGCGGCAGGACCTCGGCGCCTCTCTCGACACGCAATTCAAGAAGATCTACATGTCCAGGCACGAGAACGTGTCGATACTTTACGCCGACATAGTCGGCTTCACCGCGATCTCGTCGACTTACAGCGCCAGCGAGCTCGTCAAGATACTCAACGAGCTATTCGCGCGATTCGATCAGCTCAGCGAACGGTATTTATTGTTAAATTTTTCATTAAAAATCTATATTAATAATAGACAATTTATGTTTCGCATTAAATCGAGAATATGTGTCTTTAATACTACTAAATTTAACATCTTACTTTTATTTTACACTCTTGCGTCTTTTGCTTTTGTGTGTTTATCGATTTTATGAGAAAAGTAATATCATCCACAGATTGAGAAACGCTGTTCTCGTAGATAGTAGATCTTTATCGGAAAACCATGTATCTCAATTCCTCTGGTAATTAATTTTTTAATTATTTACGAGGAGGAATCGAATTATATGCTGTTATTAGTGAAATTGAAATATATATTTAAAAAAAAAACATATTGAGATATCTGTCATGCGTCGTACGCCGCAAGAAAGTTCTTATGATTTTATTACCCAATGTATATACATATTAAGCGAGGCTTCGCGTGCCATCAAATGCTAATCGTAAAATGACTCAGTAAAATGATAGAATTCCGTAGGTCGCGCGTTCTATTTCCGCCCGGGAAACGAAAATTGCATGCGATCACAACGCGACGACGATTGATTCCATTTCGGACAAATTCCCTGCTGATTCTTTCCTCGACTAAGCCGACTACGTAAATCCTGTCGCAGGGGGAGGTCCTTCGAGGACAACGGCAATCGATATCCCCGGGAACGTTTTCCTTCGCCGTCAAATCCACTTTGCAGCTTATGCTATCGCGTTTTTGCTGTTTCATATCGAGCTCATTTTCTGAGCTAAAGAATATTTCCCCTCTGCGCAAATTAATAGAAATGTTCTTGCGATACGATAAGCAATTGTGCAGCGATCTGTACGAAATCTCATTCGCAGATACGAGCAAATGCGTATCAAGATCCTGGGGGACTGTTACTACTGCATAAGTGGTGCGCCCGTCGAAAGGCCAGACCACGCGGTCCTCTGTGTGTACATGGGTCTGTCCATGGTGGAGGCGATCAAATATGTTCAACAGACGACGAACAGCCCCGTCGATATGAGGGTGGGTATTCATACGGGCGCGGTGCTTGCCGGGGTCCTCGGCCAAAGGCAGTGGCAGTTCGACGTTTACAGCAAGGACGTTGAGCTGGCGAATAAAATGGAGAGCAGCGGAAGGGCTGGGTAAGAAGCGTTAAATTTCCGGAGACAATTGAAAAATCTCATTTCTCGATTAATGTGAAGAGAGTGCGTTTTATTTTAATAGAAACTCGCAACTTAACCAGAGATGTTGTATTAGCTTCTATATTTTTTTTATCCGTTGCATCGAGGTCGCGCTTACACGAAAGCATAAATAAATAAATGCTTGAAGGAGGGTGCACATTTCAAACGCGACGTTGAGCTTCCTGAATGGAGAATTCGAGGTCGAGCCGGCGCACGGGGAAAATCGGGAGGAGGCACTCCAAAAGGCCGGCCTTGTCACTTACTTTATTGTGAAAGCCTTGAAGCAGTTTAAGCCAGCAGTAACGAAAAGTCTCGCGTCGCTGGCCGACGCGGAGAATTCGCATAGGATAATGGAAAATTCGCAAGACAAGGGGGACAATAGCAAAGAGGACTCCGAGGAATTTCAACAACGTCTAAGAAAAAAGCTCGACAGTAGAGGTAAAAATTATTCCCGATACATTCTTGGTTCGAGTCACGCGCGATGCGTTAAGTAGAACGAAAATTCGGCTCGAAAATTAACTCGAAAAGGATTAAATCGGAGAACGTAGCTTCTCGTTCGAACTTTGTAAGCGGCTTAAAAATCCGCGCATGCGTTTGCCAAGTGTTACTCTTATCGGGTACTACAATTCGATGCGGACACTGATTAGAATCGACGCTCGAGCGAGCGTCTCACTCGCGTCGACTAACATTTAATTACACAACAAGCGTTGACGATAAAAAATTATCTAAAATATTCCATTGCGTGAGAGAAAGAGCCGAAAATTTATTTCACATTTATGGAAAGTAATTTCATCTTGAAAAGAAAGAGAAAATTGTTCTAAATTCGTTGAAATCAAATTTTTCGGATGCAAGTCGAAATAAGAATTAATCTCCGGGGTGATAATCCGTGGTGGCTAATTGCCGTCCCATTAACGGCTCAAGCCTTAAATGTTACGTCAGCGCACGAACATTCGTAGGTGGTGTTACCGATCTGAAAGGTCACGTCTCCTGGTTGACCCTACGGTTCAAGGATCCAGGAGTGGAGACGGCGTTTCACGAAACGTTGGAGACCTTCTCGCCTCTGTCACTCCTCGGCGGGCCTTTGGTGACGATGTGCGCGGCCCCGGTTTGGAGACTGCAACCCTGGGGACCGTTCACGTGGGGCGGTGCCGGAGTGGTCGCCCTCTTCGGCATTGTGCTGGCCGGGGCCACTTGTCTGAGCAGCGCCGTCAGAGCAACGTGGCTCAGAAGCACCCTCACGCTCCTAATGACTTTCTCCCTTATAATTTTTCTGCTATTGGACATGGTAAGGACTCGGACAGCTCGTCTTTTAATCGATACTTGTTGCCGCAGCTCTGACTTTACGAGAGATTTTATTCATTAGCAGAAATTTAATGACGCATGTAGTCATTTGCAGTAATATTGTAATCTACAACATTCTATTTTTGACGCTAAATACTAATAAGATGAGAATAAAATAAGAAATATATTCATTCCAATACTTTCATCTTCTATTTATACTTCTCATATTTTATATTTTTTAATATCTGAGAGAAATGACTCGTATATCTCTAGTATGATATAATATTCTTTTCTTTTGAAATAAAAACTGAAACAGAACCATAATATTCTATATTATATTCTTTTTTAAATACTATATAAGAAATATTTTTATTTTAAATATCCCCAGAACAAAATCAATTTAATATGACATAATTATTTATGTTTAATTGATTTAATTGTCGCTATTATGTTCAATATAACATAATATACTTCTGATATAACATAACTCTGTCCAAAAATCTCTAAGATAAGATTATAATATTTAACATTATATTCTCATACATTAAATACGAAAAAATATTTCATCATCATTTATATTTTAATATCTCGAAAAAAGGCTCTTCATTTCTAATACATATCTCGCGAACAATTATACATTAATCTCGCTGTTTGTAGACCAATTGTGCGATCATCGATGAAGCCGAGCCGCCAAAGAACATCTCGCTAATTATAAGCTGGCGGTCCCCGCGATGTCCATATCCTTCGTATTACTCGTACATCGGCGTCCTCGCGCTGATCGCCATCTCGATGCCGACGTACCTATGTTACCTGACCAAGGCGTGCCTGATGTATTTTCTTGCCGGCGCGCAGTCCTGCATCAACATTCTGTTCCTTGCGTCGAGCCTCGACAGGGAGGACATGGAGGATACGTCTGGACGATGGGTGCCCTTCCCGCTGAAATATTCATTGGCGACTACTCTGTTCATCGTCGCGACCGCGCTGATCATCGTGGCGAGATACGTAAGCGCAAAGTGTTTTTCTGGGGAAGATCTTGGATATTTCTTTTGAGCATTTTTTTTTATAGCGTCCTTTTTACGTTAGTAATGATACGTCGGTATATTGGATTAATATCGAGTACGCGATTTCAAATGACGACATAAATTCCTGCGCGTTTGAAAAAAAAAATCCGACACGACTGCGTCGATTGCTGCAAGCTTTAATGGATAGATATGGTTGCTTTACATCTTCGCGTAAATCGACTTCCTGTGCATTATAGTATACGTAGGAAATGCAACGGCATGCGAAAACGATTCCTTGTTTCGAGGACATCGACAGGCGTGTCGATAAAAGAACAATCAATTCTCCCGGGTTTATAAAATCGTATCGACGATCCAATTCGCGAAAGAGAGAGAGAGAGAGAGAGCCAAGCGTCATGTTGAAGAATCAGGTATCAAAAGCGGGATCGAATGACTTGAAATATTATTATATAAATTGGCAACGATACTGTATTTTCAGAAATTGTATATATTTAACTTTATTATTTTTAATATTTTGAGATAAAATTATTGTCGCGATCGCATTTTATTTTGCACGCCGTAAAAATGAGATGAACGTTATTGCAATTTTCCGAAATAACTCAGCAATCGGTATCGGGTGCGAAATAGAAATATAATCTGTTCGCGGACAGCGGCGACAACGGCCAGGTTCGATCGAGAAATTAGATCTCGAGTAATTTGCGATTTTCGAGTGGGCATTTTCATGGTACATGAACGACGTTCCACTCGCCCAGCGCGATCCTCCATCCGGTCTCTGCTAAAATCACCGAGAGAAGCAAAAGCAATTTCGCGTCAAATTTTCATTCTAACGAGACATTTCCTCTCTCCGCCGTCACGGAAATACAAATCCCTGCGTTTCACGAAACGAGGACGAATGTAGGACAATTCGAATGGAGATGGTCTTACATAGTTTTCTTATTATCAGCAGTTTTATAATATATGGTATATTGAATCACATAAAAATATAACGCAGAAATTATTTTAACTGCGCCAGGTTTTAATTCGTCGAAAGTTTATTCAGTCGCGCAAAAATTTCGAATGACGATTTTGTTGATAAACGAATTTGTCGCAATGTCACGTGTAGGCTGAGAAGGCGCGAAGAATTCTATATGTGCGGGGACGAGAAGTGATAGCGCAGAGAGAACGAGCGGCGGACATGAAGCGGAGAAACGGCGCGTTAATATACAACATCCTGCCACCTCATGTGGCCGCCTATTTCCTGTCGCACGCGAGACATTACGACGATCTCTACAGTCAGAGTTACGCCGAGGTGGGCGTGCTATTTGCCAGCATGCCGAATTTCGCCGACTTTTACAGCGAGGAGAGCATCAACAATCAAGGCCTTGAGTGCCTCAGGTTCCTAAACGAGGTCATCTCCGATTTCGATGCTGTAAGTTTACCCTCGTTTATTTTGCAAAGCTACGCGATACTCTTTTTCTTAAAAAAAAAAAAAAGAATCGGTTTAAAAACTGGTACAATAAATTAAATATTTAATTTTATAAAGAAGAAAATTCGCTTTTCTTCGCAAACGTACGTTTAACAATTTCCATAAATTCCTTTAATCTTAATAAATGTTTAAATTTATCTCGATATTTTTATTCTCGTTAGATTCTTGATCAGAATAAGTTCAAGAACATCATCAAGATCAAGACGATAGGCTCGACTTACATGGCTGCCTCGGGGATAACCGATGCAATCGGTTCGACGCAATCGGAAAACGGTCCCCGGTGGGACCATCTCGTCATCCTCGTAGATTTCGCTTTGGAGCTTAAAAAGGCTCTGTCAAGTATTAATGAGCAGAGCTTCAATCATTTTGTTCTGAAAATGGGCATCAATCACGGGCCGGTAACCGCCGGTGTCATCGGGGCGCGAAAGCCTCACTACGACATTTGGGGCAACACCGTCAATGTCGCGTCGAGGATGGAAAGCACAGGGAAGGTCGGCTGTATTCAGGTACCGTGGAGATCAGAAATAAATCAATGATATATTTTTATTTTTAATTTTCTTCTTTATTTTTGTTGAAAATAATCTCTGAATATGAATATTATTTTATGAAGTGAGATCCAAAAATAAAAAAAAATAAAAAAAAAACTTTGCAGGTTACTGACGAAACGCGGAAGATATTGGAGCCGTTCGGTTTCGGATTCGAGCAGCGAGGCCTCGTGTTCGTCAAGGGCAAGGGGCAGCTCTTGACGCATTATCTCGTCTCCAAGGACGGTGTCTTTCTAGACCTGGACAGCGATTTACCCGTTGAACCCACTCATCCGATAATCTATCAATAAATGTAATGAAGGCTCTAACTCAAATTCAAAAAGAATCGTTGCAAATCTTCACGGGAAACGATTGAGAAGAAGTCCAATTACAGGGGGCTTAAGCTTTCTTCGAAATCTAACAGAAATTGGATGTTTGTAAGAAAAATTTAATGTCCCATCTGACATTCGTTCGCGAAGCGACGAGCGAGAAGAGAAACGAGTTGTAACTTAGACGACATTTCTATACGTCGAACGAAATTTTCTTGAAGGACGTTCGGCGAGCTAAATGTATTGTCGTAGAGAACTCTCTAAATGTTAGAATCCTCGTGTCTCTCAGAGGGAAGAGATTGCACACGGAAGGAAGGACGAGAAGGACCGGATCGGGTAGGATCGACGCCTAGATCATTTACGGTTGTTCTCGAGTATCATCATACGTCACCCATATCATCCATCGATTAACGTGAAGGGAGAGGATATAGTCGCGTTGATTACTCGTTATCACAACGTTTACACGCACACATACAAGCGGGAGTCATGCGTACATACGTACGTTTCGCGAATAGCGAGAGTGTATCAAATTCGCGTACAGGGTATATCTGGGGAAAAAAAAAAAACCAAAGAGTAATAAGGATTCTAGAGACATACTACAGACCGAGCAAAACGATATTTTGATGTGTCGTCATGTAAATAGCAACAGATCCGTAGGTGAGGAAACACAAATGTAATATTGTGTTAACAGACTGTAATATAATAGCAGATGGATGTGTTTGTCGGATGGAGCATCGAGAATCAGGATAACGTAGAGAACTGATCATTTCGTGTGTGGTAAATCTCGCAGACCTAACTTCTTTCTCCAAATTATACTGACACAAAAAAAAAAAACACACCTTGCGCGGATTCACGACATCAGGATTTTCATTAATCTAGGATCTTTATTAGTACAGGTAATAATTAAAAAAAAAAGACTCATTTATATCTCGAAAGAAAAAGAGTTTCTCTTCGAAAAGAGAAAGAGAGAAAGAGAATCTTGGGAAAGAGATAGAGATATTAGCAAAACGAGGTTTCACACTTTTGATTATCGGCGACATAACGGCGTAATTTTATCGTTTATCCGATGATTCGAAATCAAAGTGTCATAGCGGAATGTCGGTTTACAAAAAACTATATATTCACTTTCCGAATACACGTCATCCGTAGAGCGCGCACAGCCGAGAGATATATCAGAGATAAATATATAACTTAATATAAAGGGAAAAATAAAAGCAACAAACACTTACACACCTTAGGGGCTAGAAACGTGTGCCGCATAAAAAAAGAAGAGGAAGAAGAAAGTAAACAAAAAAAACACACACATACACACACACACAAAATCACCGATACGATAGTAATTTATTTTTCTACAGTCGCCGAAAAAATTTATCACCAGACCAAGATTACTCGGATACGTACGTACAACGTGTACACGAGGAAGCTTAAAAAAATTTTCTACTAATTCTTTCGTTATATACGACGGTACCAAGTCCCAATGCATAATGATCTCTCCCTGCGCGTGTTCAGGAGGTATTTTATTCAAACGCTCTTGATATCAGATTCTCGTATGACAAATGCAACGTATTCGTGCAATACACGTCCGCGTTGAATGTAACGAGAGGGTTGCGCGAGAGAAAGACAGAGTGAGAGGGAGAGAAGGACTGAATGAAAAAAATAAAGAAAAAAAATAAGTAGGTATCGGCCTAAGCGCAAGAGAAACTAAGCAAAAGTCAAAAATAGATCTCTTCGTTCAGTGAGAAGGAAAAGCGATTTACTTTCAAATCTTTTCACGAATTTGCGTACTTCCATTCCCAGCCGATTTCTCACCCGCATTATCGCGCGTACACGCAACACGAACACAGAAACATACACACGATTGACGGACACACATGTGTCATACATACATGTGTGCGTAGATCAAAGAGTATCTCTTGTAAGATAGCAATAAACGGATTCTCTCTCTTTCATGAATACACATACATTTGCACATACTATGTTTCCGAAAGATCGATCGATACGCGAGGAATCGGAAAAATATGATCGATATGTGCCACTTGTAAAAAGTAGATCAAGAGATATTGATGAAAACTCATTTTGAATACTTAATTCTCGAGAAAAGATTTCTATTTTGTTATTTTTCTTGATTTAATTCAAAAAATACAGAGAGATAATGCATTGTAAATAGAAAGAGAAAATAGATAGATAGATAGATAGATAGATAGATATATCTAAACATTTTTGAATTGATCTCTGATATCAAAGAGAAACAGATTCTATTTTACAAATTTAAATTTCTATTATTTTCTTTTGACTTGTTTGTCTATTGAGAGATTGTCAAACGAGCGGATGGCGAAACAGAGAATGTGCGTAAAACGATCCGCGTATAATCGTATATAATCGTGTAAAAGGAATATATCATTGTTGATATGTTAACAGACTTTAAATGTGACGATCGAACAATTCGAGGGAAATAAAAACGCCTGTCATAAAGACTATCATCTTCATAGAAGGATAGACAGGTGGTATATAAAATTACGCGAGAAATTCTACTCCTGGATTGACAAGATAATAAATGGCATCTACGAGTTTTTTTTTTTTTTTTTTTTTTTTTTTAGGAAGTGCTCGCGTCACTCCTTCAAAATTTATTCGCAGAAATCCAAAGGATCATTTTTATTCGTCCGTTCGTCCGGCTTGGAAATTTGGATCTATTTCATTTTAGGCTAAAACGATCAACAAAATCTCATAATGGCATTTTGTGAAAATAGTATAAAAAAAAAAAGACGAGCTTAAGCATCAAAGGTTTGGCCTAATAAGCGCTGGTTGTGGAAGTCGCAAGTAATTTAGCACGAATTCGAAGAATGAAATTAAAATCAAGATAATCTTTCCGCGAACTCGAACGTTTTAGATTCTGGCTATGAATAAACCTGAGAATTTTCTATCGGCGTTTTGGAGCAGGACTTTGTCAACTTTTAACATTCAGATGTTTTGTGACAGAGAATCAAGTCCATCTCTTAAACGTATCTAGGATTATTACAATCAAAGAGAAGAGTAGCGAGGGTTATGCCCGATCTACAATGAGTCGTTAGTCGTTAGTCGCACGCAAATTGACCACAGTTGATTATTTCGAGAATATTCTTGAAATAATCGATTGTGGTTAAGTTAATTTACTTACAACTAACGACTAACGACTCATTGTAGACCGGGCTTTAGTATTAAACGACATTAAACATCTTTGTAAATAATTTTCGATTTAGAATTCTGTGAATTTTGTGAAAGTAAAATGAAATTGATGGAAGAAGAAGGTCTGGTTGTCTACTTCTGCGGTTACGACGCCTAAATCGAACCCCTTTGTAATTTTCGATTGTTTATAACTGCGATGTTACTAATACACCAAGCCATTAAGGTTAAATTCCAAGAAGAACAAAGAGGTAAAGAGGATTGAATTATAAGTAAGATTAAGAAGATTACCGCTAACTAATAATTTTCCAGTCCTTTTATTGTTTCTTCTTTTGTGTTTTACTGTCAAGGAAGAAAAGTAATTTATCGCGGAATGGGACGATCGAGTGGTGGTAGTAGTTACAACGTTTACAAGCATTATATTTAGCGTAGACGGGGACGGGGAGGGAATTACAAAGAGAATCGGGGGGAAACGCTCTGATACGAGAGATCACGGATTCGTATATTGGCACGACTAAAATTCAACGCGCAACAATTTTACATCGCGTCGACCAATTTTCCATGGCTGATAACTCTCAATAGGATACTCTGACATGAGAGGATCTCTCAACAGAATATTGTAAGTATCATAATAAAAACGTATACCGTCGAAAATTCGCGAATACCATTCTGCACTTAGTGTAATCAATTTCACTTATACATTCCTCATATGATTAATTTTTTTTCTTATTAACTATACAATCTTTATTCAAATACAGAGAAAGAGAGAGAGAGAGAGAGAGAGAGAGAAAATAAGCTTTAAAAAACATAAAATATTCCATTTTCATTTCCATTTAACTTTATTATCGTTCTATGGATCGGTGACATGATCACAATGGAGACTGCAGTGTAATTTAGGTCAGCTCTTTTCAGCTGCCCTTTTCACATTTCCGTCTCTCCTCCCCTTTTTTTTCACTCTCGAAAAGTTCTACGCTTGTTTCGAGTTAGTACTAAACGCGTAAAGAACTACAGGTAAAAAAGGAACAGTTCTATTAATCCTTTTCCTCTAGTAGTATTTAAATTAAATTTCTCATCTATGTAAATTCTATCCTGGAAGAGACACGATTTCTTCGTTTGATCGCAAAATTTGCGGCAGTATACATTTTGTAAAATTGTGAGGTATAAAGTAAAAGATCAATTTTAACTTTGAATCGCGAAAATATCATCGTCTCATCCGTTTTAAATTCGTCGCGCATAATCACACAAAGGATATAAAGAAAGAAATTTCTTTCCTCATGCATCGTAAGTGCAACACGTTAGTATTACATATATATGTCTATATATATATTGCACAGTACGATAGTTAAAAAAAGATAAAATACGGCACTTTCGCTATATCATGACGAGTCTCGAATTATTATATTTTTAGAAATTTCGTTGCTTTTTCGTACAGAGCGCAACATGGAAATAACAAAGAGATACGCTTCCGTAACGATCATAAATATATATGTACAATATATATGTATAGTTGTTTTGTATGTATATATATATATATATATATAGTACTTTATTATACGGACAACACTAGGCTGTACGAAACAAGCTCAAAGATGCTTTCTTTTGAGCGCACTTCGATTAATACGCGGGCTTAAAACGAAATCGAAACCGACCCTAGGATCTAGCAAAAATAAAGATCGTATCCTTTAGAGAATTCTTTGATGATTCTTTGAAACAGTATATAACAAGCTAGTCGAGTTTATTTTTACTTACTGACTCAACGATCGATATCAGATTTTATAAAAATACATGATAAGCCTCAACGTCGATTAAGTAGCCGGTTTATGCTACGAAAACTATTTCATGTCGCGCGCGATATTAGATTCCGATTTAGTTTTAAACGGCGACGTGTTTTAGACAAAGCATAGACGATAAGCGTTGTAGCTTTCACGGATTAATTTCTCACTGTCGGAAGCAGCGATTCGTTTCCGATCGGAAGCGTCGACGGTCTCGCGAGTCGCGCTTAATATTATAATTTAATTGTGCCAGGAAGGAGCGCTTCCCGGCCGATTGTCACGAAGAGAAGTTATATAAAGCACTTGAACCGTCATAAAATTCGCGAAGGAGTCACGAGATTATGCGTTTGCATGCGGCGTTCGTATTGAAATGATAACTCTGCGCGCGTACAAGACACTGCAAAGCAACATAATTACATTATCCGGGAAAAAATCTCTGGATAGTCCAGTGTTAAATAAAATTAAAGTTTAATTAAATTATAAAAAGAAATAATGTAATATAATATTGAATAGATATGACGCGATGGATAAAAAGTTTTTTTTATATTGAGCAAACTATATTTGTTATATATATGTTGTTATATTTTTTATAATTAAAAATTTTTTAAATTGGATACAAGCGAATTTTGATCCAAAACGCGAAAATTTATCAATTTTAAATAAATGGTTTAATTAAAAATAAATTTACATCGAAAATTAAACGGGAAAAATTTCGTCATTTCGGTAGAAATTTGCCTTAAAATTCGCGAAATTATATTTTAATAATTCTATGAGGATCGTTTAATAGTGTTGAATTTTGCGGAAGAATCTAGATTTGAAACGCGATGTAATCGCAGTTGAAGCATCCAGCGTGTTCGCCAGATTGCATAAAGCGCACCTCTCGAATCTTATCGCGCAGAGCAGACAATTCAACGAATGGCTCAATCGTCCTCACAATCGTCGCAGAGTCGCGATCCGGGATTATTGACTGAGAAACGTCCCAGTTATCGCCTATCAATAGAATGCAGCGAAACTTATTGTTAAAGGATATTGACACGACTCGTTGAATAATACTTTAACGAGTTACCGTAACATGAAGTATCGATGGAAAGCAATTCAGCGCGGAACGCTGTCCTTGTCGGCGATAAAGACCAAATTTCAAATTAAAGCACAAATTTGTGTATTCGCTATATCGAGATACTTTACATCGAAAGAGCGCACTCGGGATTTCAATGATTAAATCTTTTTTGATTTTTCCGTACAATTATCTCCTTCGAGAGAAGACACGTTTCGTTTATCGATATCTCCTTGTCGATATTACTTATTCACATTCATCACGAAACATAATTATTACACGTACATAACATATATACTATTTGATTCGCATACTTTTTGTCGATCCAACAACGAATCCTCGTTACGATTACCTTATCAATCGTGCTATTTTCATTATCCTTCTCGCGTTCCTCTGCATGCATGACAGCGTCGTCTCCATGGCTGAAATTTTATATTAGATATATTTAATACACACATTGGTTATAAAGAAAAAGAGTAAGACGTTGTATAAAATTTTTTTACACCCTGGCTAGTCGCATCTAGGGTGAGTCTAGGGTGATATCGACTGCCACAGAGTCGTATCATCGTCTGTTTCATTCGTCTTCCGTACAAGCGTTTATCTCATAATCAGAGAACTGGGACAATCGGAGAATCGGAGACAAATGTTTATCCTAAACGCGGATCGTATCGTGTAGAGCCTCAGATGCTTCGTACGATGAATTTCAGATCTTCCCTCAGGCTCCATCAGACGTTGCCGCTGAAAGCATCGCTGGCGTCCAGACGATTGTTATCCTGCGTCGATCCGGGATAACGGCCTGGGGCCAGCAACCAACCTCACGTCTTGGCAAACTTGTAAACGACACCGAACACCAACACGCTCACCAGCATCAGTACCATCGCGGTCACTACCTTGGCGAAGGCGTTCAGTCCGCTCTCGGTGGATTGTTGCGATCTTCCGCTCGGCATACTCTGCTTGGCGGCGAGACCGCGCGCCAAAGCGGGGAAAGCCAGGCTCTGAGTAAAGGTCAGCTTGTGAAGGGATTCTGACAGGGAGTACGGGCCTACGGATCCACGGGCCGCAGCTCTCAACAGGGCATATTCTAAGTCCAGAGCGTCGAACACGCTGTATCTGTGTAAAAAAAAGTTGGTAGATATAATTAATATTATTTTTTCTAATATTTCATATTATAATATTGTATTGAAATTATTTATACTACAATAATTTTTTTTAAGAACGTTTTCTAGAAGTGAATGCAATAATTCCGGCATGAGTTCTCGCTTTGTGATCAAAACACGGACAAAGTGTGGCAATGAAAAGTAGGCCTCTATCGAGACGATCCAATGTCTCGACCTCGCGCAAAATCCTGCGTGTTCGCTCGCGAGATTACGAGAGATTGTGACAAACAAAAAGAAAAAAAGAAAAAAAATGGGATTGGGACGCAATTGACCTCGGATGCGAAGAAAAGAAAAAAAGCGATTTTCTCGAGGTCTTTGTCATAAAAAGAAGCACTCGATATTTGCGTCAAGAGCCCGTACGAATGCGAACAATTCCATCGATACACATGGACATACACGTGGAGCGCTGGCGTTTGATATACGTCAACGACGTATGTACATCCTCTGTGTGTGTGTGTGTGTGTGTGTGTGTGTGTGTGTGTGTGTGTGTGTGTGTGTGTATTAACGTACATCGTGCCAAGGTCGTTCCTTGACACGAGTCAAGACCGAGTCCGGTGTCGAACGCACAACACGCGATAGATTATTTCTGACGTCCGGATCTCTAGATCCTCGCTTGAGCCGCGCACACGCGGCCAAGGATAAGGCCGTTTCTACGCGAGTAAATATTTGTGAGACGCCGATCCTTTGAGTACAAGAGATAAAAAAACATAAGACGTCTTTTATAGTAATGCTTTCGCATCAAACTCGTCGCGACGTTATTTCGAAATTCTCTATCTCAAACTCTGCCCACTTACCATACTTTGGGTGGCAAGAGAGATATCGTCTCTTATTTGCCACGATAGTAAAAAATTTTACGATATTCATCTGTTTTTTATTTTACTAACAAAACCTACGCGCGCGCCATTCATGTGACTCCGGCTATTTTATTATTTTAGTTAGTAGATGTTATTATTATTGCTTAGATATATATAAACTTTTAAAAAGTATTATTATAACAAGTTTGTTAGAAATAATATTTTTTTAAATATTTTGTATTTTAATTAAATGTATGTAAAAACAAAAAATCATTCTTCAGCAACAATTCTCTTCATGTTTTTGCTTCTAAAAGCTTCTCTAATAAATTTTATATTATTTTTGATCGTTTATTATCAATCATAATATCACTTATATATTTCAATGGCAAAATTTAACTTTTGAAGATGCTATTTTTTAAATAATTTTATTTGAGTAACATCTTTATATGTGTAATCAAATCAAGGAGAAATAAAGTTACTCTTACACACTATTAACTTTTTCAATATTCAACCTGTCAAATTATATAATCTGATCATATAATCTTCGCTCGATGACAGATCGTTAGTTCTAAAACTAAATGTTATAAAAAAATGAAACAAGTTTTTGAATTATATGATGGAAATAAAAAATAAATTACCTGCTGCTGCGTCTTCTGTCTTGCGAGTGCATCGAGACGATCGCCGAGCTCGGCATTGATCGGAGGCTGCTGGTGGTCGAGCTGGAGGGACTGGGCGGCGCGGGCCGATCTTCGTGGTCCTCGTCCACGGATGTCCTGTCTGGCGACGGTGGACTCTTCTGCCCTCCCGCGTTATGGTGGTTGTGGTGAAGATAGGGAAGCTGCAGCCGCGCGTGATCCGGATGCAGCAGGCTGGCGCGACGCGACTGCTGCGGCGTCATCGCCGGGCTGTTGCAGGTGACACCGCACGGTGACGGTGACGCCTTTAATATCAACTCGTTAATTTTTACAAATTAGGAAGTTCCCATCTCGCGATAAAACGTAAATTGATACGCGAAAAAATAAATTTCACCAAAAGTGCAATCAATCGTTCTAGAAGGTATCTTAAATACTCTTGCATTCTTCAATAGAAATGCAATTTATGGCATTAAAAGGCACCAGCATTGTTCGTCTGATCAATTAAAAATTATTCAAACAGAATTAATATATATATATATGTATTTGTGTTTTTCTCTTCTCGTATATATAAAAGTTGCACCTGAATAGATTCGATGCCACTGTCGTTGACGTTTTCCTGCACGTCTGGGAACACAAAAGCTTGGGCCTGATCGTCGGCCTCGGCTCTGGGCGAGTCGCTGGGCCATATCTGAAGAAGGGGAAGCCCACCGCGTGTCTCGTTGCAGATCTCGGCAACGACAACGTTGCTTGTCGATCCCCCGATATTGAGGCACAGACCCAGCTCTCTCAGTGGCTTCTGCTAAACGACGTTTAATTCTTAATCACTCGAGATACGTCAAGCTCTCACGATTAATCTCTCTCGTACGATGAAAATTCAATCTTTCCTGCTCGCTTTTCACTTATTAAGTGAGATTATAAATTCAGATAAAGTCAGTATAAATTCAAATTTATCCGAAATTTTTTTATATCGAAATGTAATGCATTCTTGGAGAATAATGTTGAGTGAGTCTGGATAAAACGAGATTTAAATTTCCTTTCGTTCGTAACATATGCACTTGGAACTGCTATTGAATTATTACGAGACCTGTATCGCGCGACGCGTCGTAAAAAACTTTTTGCGACTTTTAGTTACCCGCTGACTTTCGATAACAAATTACGTTAACGCTAGAAACTTGGTAATATCGTCGTGGCACGAGATAAACATTTTCTGCGTTAGCGACACGTAAAAGGTCCTTCGCACAGCTGGATATTAACATATTAAATATTAAGAAGAAATATTTTTAGTCACGGTCGCATTTCAAGAATGGTTTGTTTAATCGATACTCGCAAGCGAAATTCATCGAGCGAAATTTTATTTCCAATTTCAACGATGTTTAAGAAAAGATAATAAAAATAACGCAGTGGGAACCTCTCTCGCGTGCAGATTTTTTTTTTAATTAAAATGGTGATAACTCTTATCTTTATAGATTTGAAACATCGGGTCTTATGTTATTACATAAGAACCAGAGCACAGATTTTATAATCGCTCATGTGAAGTAGTAATAAATCGGAATTTCCGCGTTATTATTAACAAGTTTGTCACGAAATTTCGTGCTCGCGTATACTTATCGATCATTTGTAATATCATAAAATGTACCTTTGACTTCATATCGGTAACTCTATATAACTAATATATAATTACAGCTGAGATCTCAGTAAACTTTGAAGAATCTCGTAATTTCATAGGAAATTAAGATCGTGATTAATGAATTAGGTTCTGTTGGGTTGCTAAATAAAAGCTCCGTAAAATATATCGTGCGACCATGAACTGTTCGTAAATAACGCACTAATCTTTTATTAATATTATAGCGCAAGAATCTCTAGAACAACTAATGTCATTTGCCTTTAGAGGAGAGAGAATGTCACACGATTAAAGCACAAAAAAATGGTCCAATCGTTTCCAATCTACAGAATGACGTCATCGTCTAATTATACATTATACAATATATGTTTTATATCGATTATATTAATTATTTTTAATTTTAATTAAATATCAACAATAAAATTACATAATCTTTTAAATATACCATTTTTCCTTATTATAAATATTGTATTTCCATCTGTTGAAAATATAAGAATATAAATATAATGAATAATCTGTTGTAAAAGTACAAATAATTATTAAATGAAAAATAAATCATAGAACAATTTTTCATATTCAATAATTACTTCAATTATAAAAACTTCTCTAATAATAAATCATTAAGAGTTCTCTTGAATTGAAGATACTCTATTTCAACTAATATCCTTCCAAAATTTCCTATACTAAAAATTATTAATCGTTATGATTAAGTCATTAAAGTTTGGCAAAATAAGATGCTAAGTACAATCTAAGATGTTATCCATTTCTCGCTTCGTTATTTCTCAATGGATTGTTATTCTTGCTCTTGTTCTTGTCTCACCTTCGGCCTTTTCGCGCCGGAGCCTATTCGTCATAAGAGCTCCCTATCCGTCGATCGAACGATCTGATTTTATTAAGCCTGCGACAGTGGACAAGCGTGGATAATAATAATACATGGTTTAAAGTTCAAAATGTCGCCGTTGTCGTCGTCGTGAGAGAATCATAGTCACGCAGGAAGCCGCTCATCCACCGACCGACAAGCCGTAACCGGAGGAGGGATAAACGGCTCGCTGGTTTCCGGTGCGGCGAGCTTGCAAAGGTCGCTCCGCTGTACAAAAAAACGTCGGCAAAAGACGACAGGCCGCAGAAGCAATGCGAAACAGATCGATAAAGCACGAGCGAATGAAAATGCGTTGTGTCGGGGAAAAAATGCGTAACTCGTAAATTTCCGACGAATTCCGGCTTTGTCTCTTTCTCTTTCTCTCTAATTTTATATGCCAAAAAACTTTGCACGCGTACCAATTTTTCTAAACCAGTCGTAGTTAACGCTACTTGAACGGAAATGTCGATATAAATAATTTCTACGCTTTTAGCGAGAGAATATTATATCAAAAGATTTTTTTTTTTTTTTAAACGTACATAAATAAATCTATCTGAAATTGATATTTGCGATATGTCACATATTTTCATATTTATATTATTGCTATAATGTCAATGTAAAAATAGAATTTAATCACGCCCATAAGACAAATTTTTTTCGACAAAACGAGCTTATAAAATATGGATCGAAAGGGCCTAGGTAAAAAATCGAGACATTTTGAAATATTTGCTTGTTGTAAAACGATTAAACAAGTAATGCTATATATAATTCACTCTTTGAATGCCTTTTTCATTGAATAAAAAAAAAAAAAAAGAATACTGATTTGACAATAAATGAAGGTAGCACCAAAGGAGTTGGATAAAGAAGAACACGAAACAGATCGATAGTGCGTGAGCAGGAAGTGTGTCGGCGATATAACTGGAAGGTCGTAACTGAAATACTATCGAGAAAGCAAAATGAGACACAGAATTTATAATTACTTCGCTTCATCAACAGACGAGAGGAATAAAAGAAGGAAACAACAGCTGCTAATTAGCAGCTCTTCTTTTAGAATATTGAAAATGCGAGAGAAGAAAAATTTTCCCCCTTCGATTCTTATTCCATATTTTAATATTTGTGAAAAAATTTAACATTTTTTTCCTCCTTGCTTAGCGGAATAATCTCGAGCTAAAGGACACGATGAGGGGAATGCACGATGCCGCGATACGGGATCAGATGGATAACGCAAAAAGATCCTCTTTTTTTAAGAGTGTAAACTCCTTTTCACAGCAACAAAAAAGAATTCGCGAACTCGATATCCTCTCCATCAATAGTAAAAATTGATTGTCGAAATCACGGCGCAAAAAAACGCGTTGAACGGTATCGAAAAGAAGCTTGTCCTCTCTTTGGCAAACTTCCGCCACATTTGCATGGCACTGGCCTTTTCTGTCGCTCCAACGGATCGACAGACAGATACGAGGAAGGCGATGCGAATAAAACGAGCATTACTTTAGCATATTGTCGCGATTTGAGCTCCGGATATATCGTAAAAGCTTTCGAGACGCGAGTCTTTGGCGGCGTTCCAAATTGACCGGCAGAAAATCTCGCAATAAAACTCAAGAATGCGTAAAAAATGCGCAATATCTATACGGGGTATAGACTCGCGGAAAGCTTCCTTTCGTCCTTACTTTGATCAATTTGAACGCGGAGTCGAGCAAGTCTGCAGTCGAGAGGATGTTCCGCGAATTTTGACGTTTGGACAATATTCTTGCACAGTCGGTCGTAGAAACGTGAAAACTTGGAAAGTCATTTACTGCTGTCTGTGCGCTTCGAGTCGAACAACCTTGCCAGCGAAGTTAATGGAAATTGTATCGCGCGTCTGTTCCGGAAGCTGCGTCCCACGAATCTCGCAATGCATTTTTCACGATTTGATCTACGCGCGGCGGTAAAAGAAAAATATTATTCCATCACGCTATTCTCGGTGCGATTAAAATCTTCGTTCCGCGACCTTTCTAATAATTTGCGACACCTTCAGAAAATTTATATACTCGCGAGCTCGCTAAGTACTTATTTCGTTGAATGATATCGCGTGCATGCCAGTTTTCATGAACGCGTCTATCAATTTTTCAATTTCTTAATACTTCACTTTCTGATGTCTATTTGATTTAAAACGCTTTACAGAAGGAATCTAATATAAGTCTTAATAAGATTCTCCCCATCTAAAAGATCATTAAAAGTGAATTATGACGATAGAACTATCGACTAGAAACGCGAAAAGACAGCCGATAATTATACCGGGATAAGACACTGATAGCAACATAATGACGTAAATAAGAGACATGTTTGTTAGTGACCATGACTGTAAGATCTTGTCTTCCTGTTTTAGCCTTGGCACGAGGCGGTCGATGAAGGCAAAGAAAAAAAAGGCGGGGAGATCGTTTTCCTGGCACGTTGCCTGCCTTGACTAAATGAAAAGACCCTTGTGCTCCGAATCGCATATTATAGTTTCCGACACTTTACACACATATATTTATCGCGTACGGAAATGTTTCCCCAAACGATGAAGAAGTCATCTCGCAAATCGCGTCTGACAGATGAATCCTCATTTATTACGATAGAGTTGAATCTGATCTCTACACAAAGCTATTTTATAAAATGTCAGAAAGAATACGTGATTTATATTTTTCATTTTCGATGATTCTGTAATATTTTTATGATTTTATGTGTAGTTGTTTTTCTTGTTAATTATAGAGACTTTATAAAGGTGGATAAATTATAAGGAAAATTGATAGACCAAAGGTAATAAATAAAATGTAATAAAGATATAATATGAAGAGGGTTTGTTGAGTAAAATAAACCCCAAATCGCTATCAACCCCTGAAACTTCTGGGTAGTTTTAGGTCGGCGCGTCTCTCGTAAACTGAATCCAACAAGTTTATATTGTATAACGGTCATCCCCGTGTAATCTAATTCGATCTACGAGGGAGTATCTCGTAAAATATATTTCAGAAATATAATAAAAACGTGGTAAAAGTGAAAAGACGAAAAATATAACGAAGTGTATTTATTTGAGAGATACGTGCCGCCTTTTTCAGATGCGAAAAAATGGGCGATCTATATGAATAAAATATAGTTAGGCGATTGATTCGAAAAACATGCTATGAAAACATGTACCTAGAATGTTAAATTTCCTTTAATAATAGATATTGTTTGTATATCTTTTCGGGCAATACTAACTATTTGCGATGCAGCAGCTGTGGAATACAGATTGCATAGGACGGGATTCCGACCCACCTGTATGCATCCCACACTCGTTGACTTTTGATAACGGACGCGAGAAATTCTCAAGCACAAGCAAAATAATCAACGTCTCTTTTTTTAATATACATAACACTGAGAGCAATCTACGCACTTGTTCTTAAAACATTATACAAAGCGACGATAAAATAATCACGAGATAATTTCACAAAATATATCGCGAATTGTTACACAGAAGAAATCAATTCCACTCTCTTCGGTCTACGCGTACACTCTGATAAATCACAACCCCTTATAAATCATGATCGAATCGCAAGGAAAGGTCCCTTTAAATCACACCGTGATGACTCCTTCGTTCGAAAAAGGGGGAAAAAGAAAGAAAGAAATGAGCGCGACGCGATCGATCCTACCTGCATGCTTCTGATCACATGCCAGAAGATCCTGGCACGATCCTCCGAGGCGTCCGTTTACTTGGTCCAGGATTACGACTTGGACTCTCGGCGGTGACGGGGGCTCGGTTCTCCTCGGGATTTCAACTGCGACTACGATCGGGCCGCGCGTGCGGCAGAACCGTGTGCTTCGCTCCGCGAGGATTGGCAGTCCGGCGGCTCTCCGGATGGAGAAGGGATGACGAGAGCCAGGTGGAAAGCGAAGCGGGGGTTGTTTTCGCTCTGTGCCGGTCGGGGGTGAAAGCGACGGTGGTCCGTTTATCATCGCGCCGGGGCGATGAGCCGCGTCTTGGCAGATGGACCCGAAGGTGGACAAACAGGTTGGATGTTTGGTCTCTCTCTCTCTCTCTCTCTCTCTCCCCCGCTCGATTGAATTTTTTAGTAAGAGCTTTCCATGGGGAGGATAAGAAGCGCTCGCCGACACGCATTTATCATCTCGTGCGTTTATTATTTTATTTCGTCTAATGCGTAAATCGATGACTCTTATCGGGCAAACCGCATTATTTTCGAAATGGACTTTCCTCTTTACGTGTGACGCGAAAAACTGAAAATATAAAAAAAATATTACGTACGATCATAAATAAAATTCGCGCTTTGTTTGCTTTTTTTCTTTCTCTTGAATTATTTCGATTTTAAACGTCACGTTCATTTTTCTTAAAGCTACATAAAACTATTTATGTAATTACCATGTTCAACTTTGCGATTATGAACTTGATAAATATATTATTCAAGAGACAAAATTAAAAAATTTGGTTAAATACATAATTTATTAAGATATATAATAATTTTAATATTAAAGATAAATATCTCATTTTCGTACATTGTGATATAAATACTCGATAGTTTTTTTTTTTCATCGGTTAATCGACTCCGTTATCTTTCTTGTAGCAGTCCATTCGATCAATCCGATTAATTATTAATCTACGATAACTGCTGCGTTCCAATTACATTTTGCCAATTAAATTAATTGTGTAGCTTGTAACAGACGGGAATACGAATGATCCAATGAATGCTGTATTCTAATATATCTATCAGAAACCGGAGATTAAATCGATTACAATTCGTTGATATTGCCATCCTTATCGTCGCGAAATAAGCTTTATGTCAACTCGAGTTTTTAAAAAATGTACACATCTCTAGTCGAGAAAAGTAAAGATACATTAGGAAATATAATCTTAAGTCGGATTTAATGGGAATTTTGAAGAAGAAGATAGGGAAAAAGACGATTGAGCTTGTCGCTTTGGGAATACGAAAAATGTAATCCTCTGCCGAGCACATATTGCATTAAAAAAGAAATGAGAAGGATAGCTTATATTTCTATTGACTAAAAAGATAAGTATGACATTCAGACGGATAAAATCGGAGAACATAAAATGAAGAGAGATAAAAAACAAACATTATTAATACAAACAGAAACGCGAAAAATTGCGACGGGTGACAAGAAGAGCCAAAGAATATTTCAAAACTGAAGAAATTCGGAGAATAAAAACATGAATAAAACAAGACTCTTCAGAAAATTTGGGACAGGTTTGAAAATATCTCTTAATTATTGTACATGCACGAATTTCGTATCATGATAGATTGGATAGTAACTGCATAAAAGGCTGTTAAACGCTATCCCATATGCTTTAGCCATCGCTCCTCCTGCCCGTCTTGACAACATGGTGAAATTACCGTGGAAACGCGCAGAAAGCGTTTAGAAATTAGACACTCGAGAGAAAATACGGAAGAGATAATAGAATACTCTCTGCATACATAAATGTAAGAGGAAACGAAGTGGAAACGCGCTCTATCCCCGGATAGACAGACATAATTTATTATGTCACGTAGAAGAATCTCGACGCATACTGGGTAAAAATAGTAATGCACCCTTACACGCATCGGAACGAAGGGTAACGGCCATTAATATTGTCGAGCGTGCGATGGCGGGGTACAGGAGACGGATAGGGCTATACCGGACGAACGTGATCGTCCAGAAAAAAATAAAAATCGCGAGATAGAAGAGCGAAGAAGACGGAGGAGGATAATGGGAGAATGGGAATTTCGAGGGAAAGAGATTCGCCATGACGAAAGAGGAATGATTAGCGACAAATGCTAGGATCGTTTATCGAAAATGCGATGGGGTGGATGGCAGGACGAGAGAATCTATCAATGTGTACATATTGACAGATGCCTTGCTTGTCGTATATATTCTTACAACGCGATACAGATGACAAGAAAAAACTCGTGTCTCGCTCCGATGTTAAGAAAACTGAAGGATCATGCGATCAGACAACCCCAATATCGATGCAATCGAATCACAATTCGCTCAACGTCTCGACGCCCAGTCCATCGACTTCAATAAACGGTGAGATCGCTACGAGGTCGCTAGACTATCACGATACCAGGTGGTATCGGATCAGATGCATCTTGCTGGTCGCACGATGGAGCGGGACAAAGCGAGTCGCGGAGACGTGGGCGAGACGAGGACGCGGCCTCGGGACCAGACAGCGGCGGGGTACAAGGGGAAGAGGAAGAAGACGAGGACGCGACGCCGGCGCGGCAGGAATCCCGTAGGTCAAGGTCACCCACCATCGGCAACCGGGGGTGGCAACCACCGACTGTACGTTACGGCCCTGGAGTCCCGCTCCTAAACGCCGACAGCGAGGGAGCCTCGTGCAGGACAATCTTTCGATTCCCCCTTCGTCCCTCTCGCCACCTTTGTCCCCTCTCCCCCTGAAATCGATATATCTACCTACCTCGACAGCTCGACCGATCCACGTGCAGGCAAAACAGGGCATCCTGATGCGCCACGCAATGCGGCTGCAACGCAATTACGATGCGTACGGCACGTGCCGCTCATCGTTGCTTCGCGTGCGGCTTATAATAACGCACGATCTGACGTCACGAAAGGACGAAAATTATCATTGTCATGTGATACGATATAAGCGTTTTCACGGTTACAGAAATAAAAATGGAAAGAAATAAAAATTTTATTTTATTTTCTTTTTTTAAAAGGAGAATCATCTTCCAAATGCATCTTCCAAATTGATCCGACACGTCCGATATTATTTTACATCGGTGACATAACGCGCATCTCATATTACGTGATCGATATTATGTCGCAAGTCCTTCGAGGCCGATCGGTATCCGATAAATTGAATGCCGGCGAGAACACGCGCACGTTGCGCATTTAGAAATCGATGTAAAAATTGACAGTCAAGGTCGGAAAAGCCGTAGAAGGCCGACGAGCTTCTCGGGGGTGTCGCCACGAAATCGTTAGTGATTGATGTCGTATCGATCATCGGCGCTTATAGTTGATTACATATGATCCCAAGGGTGACATAAGTCGCATCTTTACACGCGAGCCTTGCTAAAAATTTTACTCGAATCATCGACCGTTGCCATTTTACAATGCACGTGGAGTACATTATCATTCATCCTTTAAGTCTGAATTTGTCTCGAGGAAAAATCGCGTATCATTTTGCGGAATCAACTTCCGGCTCGGTTTCAAGCGTGCCTAATGCGACGAATAACAAACAGAGAGAGAGAGAGAGAGAGATTACGCTCTTTAAAACGGTAATAGGATCGAGCGGATTTTCGCGAGTGCTTAGCAAGCAAGATTTAGTAAGGCCATTCGGTCAACTGCGCGAATAAACTGCGCATTCCGCAAGATACATATGCACACGAAACTCACCGTTCCGTAAAACAGAATGCGAACATCTGAATATTCAACGATACGTAATACACTCCTAAAGGACTTCTATTTTCATTCGCCACAATTACGAGAAATATAAATAATTCTGCCTTGAAAGGAGGAGTATTTTGTCTCAAGGTACGATGTCTTCAAGGTACCTTCGAGAAATATCTCGATTAAAATCACGCGGTTAAATTAAAAGAGAAGAAAAGAGGTAAAAAGAGATTGAGAAAGAGTACACAATGTATATGTACAATGAAAAGTATATATTATCAATTTTTTTGATTGGCAAAAGTTTATCGATTGCCACTATTCGCATATGCCATTGACATTGTTCGAATCCCTATGATTTATGCAAGAGCATTAACCGTCGATCAATGAATTTTATTGCGAGACGACATTGTCAAAGAGCGCACTGTTTATCTTTTTAATCGTGACATTATATAAGAATTGTCACGCTACTACTTGTCGTTTCCCCCCCCCCCCCCGAGAACTCGGAAATTTCACGAAATCCCGCTGCATCGCACGATGTGTCATGCAACTACCGTGATCTGTCACTTTCGTGCCTTTCGCTTTGATTAATTCGCTTTGAGAAACTCCATTTTCAGATAATATCGCGTGTCTATGCATCGTAATTTCTTTGTACGTGTATATAAGCGGATTAGCGACAAGATGCGACAGAAAATAATAGACAGAAAGTCAAAGGGATGAATAAAAAATATGCGTATATATATATATATATATTTTTTTTTTTTTAACAAAAAGAAAAACATTCGATAAAAATTCTAGAAAAGAAGTAGGATTTATGGGAATCGATTCATTATCGCACAAAGAATAATTTACTTCTAAATCAGCATCAAATCCAAGAAGAAAGATTTCTCTATGATCGATTCGTGATAATGACAACTTGTCCACGCGACACCCTTGTATCTATGATGCATGGATTTATCAACGATTATCCGATTAGTTTACTCAAGAATTCCGCGAATTACACATTTCATCTATCTATGTCATATTTATCCTCGCTATTTGAGTCGCTTTTTGCTTCGGACGCTTTGCGAAATAAATTCATGAAGATCTATCGACCATCTCGATCCTCGCTCGATCGTTAGGGATCGAGGAACACGATCGACAGGTGTGTCGGATCAACGAGAGATGGAGCCCACGGTATAACAAAGTGGCTCTACACAATGTATGGGAAATACAACGGGCGCGAACGAGCGGCGGCGATGCCTTGGCCGCGGGCAGAGAAAGCTCTGCACCTCGAAGGCTTCGGTTGGCGGCGGCGCCTGGCTGCTGATTTTGCCTCCGACACGCCGCGTACCGTTGCCTCGTCTTCGTTTCCTTTCACCGCCGTGGCATATGTCACGCCAGGGCCGCACCGATCCGAAGGCTTGGTTTTTCGCAACGGGGATAAGGAACCGACGAAACTTATCCAAGAACCGCTTCCATACCGCGCCCATAAATTGTCAACATTTCACATCCGCCGATTGATGTTTCTGTGTAGTAAAAGTCTCTTCTTGCCTCTACGCTCTCGCAATAAATTTCTCGAAAATTTATGTCGCTAATGAAATTTAAAGTGTATTCTCGAATCTTATTAAAAATCGCCGCGCGCAAATCAATAGATCGAAAGCTGCTTATCTCCTTCAATATGTAAAATAATATTCTATAACGTTTCATTTCGTATTTAGAAGAATTGAATTATATATGATTTCTTCACGATTACCATACTCAGATGCCATTATCATTGACATTTCGTTTCACCCTTTCTTTATAGTCGTCCGCCGATCAATCGGGTCGACTATACTCGCACGTTTCCACTCCACAGTAAATTAATTTCGAATAAATCGTCGTCATTTGCGGCGATTGCCATCGATCTCGCGGATTTTTCTCGCTTCCGAAAGCACGCCGACGGTTCTCATTTGCCAAAGTCTCCCGACATTAATGATTACCGATGACGGGAGATCTTCCTCTCGAGAGAGGATCGAAGGATGAATCGCGATCGCGTGGACGATCCGTCCGCTTTCTAACCGCGTCCCGAGGCGAAAAGCGAAGCGGTTGCAATTACGTGAATCATCGCTGCGCTTTAGAGATCGCAGTCGAGACCCGGGAAAACGTAACCTGCCGTTCGGGGGAAGGAAGAGGAGGTCGAGGATGAACGTGAACGCATCCTCGAGCGCTTCCTGCTCTCGCGATCGAACAAACGAGATACTCGATTTTTCATCAAAACTATCGTAGAAGAATGCGTTTTTTCGTGACGATTTAGCGAAAGCGATGACGTATATAGGATTGGCGATGGGCTTTCATATGGTCGATCGATCCGCGTATAATAAATCGAGATGGAGGAAATCACATATCGATGATAAGAATGCCATCAAGTCGCGTAATTGGACGATAATGATGGCGCATCTCGGCACCGTTTAGACGAGGAGGAAAACGACATTTTGCACGGTCGTCGGGTTTCCTTTTTTCTTCATCTAGCAAAGGGCAAATTCCTGCGCCTGTTGATTCGCGATAGGTCTCGCAGAGCGGGGATGAAGCGATGTGATGGTGCGTCACGAGAAGAGCGTGTAAGGTCGGGAACGAAATGCGAGAGAGAGAGAGAGAGAGAGACAGGTGAAGTAAACGAATATTATATCGCAAGGCCATTAATTTTAAAACGCACGCTGAACGTGCGTTAGGTCGAGACATACTTTCTAGCAGTTTCGCATTTGCTGTTCAGTGAACATTGTGTCCACGATTGCGCCATACGAGAGAGGCGCGCGCGATTATGTTGCCGGAAAATGCGAAACGAAACCCAGAACCGGGTCATTTTTCTCTTTGAAGTCGCCAGACAAATGCGTATTATTCGCGAAAGTTGCAAAAATCATTTCTAATCCAATAAAAATCATTCATTATATATATATATATATATATATATATATATATATATATATATATATATCAGACAATTAAAATAATGAGTTGTACGCCTCAAAAAGTCTATCTTCCTTTTTCTTCTTTTTATTTTTGAAAGAAACAGAACTATAAATGTACACGGTAGCGTTCGCGAACCACCTCGATCATCACTGTGGAATTTATTATTGGCAAAGGGCACATACCCGAGTCGATGATTTTCTCGCCGAGTCGTGGATTTGTAATGAAATGCGATCCAATCGGTCGGGATTCACGAAGAAATCATTCGCGAGCACGCTTGGCATTTACCTCGGGCGGTGACGATGGTGCAATAATGACGTGCGCGAAGAATTGCGCGCCAAAAATGCCAAGCGAGCCCTTGCCCTCTCTCTCTCTCTCTCTCTCTCTCTCTCTCTTTCTCTCTGTCTTTTTCTTTCTTTTACTCTGACATTTGAAAAAAATATCCGCGCGAACGATCATGTCCGCGGATGATTATGGCATTGCGTTGAGAGGCGACGCCGGCTTTCGAGACACGATTGTGTCACGATGTTGTTATATTTCGATATATTCGGTTTATTATTTAAGCGGCGATCGCGACAATCTGGCCACAAACGAGACTGCATCCACGGCCGTTTCACTTTCGACCGCAGATCCACCAAGACGGCAACGATGATAAACGGTGCGGTGCAGTTCGACGATGAGCGTCTCCCTCTTTCTCTCTATTTTGCGCAAAATATAATATCGTAAGGCAAAAGCATCAACGATACGGTGCGATGCGGAATATTTATTCGCTTCATTTCGCGACGTTATGTAAAAATCTTAGATCATCGTAGAAAGCTGCTTGTAGGTAGATTTTCGCGACTGTCGATCGATATAAACAAATATTACGTAAAATGTACGATCGTTGATGATAACGTATATTAATAGCAGGCACGACTTTCCATTAATTATATTCGAAAATGCCTAGTTTTCTATGTAAACCTTACGCTTACTTTCATACCCGATTTCATTCGCAACGTACTTTACGATATGACTTATTTCATGTTATTTCGTGAAAAATGCCGATAAAATAAAAAAGAAGGAAATGTTCACGATGCTGTTTGTATTAAACCCGATTATACAAATTCAAGGATAATTTAAATCGTAACGACTCGTCGCTACGATAATTAAGCCTAAGGATCTCTGACTTTCTTCTCGAGGAAGCGATCTTCGCGGTTTAAAGCCGGTCAACTAGGAAGTATTAAGGATCCCATGCTCAAACTCGCGATGAGAGAGACAATTATCCATCATCATTTTTCCAACCGCGTCCGCAATCTCGACATTTCAATCGCATCTTCGAGAGCGCTTGGTTCTTGGAGAGCAATTTTTCCCTTCCTCTCTTAATCTCTCTTACCGAATTGCCGATCTATCAAAGGAGGATCGTTAATCTCGCGGCCTTGACAAACTTACGTCATCGATGTCTCTCGTCACTTTCTCATCTTGTCGATGTAAACCCGCCCAAAATGTCAACGATGCACGTATGTATAATCGTGAGCGATAAAAAAATCCCGTAAATTAACCTTGTTTTATTCTCGTTCGGAGAAGATATCGAAATTCCAAATTTAAGGTGTGTATTTTAGAGAGATTTAAATAATTGTTATTGCCAATAAAGTTATCCTGATTCGAGTATACTAATTTTACAATGTTTCACACGTCACTATACGTAGATGAACTTGCCACTTATAAAAGCATAGCTGTCATTTTATCATTTCTATATCGTTTGCTATAAATTTCCACGTCGCGGAGCGTAATTTATGTTCTGTCAATTAACGGCGATGAAGATAAAATCGACGAGGGCATACCGTATGGGAATTTTATGCGAACGCGTATAGTCGTTAAGAGAATCGGGAAATAAATTGCCACAGATAGTTCTCTTTAAGTTCCTAGGTCGAGGTCATACGGCACGAACCTACCGCACCGACACGCTAAAAGAATTGCTGTACCTTGTACTTTCCTACCACCGAGAAAGTATTGGCAAGTTGTTCTCCGTACCCTTCCTTATGAGCGAACGATTAATGATAGTCGTAGATCAAAATATCTTCAAGGAGATATCTAGAGATTCATGCAGCTTCGCAGATGAATCTTGCGTCATGCTAGATAAACTTGTATGTGTCCCGTCGTTGCAAATTTATGCACTTCTATAATGTATCTGGCTATATTTGGATTATAAAAAATTATTACATTATCCTCATTTTGGATGCATTGTCGATCATGAGACTGTATTGTTTTCGAAGCAACTGACATATATTTGTATTAAATATCCAAGACGATAGCTAGCGACAGAAAATTTGAGAAAGCGTTGTTCGGCAAAAGTAGAGAATTTGCATCTATCGCGGGGACAATAAGGTATCTCAAGTTCTTTCGGTATCTTGGAAAATCGATGGTTTCGATTCCTACACCCGGATCGGCGGTGGCAGCGTCTACGCGCGCAGAAATGCTCAAAGATGAGAAAGAGGGGACCCGATCGCAGTAGGGACCGTGCCGTCGTGGTGGTGGCAATATAAGGCCCGACGAGAGGTGAGCCTCAGCCAGTCCATTGAGCGGTACCTACACCTTCAAGGTCCGTGTCCTTGAAGGCGTCCTCGATTTTCGTCCCGTCGTCCCGTCGTGCAGTTATACGAAAAGAATCGCCGCGATTCTCCCTTTTGCATCCAAGTCCCCCCTGCACTCTCCCTGTTCCTGAAACGACAAACAAGCACGCCGCCATTCCGCCCCGCGATCAAGTATCCTTCCATCCCTCGCTGATCAGCAGCGTCGGGCAAATCGGTTGAGCGGGAGTGATTGAAGAAGTGAAGGGGTTTGGGTGCAAGACGAAGAAGACGAAGAAGACGACGACGACGTCGAGGAGAAGAAGTCACATTTCCCGCCGAGGATCAGCATGAGGTCCTCGCTGGTGCTGCTACTGGTAGCAGCTTTTGTTCTTGCCGGTGAGTACCAGATTTCACTACCAGTTCTCTCTGGCCGATGCCAAGATATCGCTTAACACGTCATATATCGAATTTCGTACGTGGCAGGGTAAGCGAGAGTTCTACGAGTCTTTCCGGTTATGCGACGCGCGTGGGAGAGCATTTTTCTCACGATTTTACCCAGAACCATTCGACTCGAATTGATTTTTCCGCCGATCAAACGCGGTGATTTTTTTCTTATAAAAATCTCTCGAATAGACGTATATTAATTAATTAATTATATTAAATTGTATTAGATATATTGTACAAATATAATGATATATAAATTATATATTAAAATTAATTAAAAATTATGTATTTATTTGTAGATATGTTTATAGATACTTGTATATAATAAATAAAAATTTTCTTTATACTGAGAGAGATTAACTGTAAAAATTAATATACCAGGCGCGAATTAATTGAGAAACATTTCAAATGTAACACAAATGGACACGTGAGAGTAGTGATAGAGTTATTCAAAATGGCGAAAGTGCCACTGCAATCTGGTCATTTGAGATTTCCTCGGTCTATACCAGTATCTTTGGCCATGAGAGTCTACAGTTGTCCTGTTTTTTTTTTTTTTCCTTTTATATCATAATCAAGTGATTGTCACCTCTTGGAAGAGAAATAATCTAGTCGATCGCCGGGACGACAAGTTGCATAAGAGATTAGAGCGTGAAAGCTCCACGGTCCGGTCGGTCCCGGATAAGTGACGTCACTGCCGTGCCCCGGGCGTCTGGAAATAGCGCGAGTGGGGGCACAACTTTCCCCGTTTGTCACTCCACCGTAACGTCGTCTCGCAAGCCCGGGGGACCAACAGGACCAAATGTTTATCTGATACCGTCGATAATTATTTTTACAAATATTTAGAGAATATTAACAGGCGCTTCTAAATCCAAACTTTATGATTAAGATATTAATTTATAATATTCTTTAAATTGGCAAAGTCGTTAAACGCAAATCTTGTCTTTTTTCTTTTGTGGATTATTTTTTTTAAATGTAAAGCCAAAAAAGTAAAAGACCAAATTTTTTAACAAGCTTGTTAAAGCGCATGATTAAAAATTATTCGAGCAATATATATATATATTATATAAATCTTGCGGAAATATGATGCTTGGTCTCGATTTAAAATGATTTTATTAATCACAATCATACGTTTGAAGAAACAGATTCTCTCAATATTTAATACAGAGTTTTTTGCAAATAACCATTTGCTCGCAACAAGGTATCAGAGCGTTCTGCTATAAAAAGTAAATTAAAAAATTTTACGGAGGAGAATGATCCTAATGCTATAGTTGATATCTTGCTAATTTACAGCCTTTCAATCCATCAATGTTTCGATCTCAAACAAGGCTGACAGATCTTTTTATATAATAATAAAATAATTATAAAAGTGCTACTACAATTATTTAGAAATAATTATAAGTGTCATATATTAAAATGTAGTAGATTTTTAATATTAAAAAAATCTACTTTTCTACAAACTTGTTTTATTAAAAAATATTTCTTAGAATCGAGATATGTTGCCAAATTATTTGAATAATTAATTCCAGACAAGATAAAGTCTTTATCAACTCCACTGTCTATTTTCAGAGGGCTCGAACCGAGTTAAGCGACAAGAGGACAAGAAGGAGGAGAGCTTTGAGAACGAGATATGCAAAGATAAGGATGCCGGCGAGTGGTTTAGATTAGTCGCCGGCGAGGGTGATAATTGCCGCGACGTTATTCAATGCACGAGTTCAGGTCTGCAGGCAATAAGATGCCCGGCCGGTCTGTACTTCGACATCGACAAGCAGACGTGCGATTGGAAAGACTCCGTCAACAACTGCAAATTGAAGAACAAGGAGAGAAAGGCCAAGCCTCTGCTCTACACCGAGGAACCGCTTTGCCAAGATGGTTATCTCGCGTGCGGCGACGGATCTTGCATCGAGAGAGGTCTCTTCTGTAACGGCGAGAAGGATTGCACGGACGGCTCCGACGAGAACATTTGCGGTAAGTTCACACAAATTTGTATATAAGTGTTACTTTATTTACGCAAAGCAGGAATGTAATTTAAAAAATGAATAAACTTGGAACTTTTCGCAATTTCAGACATGGACAACGATCCCAATAGAGCTCCACCATGCGATCCCGCTGTGTGCGTTCTTCCCGACTGCTTCTGCTCGGAGGACGGTACCACGATACCTGGCGATCTCCCGGGCAAGGACGTGCCGCAAATGGTCACGATAACCTTCGACGACGCCATCAACAACAACAACATCGGCCTCTACAAGGATATTTTCAACGGTAAGCGCAAGAATCCGAATGGCTGCGATATCAAGGCAACGTTCTTCGTCTCGCACAAGTACACCAACTACTCCGCGGTCCAGGAAATGCATAGAAAGGGCCACGAGATCGCCGTCCACTCTATCTCGTAAGTATTAACTTCTTTTATTCTAACATTCTCATTTCTCTCACTTACACACCATCTTCGAAAGCCATGCTCCGCCCGAGTTGATTACGACACACTCTCGAGCGTGAGGTTCCAGGGAAACCATTCATAGATCGAAAAACAGGTTCACGAGGACAGGTTCCTGCGATGCGTCATCATGCAGTCTCGCTCACGACCATAGTCATAATTGTTAAAAATTAGAATACGATCACTACATAAAATGTTTACATGACAACTTTGGGGCAAGGCATAATGACGATGAGCGCTTCTGGTCGGACGCGACCGTCGACGATTGGGCAAAGGAGATGGCCGGTATGAGGATCATCGCCGAGAAGTTTGCCAATCTGACGGACAACAGCGTGGTGGGCGTGAGAGCCCCGTACCTGCGAGTCGGCGGTAACAATCAATTCACCATGATGGAGGAACAAGCCTTTTTGTACGATTAGTACTCTGCGTTGATACCACTGTCTT